>NC_044312.2:26645515-26990515 GCF_007474595.2 Lynx canadensis
GCTAACTAACTGGGATGTAAATTAAAAAATAAATAAATTATGAATAAAAAAAAAAAGAATACGTTCTTCTTGCCTTTCTCCGGTCACCCTTTAAGGAACAGGCGGCAAAGCACCGGCATGGCAGGATGCTCAGCCTCTGGGGGGAGGGGGGGTGTTTGTACTGAAACCTGGTAATTGCTCCAGGTCCCCTAAGCAAGCATCTGACAAGGAAGGAGCTCTTCCCTCGCCCAATACCTGTGTCGTGTCATCACACTTTTCCCCATTTTCGCTGGTTATTTCCAAGCGGATAAATTTTGGAGGGCGCCCTGGCCGTCGACCTGGGCCAAATCGCCTCTTGCCTCGTCCTCTTCCTCTGCCTCTTGTTCTGGGGACAAAAGATTGGGTTATAAACACAGTCATGGTTACACAGTTCTCACTAACAAATATTTCCCTCGATGGTCCTGATGAGCCCTGAATCTTGATTTTCTCTCATTTTACTACTTGTCTTGATTCTTTTTCTAACAGGAACAGTCGTTTTGATAATATACACTTTCTAAACGTCTCATCCTTGCCACCTAGATAGCTCTTACATTATTCAGGAAAAAAAGGAGCTATAAAAACTCAAAGCACTGACACCATTTCATTATTGAAAGTTCTGGAAGCACAAACATATCTCTGAAATGCCATGAGAAATGCAGACAGGACAGAACACGCTAAGCCTTATAGCCATTCCTAGAAACGAGATTCCATTCTTTCCTTCTTGTCTCCTTGCTTCACTTCCTATTCCTTCCAAGAACTGTGGCTGGATTCAAAAGAACTTTCTTGTTTTACCATAAGCTTCTGGAAGCTCAAAACAAACTTCTAATTCAATTGTTCCATAACATGCCTAGTAAACACCAAATCAATTTCATCCCCTTTAATAGATTCCTAGCATACAAAAATTCCTTAATAAAACTAATTCAGAAAGTGTATCATTAAAATCTCTTTCAGAAGATGCGTGTGTGAGGGGATTAAGAGTACACTTACTTGATGAACAGTGAGTAATATATGGAATTATTGAATCACTATGTTGTACACCTGAAACCAATATAACACTGTATGTTAACTACATTGGAATTAAAAGAAAAGGAGATGTGTGCGAGAGATATGTATAAAATTAATCAGATCATGTTTTATTCTTCCACTCATCTATTTCACGATTTAACAAAAATTATATGTTGTTCCAGAACTTTTAAAAGACTCCTTACTATTGAAAATTCTGAGCCTAGGCAAATGTAGAGAGTAAGATCAATGTGCCCATTACCTAATTTCAATCCTTAGCAATTCATGGCTAATTTTATTCCATCATATTCCCACTATTTCACTCACACACACAAACACCCATTAGATTTTTTCTTAGTTACTTATTACTTTTTTTGGTAAGTAGGCTCCACACCCAATATGGGGCTTGAACTCATAACCCTGAGATCAAGAGTCGCATGTTCTACTGACTGAGCCAGCCAGGCGCCCCCATTAGATTATTTGTGAAGTAAGTCCCAGATGTTATTTCATCCGTAAATATTTCAGTTAAGCGTCTCCACAACATAAAGACTCATATTATGGAGCGCCTGGGTGGCTCAGTCGGTTAAGCATTCGACTTCGGCTCAGGTCATGATCTCATGGTTCAGTTTAGCCTCACGTTGGACTCTGTGCTGAGAGCTCAGAGCCTGGAGTCTGCTTTGGATTCTCTGTCTCCCTCTCTCTCTGCCCCTCCCCCATTCATGCTCTGTCTGTCTCTCTCTCTCTCTCAAAAATAAATAAATACTTTAAAAAGATTCATATATATCCACAATACCATTATTACACCTTAAAAAAAATCTGATAGTTGCTCAATATTATTAAATCTAGTCAAAGTTGAAATTTTCCTAATTGTCTCAAATTTCTTTTTAACAGCTAGCCTACAAATATCTTTACCTACCATGTGTCACGCTTGTGCTAGGCAATAAAGACAAGTTCTATATGACAGTTTTTACCTTCAGAAGTCTAGTAGAGGTGGCAGGCACATAAACCAAAAATCACAATAAAACACAAAAAGTGTTATAATAGAGCCATGAACAGAGTTCTAGGGACACCTGACAGAAAATGACTCAACTCTCACTGTGTCCTCCACCCACCTCAGACATTTACTCCCATGGTCATATCCTAGACCTTGTTATCCTCAATAAGTGCAGAGCCTCCCGCTTTACACCAATTCTGTGCATCGTCCACTCTAATGCTATCTCTAGCTTTCTAGCGCACATCCTCAAATACCTGGACTCAACAATCCTTCTATCTCACTACCACCTACAATCTAGTCCTTGTCACCTATTTGCAGTCTTAAGTCTTCTTGATGTTTTCCCTCCCTTCTTTCCACCCATTAAGCAAAGTCGTTCGCTGTCAGCACTCCCTCGTGTATGCTCTTGATTGCCATCCCTGCTCCATCACTTTTGCTGTGTTGCACGCACTTGGGAGAAACTACTGTGCAATCCAATTCCCCAGCTGCTCTGCACTGACATTATTGCAGCAAATGGAGCTGGAAAATGACACCCAGCATGCTAGTGGTCTTATTTTAATGTCATGACCATGAACCTCAAGGGAGCTCTTACCTTGCGGGCAGTCAGGCTGTACCTCCCTAGAACACTGACTTTCTTACTTTCCTAAATGCCTTGTCACACCATCTCTTCTCTTTTCAAGTCCTGTAAAAGCTGGCAACCCTACATCTGTCCCATCACCCTAGTCCAACGTACTCTCGTTCTTGACCTGAACTGTTGAAATAGCTTCCAGCTGGCCTCCCGTCCTCACTCTTGGTCCAATGAAAGCAAAAGTGACATTTTTTTTTTATCCAGCATGACATTTCAACACATAAATTCACATCACAGGTACTCCCTGATCAGAACCATTTAAGACTTCTTATCATGCTTAGAATAAAATCCAAATTTCTTACCATTATCCACAAAGCCTACCTGATCTGGCTCCAGCCTACCCCATCCTATATGATTCTCTCTGATTTATTTCTTTCAGACAGTGGAATGAAACCTATGATTTAGTTTGATGAAGAAATCCTACTTCTGAAAAAAAGTTTACAAATCAAAGATGCAGAATGTGCTATCTTAAGAATTCCTATCCGAGAATCTCAAGTTAGGGGAGATTTAACTGAGGGGGAAGGATCTCCTATTGCTGGGTACTCTGGTCATGCTGGAAAAGAAGTAAATAGTAAATGAGGATGGGGGTGGGGCAAAGGAAATGACAGATAAGAAACTTCCCTCAGTGGGGGCACCTGGATGGTCAGTCGGTTAAGCATCCAACACTTGATTTCAGCTCAGGTCATGATCTCACGGTTCATGAGTTTGAGACCCACGTTGGGCTCTCTACTGACAACACAGAGCCTGCTTGGGATTCTCTCTCTTCTCTCTCTCTGTCTCTCCCCTGCTCTCTGTCTCTCTCTCAAATAAATAAACATTTAAAAGAAGAAGAAGAAGGAGGGGGAGAAGAAGAAGAAGAAGAAGAAGAAGAAGAAGAAGAAGAAGAAGAAGAAGAAGAAGAAGAACGGGAAATAATTTCCCTCAGCAGCCCACCTGATTACCTGTCTATACACAGAAACACTCATTAATTTACAGACAATGAATGTGGACCTTTAAAACTGGAAATGAATGTGGACCTTTAAAAACTGAGTTGGTGAAACTTTCTCCCTCATTATACCTGCTAAACACATCCAGTTTTTCATCATGGGAATTGAGATGCTGCTGCAACTGCTCCGAGCTTATAAATCGGCGGTTACATTCATAGCAGGGCCAATTCTTCTCCTGCTCGCGAAGAACTGTAGTCACAGGAGAGAAATCATAGAGGCTAATGATCAACAGACAGCGATAAACTCAAGTGCCCAGTACCTCCACCAATGTCATCTCACAGGTAGCCCAGTGTTCATAAACATAGTGTCTGCTGTTTGCATCACTGTTTTGTGATAAAATCAAAGGCTACAGTTTGACAAAGAGTAGTTGTTAGGATCTTATTTTCTTCTACATTCATGTATGACATCAAAGAACAAACTCTGTCATACTACCCTTTGACACCTCCCCAACAGACAGACAGACAGACAGACACACACACACACACACACACACACATACACACACAGACAACACCTCACCACACCGGAAATGCAGAAATGTGCTACAATGGAAATCTGGATTCAGATACCTTAGTGATTCAGATCCAGGTTTTATAATCTGAAGGCACATTTTGTCACAAAAAAAAACCTTAAAAGTCAATGCTCAATAACAAAATGTTACAGTATCTACTAACTATCTACTAAAGTTGATTACTGGCACACCCGATCCCAGCAATTCCACCCCTGAATACACACCCCACAAAAATATACACAAATGTTCACGAAAGACATGTAGAAGAATGTTCACAGTGGCACTTTTCAAATTAGCCCAAAACTGGAAACAACCCTGTTGCATCATAAAGAATTTGGCTGGCTTTTATCCCTGGTTCCTGGCAAATTACCTGTAAGTCTTTGGAATTTCCCACGTAATAGGAGTGTTTGTTGTTATTCGTTGTGGTCTTTGACCATACCTGAGTTTCTGCTAATATGAATTAGGATGGGGGCTGCCTGTGCCAGAAAGCTGAGCCATGTGATTACAGGGTTGGGGCTTTGAAACAGGTGGTATCAGCCAGGGAGCAAGAGCTGGAGAGTAAGTTCAATCGTGTGCCCAAATGATTCTATCAACCATTCCTATGTTGTGATGCCTCAATAAAAACTCTGCACACTGAAGCTCAGGAGAGTTTCCCTGGTTGGAAATCACATATCAATGTGCCAAGGAAGTCACATGGCCTAGCGACATGGAAGCTTTGCATTTGGGACCCTCACAAACCCTGCCTTAAGTATGTCTTCATTTGCCTGGTCTTGATGTGTGTCCTTTATAATCCTAAGTATAGCACTTTTCTGAGTTCCGTGAGTCACTCTGGTAAATTATCCAGCCTAAGGAGATACTAGCTCCCTAAACTGTAGTTAGTTGGTCAGAAATACAGGTAGCATGGGAACCCCAAGCTTGCAGATAGTGTCTGAAGTGAAGAGAGTCTTGTAAAAGACGTGGCCTTTAACTTGCAAAAACGTAACCTAACCCAGGTAGTGTCAGAAGTGCACTGTGCAACCTAGATTTTCATCTACAGTTAAACAGATAAATGAATTATGGTATATTCATACAAGAGAACACCAAATAGCAATGAGGATGAACGAATTACAATAATATACAACAATATGGATAAATTACACAAATAAATGTTGAGCAAAATATTCCCAGACATACATCATATAATTCTACTTATATGAAATTTGGTAACAAGCATATTATATCTGTGGTATCAGAAGTCAGGAGATCCATTACACTTGGGAGTGAAGAAGAATTGGAAAAAGGCACAAGGGACTTCCAAGGTACAGGTCATGTTGTGTTTCTTGATCTGAATGCAGGTTACATAGATATGCTCACTTTGTGAAGATTCATCAGGCTGTATACTTATGATTTGTGCATTTCTCTGTATGTAAATTATACTTCACTAATATTTATATCAAAAACAAAGTCAATGCCTGTCTTGCTAATGTCCTCAGAGATGATTAAATCTAGATAGAGATCATCCTCTGGTCTAGGTTCTAATTTAGTATTTGGAGGTTTTCATTATATTAAATACTGTTTTCCAGCACCCATGAAAGAAATGTAAACATGTCCCTGTCGTTTGATCCTAGAATTAGACAGGGATATGTAGCTGGAAAAACAAAACAAAACAAAACAAAAAAATACTGGAATATCATTAGATATATAGAGGTAGAAAAGTTGGAGATTGCATAATGATGTAATATATACAATTTACAATTCATATAGAAAATAGAAAATAGAAAAAAGTCCAATCACCTTTCCTTTCTTCCTCAGAAATGTCATGAATTTTCTGGTTCACAAACTCAGCATAGGATGCAGCATACCACACCTGCAAGAACCAAGTACGGCATCAAGAACTAAAGGACATCACCAGATGTTCTGTGCATGCGTAAATTCTTTCTCCTGCTTGCATAAAACAATTCAGGCTTTCCCACAACCCACAAAAAAACAAACAAACAACAAAAAGATTGCACTGGGAGCCGATCTCTTTCACACCAGATGGTCAGTCGGGAAGCTCACATGCCAAGACACACTCACTGTGTGTTTTCTTTTTCCTTTTTAAAAAATTGTTTTTGTTATCAGAACAACTTCACAAGACATAATATTAATAGTCTCTTCATCAAAATAAAGCATAGCCTTCTGGTTGTTTTATCTGTATGTAAACACGGGTTTTCACACAGCTGGAATCATAGTGGCTTCCACCCCAACATGTCACCCAATGGCTCTTGCTGGGATCACCAATGAGGATTTCAAATGCTACCACACTCTCCTGAGTCTCCTTCTCCCTCCAATCTCACTGGCTGCTTCTGCTCAGTCTCCTCATTGGGCTCTTCCTTTCTAAGCTTCCTCAGAGCTTAATCCAAGTCCAGGGCCTTCTTATTTTTCCCTAAAGTGGCCACATCTATTTCCAACCAACTCTACGTCAACAGCTCCCAAATTAATATCCCTATCCCAGACCCTCCCTCTCTGTTCCCTCTACATACATTCCATGCCTACCTGGTATTTGGCATGTTTTACAAACAGCTCAAACTTAACATGTCCAGAACTGAATTCTAGATGCTTTCCTATTGCACCCCTACCTCTGGCCATCTTTTTCATCTCAATAAATACCCTGCCTTCCAACCAACTGCTCAGACTTGAAACCTAAAAGGTATCTTATATTTCTAAGCGTCCTTCTGTCATCCTTCAGCAAGAGCTGTGAACAGCTCAAATGTTCTCCAACTCTGCTTCTCCCACCAAGATGCATGCCAAGATGCGCTCTTGCCTGTTGTTCTAAGAGCCTCCTCTTTTCCACTCTTGCTCCCTCCAATCCATTCTTGACACAGGAGCAGAGAAGGCTTCTAAAAACATAATCAGATTTCATCATTCCCATGCTTAAACAGCTTCTCACTCATAAAAAACATGCCATGTTCGACGACGGTCTCTAAAGGGCTCCATGATCTACTCCAGGTCTTCTCACTCTCCCTTAGTGCCTTTCAGCAAGAGGGCCTGCTTGCAGTTTCTCAAATGGGCTAAGGTCTTTCCCACCCCAACCTTTGCCCTTGCTGGTCCACCATCAGGAGTGCTGGGTTCTTCCCCTTCACCTCCCCTAGCCCTTGTACAGCACTGGCTCCTTCCCATTCCATAGTCCCTCACCTCTTATCATCTCCTCAGTGAGGCCTTCCCTCTCCAGCATTTCTAAATTGGTCCCTTGCCTGCTATATGCTCTTTCTGCACCAATTGTTTCCTTCATAGTTCCTACCACTATTTGATATTACAGTTGACCCTTGAACAACAGGAATTTGAACTGCATGGGTCCACTTATACACAATTTTTTTTATAGTAGAGTACTGCGAATGCACTTTTTCTTCCCTATGACTATCTTTTTTTTTTTAATACTTATTTATTTTGAAAGAGAAAGAGAGAGGGGGAAGGACAGAGAGGGAGAGAGAATCCCAAGCAGGCTCCACACCATGAGCACAGAGCCTGACATGGGGCTCAATCCCATGAACCCATGAGATCATGACCCAAGCCAAAACCAAGAGTCAGACCGCTCAACTGACTGAGCCACCCAGGCACCCCTGCCCCCCGCTGCCATGATTGTCTTAATAGCATTTTCTTTACTGTAGTTTACTTAATTGTAAGAATACAACATATAATACATACAGTATACAAAATGTATGTTAATCAAGTGTTTATGTTATTGGTAAGGCTTCCAATCAATGGTAGGCTATTAATAGTTAAGTTTTTGGAGAGACAAAAGTTCTGTGTAGATTTTCAAATGCCTGCGGCGTCAGCACCCCTAGTCCCCGTTTTGTTTAAGGCTCAACTGTATTTGCTTATTTACATCTTTCTGCCCACTTTCCCTCTAGAACACAGGCACCAGTCTGTCTCTTCTTAGTGTCTGAAACAGAGTTTCAGAAGTTCAATATATTAATTGCCAAATGAATTAATCATGTATAATTGTTATGACATACTATTTTAACTATATGGAAATATTTGAGACCCCATTTTTAATTGTGGAATAATATTCTACAGAATCTGTGTTCTGTAATTTACTTGACCAGGACCTGTAGTTGGATTTTGAGTTTATCATTTTGCTGTTATAAATTCTACCCTATTCCATCAATTCCAAGATGTTTATTTCTCCTATTTTAATATCTCAGGCCATCTCACTATCCATGGCATTCTGCAATTACTGCTGTAATGTAGCTTTCTTTCACTACCTGCTCGTTTCTCTTGTACAAACCTGGCCATGCTCTTTACACTGTTTTCACCTCATTCAGTTGTGTACCCCACCGGCACTCCATGACTTATGACTTCTTAACACTTGATAAGAAATGCAAAATAAAGAAAAAAAAGAAAAAAAAAAAGCCATCTTCCTGAGAATAAATAAAGGAAATGTAAAAGCAATGCAAGGCTGGTGTGATCACCTTGCAGGACTTCTATGAATATACCAAACATCAAATTGTCAGAAACTTCCTACTGACTTAATGAAAAACCACCTAACTTCCAAAAATATGTGTTTTAATTGAGGGAAAAGACATATGGGTTCAGTCAGTGAGAAAGTATAGGGTCAAAACTTGCACAGAAATGCCATCAGTAGTTTGGAAAAATATCCAAGAGGCAACAGTAGATCATTTATTTTAAAAATACTACAGCATCGGGGCACCTGGGTGGCTCAGTTGGTTAAGCGTCCGACTTCGGCTCAGGTCATGATCTCATAGTTCGTGGGTTCTAGCCCCGTGTCGGACTCTGTGCTGACAGCTCAGAACCTGGAGCCTGCTTCGGATTCTGTGTCTCCCTCTCTCTGCCCCTCCCCGACTTGCACACACTCTCTCTCTCTCTCAAAAATAATTTTTTTTTTTTAAATACTACAGCATCACGAACACCTTGATGGCACAGAAGACAACAGATAAACAAAACACAAATATCCATGACAAAGTAAAACAGTGATTCTGGGTTTTTTTTTAAATGTTATGGGCGTCTGGGTGGTTCAGTTTGTTAAGCACCTGAGTCTTGATTTCGGCTCAGGTCATGATCTCGCAGTTTGTGGGATTGAGCCCCAAGTTGGGCTCTGCACTTACAGCTCAAAGTTTGCTTGGTATTCTCTCTCTCCCTCTCTCCCTGCAACTCCCCCCACCCTCCTGCTCTCTCACTCTCTCTCTCAAAACAAATAAACTTAAAAAAAGTTACACTGTACACAAAGGCAGTTTATACCTTAACCAATTTTCTGCTTATATGTGCCTTTTTAAGTATGCAGAAATGTGGTATGATTTCAAAATTATCTCTAAATAAGTCTAACACAGCTCCTGCAATAAGTAGAAAATTACTCTTTTTGGTGATAAAAATAAGCACAGTAACATAGCTTAAAGTGGCAACATATTTTTTCTTAATGGTGTATAAAATAATGGTTCATCTTCAAGTCCTGGGTATCTGAGTCAGTGAAACACGGCATTACAAAATTAGAATGTATCTAGTTCTATCTTTGTTTATAATTATTTCCTCAGACTAATTTTCAAGGACTGGATTTACCAAGCCAAGTACATTTTTACTACACACAGCCAGAAATAATCCCACAAAATACTGCAATTTTGTAACAAATGTCCCTATTTTTTAAACCCTCACATTCATTGTACTACATCCATTTATTTTTTGCTAATTTAAATTAATAAAAATAGTAACTCAGAGTTGTTTTAAGGGTTTTATAATTATCAACATTGAAAAAACATTTTTTAATATTTCTTTACTAGTGATTCCTCCTCCAAATAAAGTCTGTTCCTGGTATTCAGTCATGTGTCTGTGTGGATACCAAAAAGGGTAGAGGTGTTTTCTCTGTTTTTTATCTTAAACCTTTTAACCTGTATTACAAATACTTCTCCCACCCTGCTGCTTCCTTTGCATCTGTTATTTTGGTTGTTCGTTACACTGATAGTCTTATTTAATTGTTTCTGCCTGTCTTTACCTCTACAGTTCTATCTACTGATTTAAGAGAGAAAATAATCTCCCTTCCTCAGTCAAGAAGTATTCACTTTGGTATCAAGAATTTACCGCGATGGATAATAGGAGATATGAATCTCCTTTCATATATTTTCTTTGGGGCTAATGAATCATCTATTTGATGGTTTCAAAGACACGGGTTTTGTATAACTTTTGAACAAAGCCTAGGTCTTTGTTCTCGCCCTAAAAGGTACGTACTTCTCACTCTTACCCCATTGAAGCACTGTGCAATTCAGTGTTCATGTACTGATAAAATCATTTCTCACCTCTTTTTTTCATTTATATCAAGAATTTTTCCTTAGAATCACAGCAGAATTTTCATTATGTCATCAAGAGTTAATATTTAGACAAATTTCTATAGTTATCCCCCCCCCAAAATATATTCCTGAAATCAGAAGGCAGTGCATAGAATTCTTTGGGTAAAATGAAGTAATCCGGTAAAGAGATCTTGCCTATACATCTACATTTGATCTTATAAGATTTCCTGTTTCCAACCAATTCTGCAGAGTGTATAAATGACATTAAGTGACCCCAACTTTAATCACTCCATCACAAATACCAGTCTGTTCCCCAAACACAACTACCTCTTTACCCATGGGCCTTACTGTAGGCGTTGGACAGACCCCAAAGTCATACACTTTTCATTCTGTTTTTTTTTTTTAAATGTTTATTTTTGAGAGAGAGAAAGTGACCGAGTGTGAGTGGGAGAGGTGCAGAGAGAGAGGGAGACACAGAATCCAAAGCAGGCTCCTGGCTCCGAGCTGTCAGCACAGAGCCTGACGCAGGGCTCAAATCCATAAACCGTGAAATCGTGACCTGAGCCGAAGTTGGACACTTAACTGACTGAACCACCCAGGCGCCCCTCATTCTTTTTCATTTATGGAATTACCACAGATGTACTGTACACAGCGGGTACTCAATAAGTAAGCAAATTATAAGGAAAGGAACATTTTTATAAGAATCCCACTTCAGAGAAAAAATAAGAAGAAAAGCGTGAAACAATCACTATTTCTGACAAAGGTACCACGGCCCCCAGCACTGTACCTTCAGTTCCTGTTTGGGTTCTACATTCTTTATTGTTGTATAATACACATGGTGGCCATATTGGTAAGCCACCAGGTTCTGCTCCAGGTGATTCTGGGCTGGACGTACGAACATCATCCAGTTACATAGGGTCTCATCAGACAATTCAAACCACAGGTCTTCATGCAAATCCCTGTCTTTTCTGTCCCCTTTCTCAAGAGAAACCTGTAACCAAAGAGAACATAAAAAGCCACACCAAAAAAACAAACAAAACTTTTAACATGCATTAGTGTAGTAATATACAAAACACTGCTCCTTCAATTAACCATGTATCCTTATTCTTCCTTTTGTATCTAGAAAGATACAGGCATTGTGTCTTGCCAAATGTAAAAGGAAAAGGACATTTTCTGAGAATTACCTGGCAAAATGTTAAAGTTAACAATCTCACTGTAGCTTCAGTTGAGGCTTCATCATTAACTAACACATCAAAAAATGTTGTAAATAAGCCGGGAAATCAAAGCAAAATACTCTCTAGTTCCTTACAAGTTACTTACTTTAGGGATTGAACTGCATTCATTTCTAATGAGTAGCCTAGGGGCACCTTGGTGGCTCAGTCGGTTAAGCGGTTAAGCGGTTAAGCGTCCGACTTCAGCTCAGGTCATGATTTCAGGGCTTGTGGGTCCAAGCCCCATGTCAGGTTCTGTGCTGACAGCTCAGAGCCTGGAGCCTGCTTTGGATTCTGTGTTTCCCTCTCTCTCTGCCCCCCCCCCTTCGTTCACACGCTCTCTCTCTCTCTCTCTCAAAAATAAATAAACATTTAAAAAAAAAAATTGAGTAGCCTAGTGATATGTATTTCTCTTTACAAAGTAACATTCTTTCTTGGAGATCTTGAGCATTCACCAAAGAAAACCTCCCCATGACAACAGTTGATTTCTCAAAAACCACACCCCAAGGGGGGCCTGGGTGGCTCAGTCGGTTAAGCGTCCGACTTTGGCTCAGGTCATGATCTCACGGTTGTGAGTTCGAGCCCCACATCTGGCTCTGTGCTGACAGCTCAGAGCCTGGAGCCTGCTTCAGATTCTGTGGCTCTCCATCTCTTGGCCCTTCACCTGCTCATGCTCTGTGTCTCTCTGTCTCTCAATAATAAATAAACATTAAAAAAATTAAAAAAAAAAAAAACCACACCCCAAATATTCTCCCTTCCTGCTGCCCTTTCATGGTTCTCCAGAGTGGCTCTCCAAGAAGCAGACAGCACAGAGGTTGGATAGAAGCAAAAGCATCAAATGTGAAGAAGAGAGATCAGTATAAATACACTTTAATATTAGGTGAGCCATTCTTTAACAACAGCTTCAACAGGACAGACCTGTTTCAGAAACTGAAAAGTAGTTTTCCTATTTTAGGGAAATTGTCCTCTCCCAAAAATAAATATTTAAAAAAAAGAAGAAAGAAAAGGAGATTGGGAGACATGGAGAGACACCAGGGATGGGTGCGCACACAGAGGAAAGGCATGAGGACACAGAGAGAAGGAGGCCGTCTACAAACCGAGGAGAGAGCCCTCAGAGGAAACCAACCCCACCAGCACCTGCATGGTGGCCTTCCAGCCTCCAGCGCTGTGAAAAAAAATAAATTTCTGTTCTTGAAACCACCCAGACTGTGGTAGTTGTGACAGCAACTCCAGCAGACAATACAGCCCCTGAGAATGGCCACCTCTCAGAATAATCCCTGAGGGGGCTGAAACTGCAATCTCCAATTTATTGGTGAGAGAGAAAATGTTTCCCTTCCAAACAAATTCAGCAGGGAAAGAAAATACTAGCAAACAACTGCTATGGAATTAAGAAATCAGTAGGAAAACATGTGCCTCTTTAAAAGTTAGTAAGAGCAAGAGTGAACTATAATAAAGCAGAAATTACCTTCAGATGAATGTAACAGTCTTTCAGCTCGGACTCCCTGACGAGGGGTCCCTCCACAGGGCCAAACTGGGTGCGCTTGGGAATGCGCCTTTTGGAGAACACCCCTCCAAGGAACCTGTCGATGTAGAGGACCAGGGGGAGGCTCGCTCGCGCTCTAGTGAGCACAGGCCGATTGGGGATTGGATGCAAGGGGCCATGCTTTGGGCACACTGAAGAATGAGCGTTATTACACTCTTCACACCCTGCAAAAGAAAGAAAATCTTAAAGTCAAATTCCTGAACATCACCTGATCTCAGGTAAAAAGTTCTAACCTGAAGCCTGCCCCCCCCCCAATCTAAGGTTGCAAGCCAAAATCCAATTAACTCCTACAATTATACTACCCGTTCAATTGTAATATGCCAGCTTTCATAGACTGTAGACCAATAAAATCCTGTCCCTTTCCTCTAAAATCAGCCAGAATTTGCTTGTGCCTATCAAAAATAATACACAGGCAGTGACTTATTTCTCTACTGGAGATTAAGTCACATAGTAGTCCACTAAATTTACAAATCAATTATAACAGTTCTGAAAAGAAAAAAAGAAGAGCTTATTAGGATAAATGCTGCAAAATCTGGTAAGACAAAATAGGTGAATTTTATAATATGTAAATTATAGCTCAGTGAAGCTATTTAAAAAACCCTGACAATACCATTTAATCAGTTTCCTCAAAGGGAGTCATGGAAGCCTCATTGTCTGGGAATGTCTAACTCAAACAGAAAGAGCACAATGCAGAGTTTGAGATTTCAATGCATATTGTGCGAAGATAATGCTAAGATGAATGAATGAATTTAGCATTCTATCCTGCATTCTCTTGAATGATAGTTAGCCCAGACCAGACAGGACACATTTCCAGCTATTTCTAGGAGTGATAACTGCACTCAGCATCTACACTCAGTCTCTCTTTCCCAGTGGAAACTATTTGTAAGCTAACTGCCAGCACTAGATATAAATGGCCACAAAACAGAGAAAAGTGCCTGGACCACACAGGCATCCTACTCATGACCCTTAACCACATTTAATTAACCAAACGTCTTTCACCCAACTGCAGCTGTGTGATGACCTGGCTTAGGAAATAGGTACTTTTCAATTCCTACAATTCTCCAATAACAGAGAGTTACTTTGTATTACTACTTGTAAGATAAAGTAACCTTATGTGTATTTGACTAAGGAGTTGCTTTGAAAACTGACAAATTCAAGGAAAAACAAAATGAGGAAGTTCTCTATTGCCCATGGAGGTGAGCACTGGCCCCAAGCACACAGACTTTCCCATCACCACACAGAAGGCCCCAGGAAAGAGTTGGTGTGTCCACAAAGTTCTGAACAGCCTCAGTAATTCAACTAAATGAGATACGAACTTCACCATGTAAGCGTGAAAATCGATGAAAAGCAGCAATGATTTGGTAGGTGAAAGCAGGAACCCTCCCATTCTCTCCCAAAGCAGACAGTACAGAGAGGCAGTAAGTGTGGCAGTTAACGGGGGTCACACTGGAGCCAGACCACCTGAGCTGCAATCCTGACTCTCAATTAACATCATCTCTGGAAAGCGACCAACCTCATCAAAAGGCTATGGAAAGCATTAAGTAACTCAGAAAATGTACCACCGGTGCCTACAATATAATAGGCATGTTTAAAAGGTTACTGTGAAGAGAGGCAAGACAGCAAAGCAAACTTGTTGAAGCTGAAGTGGCAGAAAGTTCCAGGACTGGACAAACGTACCCCAGTGGTGTGACAGCTCAAGGGCTGGTCTCAGAGACTTGGGCTCCGAACCCGATCCACCACTCACTCCTGCGTGACGTGAACCACTCACAGAACAGGCTGCTTAGCTTCTCCTGACCATCGGTTCACTCATCACTAAAATCTGAACCCACGAGAAAGCATCAGCGCCTCCCTCACAGGCTGCGGTGGGGACTGAGTAAGATGGCACATGCAGAGCAGGAAGCACGGCATCTGAACACAGGAAGCCCTCAGCACATGGTAACCATGTTGCTGTGACCACACACACTCCCAAGGAACAGCTCATACTTACATAAGTCATGCGGGTCAAAGGGCCGAGGCGGATCCGGTTCCCAGTCATCCAGGTCTGTGTCTTCACCATCCTCCTCCTCTTCTTCCTCAGTATCTTCGTCCTCATCCTCATCCTCTTCCTCTTTGGCCTCCAGTCTACCCATAGGGTTCTGCAGTGTTGCCAAAGGGTCTGAACCGTCCACACCCTCAATTGAAGGTAACACCTGGTTATGCACCGGTAATGAGGCCTGGACAAAGTTTAACCATAAAGTTAGCACACATTTGCTTTCACCTGGCTGGTATACACACACACACACACACACACACACACACACACACACACACTACAAGGTTCTGGTGGAAGATGTTCATCACATCAGCTCCCTTCAAGACCCTGAAGAAGAAATTATTTCCAGCTCTAGGCTGCCTTCATCTTTGCTATTTCTACCCCACATCTGGGAAAGCTGTTAAGAAAGCCTGGGCGCTCCCTCCTTTAGTGCCTGCCCTGTCTTCCCAGAGACTTCAAACCTTTCCATACCTTCTCGGTGTATCCGTGGTGTCATGTCTCAACATCCGAACTCAATTTTGAGTGTGCGTATGTGTGTGGGGGGGGGGGGTCCCTCCTGCCTTTTCAGGGTGGACACAACACAGTGTAAGTAATAATTTGACCAACATTCAACCACTTCACTTTTAAAACTAAACACACGGTAGGGGGCGGGGGGGTGGTGCCTGGGGGGCTCAGTCGGTTAAGCGTCCAACCCTTGATTTCAGCTCAGGTCATGATCTCACAGTTCGTGGGCTCAAGCCCAGTGTTGGACTCTGTACTGACAGTGCAGACACCTTTTTAAGACACCTTAAAAAGTTCCCTACCTAAGTAAGTGTCACGGGGTTATATGCTACCCCAGGTTCTTTTATCCAATCTTATTTCCACTGCCCGTACTCAAGTCATGTCCCTTTCCTGTTCAATAAATAAAGCAAGTTTTTTAAATGCCTACTCCTTTTTTCTTTATCTTCCCATATGTTGCCGTCCCCACCCAGAAGGCTCTTCCCCCACCAATCTCCCAAACCCTGTCGTGTTCCGGTTTCTCCATGAACCATCTCTGACCACTCTAGTCCTCCCTGATTCTCCTCTGCTCTGATCCCTGTAGCATTTGCAGTCATGGAATCCCATTCTACAACATCCCTCTGCTCCAACATTTCATCATCTCACCAGACAGGCCAGATCATTTGGAATCATTCAGTGATGGTTCCGTGAGGCCGAGTTCTCCCTGTCTCCATGCAGGTGGCAGCGCCTGCACCTTTCCCCTCAAGTAAGACAGAATCGGCGAAGATAAGAGGCTCTGCAAATACTCCAAGACCAAAACCCCTACCTCATTCAAGCATTTTCACATGGCCAAATTTCCAGATCCCTCACCATGCTGTTGGCTTCAAGTATTTGTCAATGGAGTCCACATTTTCAAATGAATATGGCTTCAGATTACATTAGCATTGATGACAGCCATTGTTCCACTACTGACCCAGTTTGAACTTGAAAATAACTAAAATCCCTGAGTCCTTTCTTCCTCCCACAGAGTGCTATTAAACCATTTTACTCCTCCTCATGACTTAAATAGCTGATTTTTACTTAAATGGGGGGGGGGGGGAGGCAGATTTTGCATTTATCTCCAGTAATTTCATTTTGTTACTTTTTTTCTTCTTCCAGTCTGCCAAGATCCTTTAGAGTCTTGATTCTGACGCCTCACACATTAGCTATTTCTCATAGCTTTGTATCCAGTGCCAAACACCATCTAGGTTTCAATTAGCGTGCATTTGCATGTGAGTCCTTCTTGCCTCTCCAACTGCACCTCGGGGAAGTAGACCATGGGCTTTGGACTCACACAGACTTGGATTAAAATCCCGGCCCCACTATTTAGTGAGTTTAATAAAGCCTCTCTGAACCTCAGTTTCTTTACCTGTCAAATGGACATAGTCATACATGCCTCATTAGTTGTTGTGAGGATAAAATGAAACACTATGTATATGAGGCCAGTAGTAGAGTATCTGGCATTTAGTAACTGCTTGATATTAATAATAATCAACTACTATCACAAGTTCTTTAAGGACTGAGATATCACATACTTCCTCCACAACCTTAAAAGAGCATGTAGCAGGGATTCAATGAAGATTCATTTATAGAAATACATTTGGCCCTTTAGGAAATGACATTAATCTCTTCAGCCACGTAAAGGAACTCTACTGTATTCACAGAAAGTCCTTTTTCAGTAGTGCTGCTTCTTTTTTTTTTTTTTTTTTTTAAGCGAGAGAGAGAGTGTGCATGAGCAGGGGAGAGGGAAGGGACAAAGGGGGGGGGGAGAGAGAGAGAGAGAGAGAGAGAGAGAGAGAACATTTAGCAGGTTCCATGCCACAGAGCCCGATGAGGGGCTTGATCCCAAGACCCTGAGATCAATACCTGAGCAGAAATCAAGAGTAGGATGCTCAACCAACTGAGCCACCCAGGTGCTCCTCAGTTGTGCTTCTAAGAACTTCTCAAACTCCATGAAGAAACAGTATTGTCTGTGTTTACAGAATCTGACCTGGACAGCTGTACAGCAGCTTATGATTACTGCCCAATATTTGAAGCACTCAGGCTCCAGAGAGCAGATAAAATCAGTTACCTCAAAATAGCATGAGCATGTTTAAACATGCATTCATTTAACCCAGGAGCCAGACTCGTATATGACATTCCATCTCTGGCTCAGGGCCTTTTAGAAGCTTTTATATGAGAGAACAAAATTCTGGGAGATGCTTCAGCATCACAATAAAAACAGGATAAAACATCCACTGAAGTGAGACTCGTCAAGGAAAAGAACGAGGGACTTCTGGCAATGAAACTGCGTGCGTCACCTCCCCCCGGATCCTCTCCTGATCCTGCAACCAAGCTATTCTTGCTATCTCAGAGTGCGTTTTCCTTATCACCCTTTATTCGAAGCCACTTAAATTTCATGCCAGCGTTAGTGATGAATGTTATCACACACTGAACAAACTAAAGCATATATATCCACCTCTACTCCACATAAATTCTTTATCACTTTGCAGAGCCAACCGAAACGAATGAATTCAGTAACCCAGAGTTATCCCAGTGAAGCTGTGATGCATTTTTTCCCAACAGATGCTGCTAGAGAGACTGTGGTTGGGCAAGGTTACCGCTGGCTTCTGGCCACTGCTGAGAAAGCTGACATTAAAATAGTACCAACAACCTCCTCCTCCCCCGTGCTGGAACACTCCTGAAAGGCTGTAGCAACTAAAAGGCTTGAATCCTTCAGCATTAGCTTGAAGAACTGACGCTAAAGCAGAGGTTGTGTATAGACCAGAATCACGCGAGATACTGTGAGCGTTAGTGTCGATGATAATCACTTCTAGGTAACCAGTGTATTTCTAGGTAGCACAGACCTTAATACACAGTGGGCACACCTTACAAATTTGTTTAATTAATAATTCAAAGCCAACTGACATTTCTGGAGAGCTAGGCATGTCTTTAAATTCCTATGAGGTCGGGTAACACTACCACACGACTCCTAAGTGACAGAGAGGGAATTCAAATTCAGACTCTGCCCTGCTTTTTCCACTCCGTCACAGTGGCACCTATGTGGTTAAGTCTGTTCAAGGAGGGCACCAGAGGAGGTAAACATCACACACACCTTGAATACCAGAGCAACAAGGTAACCACACCTGCTCCGGAGGCACCAACCAGGCAGTGAGGAGGCGAGCTGTGTGTGCCAAGTTCACTCACAGGAAGTGAGTAAGCAACAAAAAGATGTTAATCCTATGCACTTTATCATGCACAACAAAACACAGGACAAGGAAAAAGAATGTGTTCAACTTATGGTACACTTTCTCCTGCCCACTTAATATCAGTCTCCGTAATTATTTCTGAAATTACATAATGCATTTCAGGATACAATGTATCCCAGAAGTGAAATATGAAACTACATTGGACAGCAGCAAACACAACAGAATGCTTCTGGATTCCTACTGAGACCAATTATCATTGTAGCATATTTCCTTCTCAGTGTGTGGGGAGTCACACATGTTCATTTTCAGAAACAAAGGGGAGAGCGTGCTTCTAGGTCTGGAGAGTGCCAGTGTCTTCCTTAAGGACAAGGGATGCACATATATGAAAAAGGCTTCAGATGAATGTTGCCACCACTATAAACAACTGAAAATAGGAAAGTTTTTGTTAAGGGGAGAGGAGAAAAAGCACTCATCCGCTGTGGTAAACTGTCACTCTTAACTTCCTATCTAGAATTTTTCCAGGTCACAGAATAAACTGACCATCTCTAAGGTATTTATTAGAGGCAGAAATAAAAGCCATGCTGGTTGAAAGGAAACTGCAAGAAGGAAAGGTGCTAAGCCAATAGTTACACCGCCTCGTAACGCCAGGGCTCAGAGAGCTCTCCGACTACAAAACATGAGAGGAGCAGATTGTTTCTGGAGATTAGAGAAAATGAAGGGCTCTTTGAGGTGCCAAGGGCAGCAAAACTTCTAATTAAAACTATGCCTTGATATTAAAACAACAAAATGCCATTTTGCCTATCAGATTGGCAAAATTTGAAAAGAATGCAAATACTCAGTGTGGCAAGGGTGAGTGGAAATAGGTATTTGCACGTATCGTTAGTGGGAAGGTAAATTCTTCAGCATCTGCAAAGCAATTTAGAGAGTCTTATCAAAATAACTTTCCCAAGTGCTCACTTCCGCAGCACATATACAAAATAACTCCCTCTCATCCCCGCAAATAACTTTCCCGTTTATAATAACAATTTTCAATCCCAAACTTTAGCCTCCACTACAAAGCTGTAATCATCAAGACAGCATGGTATTGGCACAAAAACAGACACATAGACCAGTGGAATACAATAGAAACCCCAGAATTAGACCCACAAAAGTATGGCCAACTAATCTTTGACAAAGCAGGAAAGACTATCCAATGGAAAAAAGACAGTCTCTTTAACAAATGGTGCTGGGAGAACTGGACAGTAACATGCAGAAGAATGAAACTAGACCACTTTCTTACACCATTTACAAAAATAAACTCAAAATGGATAAAGGACCTGAATGTGAGACAGGAAACCATCAAAACCCTAGAGGAGAAAGCAGGAAAAAACCTCTCTGACCTCAGCCACAGCAATTTTTTACTTGACACATCCCCAAAGGCAATGGAATTAAAAGCAAAAATGAACTATTGGGACCTCATGAAGATAAAAAGCTTCTGCACTGCAAAGGAAACAATCAACAAAACTAAAAGGCAACCAATGGAATGGGAAAAAATATTTGCAAATGACATATCGGACAAAGGGCTAGTATCCAAAATCTATAAAGAACTCACCAAACTCCACACCGAAAAACAAATAACCCAGTGAAGAAATGGGCAGAAAACATGAATAGACACTTCTCTAAAGAAGACATCCAGATGGCCAACAGGCACATGAAAAGATGCTCAACGTCGCTCCTCATCAGGGAAATACAAATCAAAACCACACTGAGATACCACCTCACACCAGTCAGAGTGGCTAAAATGAACAAATCAGGAGACTATAAAGGCTGGAGAGGATGTGGAAAAATGGGAACCCTCTTGTACTGTTGGTGGGAATGCAAACTGGTACAGCCACTCTGGAAAACAGTGTGGAGGTTCCTCAAAAAATTAAAAATAGATCTACCCTATGACCCAGCAATAGCACTGCTAGGAATTTACCCAAGGGATACAGGAGTGCTGACACATAGGGGCACTTGTACCCCAATGTTTATAGCAGTGCTTTCAACAATAGCCAAATTATAGAAAGAGCCTAAATGTCCATCAACTGACAAATGGATAAAGAAATTGTGGTTTATACACACAATGGAATACTACGTGGCAATGAGAAAGAATGAAATATGGCCTTTTGTAACAATGTGGATGGAACTGGAGAGTGTGATGTTAAGTGAAATAAGTCACACAGAGAAAGACAGATACCATATGTTTTCACTCTTATGTGGATCCTGAGAAACTTAACAGAAGACCATGGGGGAGGCGAAGGAAAAAAAAAAAAAAAAAGGTTAGAGAGGGAGGGAGCCAAAACATAAGAGACTCTTAAAAACTGAGAACAAACTGAGGGTTGATGGGGGGTGGGAGGGAGGGAGGGTGGGTGATGGGTATTGAGGAGGGCACCTGTTGGGATGAGCACTGGGTGTTGTATGGAAACCAATTTGACAATAAATTTCATCTTAAAAAAAGAAAGAAAGAAAGAAAATAATAAAATAAATAAAAAATAAATAAAGAAAACAATTTTCAACACATCAATTAGCGAGAACAGTATAATAAACCTCATGCGCCCATCAGCTTCAACAATTATCAATTCAACGCCAACCTTATTTCAGTTATCCTGCCACTCACTTTCCCCCTCACTAAATTATTTTGAAACAAACTTCTGACATGATACGTTTTCATCTATAAATAAATGGCTTAGTAGATATCTCAAAAAGAAAAGAACTTCTGTATTGTATGCATCATTCCTTAGTAATATCAAATATGTAGCTGGTGTTAGAATTTCCCCAATTGTCTTACACTGCTGCATTTTTTTAAAGTTGTTCATTTATTTATTTATTTTGAGAGAGAGAGAGAAAGCGTGGCAGAGAGAGGGAGACAGAGAGAGGGAAAGAGAATCCCAAGCAGGCTCCACTCAGCACGGAGCCCAACTCAGGGCTGGATCCCATAACCATGAGATCATGACCTGAGCCAATAACAAGACACCGTGGGGCGCCTAGGTGGCTCAGTCAGTTAGGCATTCGACTTTGGCTAAGGTCATGATCTAGTGGCTTGTGAGTTTGAGCCCCACATTGGGCTCTATGCTGACAACTCAGAGCCTGGAGCCAGCTTTGGATTCTGTGTGTGTCTCTCTCTGTCTCTCTCCTGCTCGTGCTCTCTCTCTCTCAAAAATAAATTTTAAAAATTAAAAAAAAAAAAAACAGAGTCAGACGCCAAACTGACTGAGCCACTCAGGTGCCCTTCATGCTGCTGTTTTTGAACAGTTAGTTTGTTCAAATCAGGACTCAAGGTCCACATATCACATGTGATGGATATGTCTGTGAAGACTCCTTGAATGTGTAAATTCCTGTTCCTCTTCTTTTCCTTCACAATTTACATGTGGAAGAAAATAGGCCATTTGTCCAAAGATCTTCCCACAGTCCAACTACACTGACTGCATCCTTTTGTGTCTTTCACTTGTTCCATTTTGTCTACTGTGCTTCCTCTAAGCTGAAAGTAGAATCCGGAGATGTAATGAGATTCAGGTGTTCGGTGTTGGGGGAGGAACACTTCATATGTTGTAAAATGCAATAGGAGGTACACAACACCAGGAGGCCTATAATGAATGGTTCTCTCTTCTCAGTGATATTAACTATGTCCAGAGGGTTAGGTCGAGCCATCCATTATAAAGTGCCTCATCAGCTTTTTCCTGATGCTTTCAGACTATTGTTGATGATCATTGCCTAGATCCCCATTTCATTAGGAAATGAAAAATGGTGATATTCCAAGCCAATCACCCTCTCTTTATTTATTAGTTGGAATGCTCCTATAAAGAAATTTCCCTCAAGTAATTATTTACCTGAGTGCATTCAGAGAGAAAGGCTGGATTCCTTTCCAACATTTACCAGTTTTTCAAATAATGTGGTCGTCCCCAACATCCTCAAAGAGTGACCAATGAGTTATTTCTTTCACTATTTAATGACCTTACAGATTTGAAATATATTTGATGTATTTCAATCTATTATTGATGCTTTCCTTTTTTTACAGGTCAAATGTCCCATTTTGACATTTTCAAGCTGGATTGTGAGTTCTTTCCACAGGACCCCAGAAGTTTTCACTACCTTCCTTGCATTCTGACAAGACACTTGAGGCACATCTTGTATATTTCCTGTCCCAGAGCTTGAATCTGCCATTTCCCTTTTATTGGAAAATTGTATTAGAGACCACACTGGCTCATTGTTACTGGATTGATGATTCGGGCTAAACCTTTTCAGTGGTCCAAACTAGAAAACATGTGTTTTAAGAGAAAACACATTATGAGTTTACACAGACATTCTAATTCAGATTTAGCATTCTGGGATTTTATTTAACTTGTTTGATTTTTACATCTGTATCTTTTTTTCACTTTTACAAAAAATCTTGGCTCTTAAATAACTTTAAATATGAATACCTCTAGTCTCTATCATTTCTCTTTGGGGAATTTATTCTAAGGAAATAACTGGATATGATATCTATGGCAATGTTCTATATAGTAGCAAAAAAAGAAAATAACTTACATATAAAACAATAAACAGAGAATATAAATAATAGAATGCTATACAGGAGCACCTGGGTGGTTCAGTCAGTTGAGCACCTGACTTTGGCTCAGGTCATGATTTCATGGTTCATGAGTTCAAGCCCAACATCCAGCTCACTGCTGTCAGCACAGAGCCTGCTTCAGATCATCTGTCCCCCTCTCTCTCTGCCCATCCCCCACTTATGCTCCCTCTCTCTCTCTCTCCAAACATTAAACATTAAAACATTAAACAAACATTAAAATACATATATATATATATATATATAGATATATATATATATATGCATGCTATACAGTCAATAATGACAATGTAGCTTTTCAGGATGCTATTAAAAGAAAAAAATCAAGATGAAAGCTACTTCTATTTTCTCTTCTTTTTTAAAAAAATGAGCTGTAATTGACATATAACATTATATTAGTTTCAGGTATACAACATAATGATTTGATATTTGAAAGTCATTTTAAAAGAAAAAACTTGAATACTCTAGTTGAAAACACCATCGACTACTGAATAAATATGCAAAATCCAAACAAAATATTAGCAAACCAAATTCAGACATATATGAAAAGGATCAAGTAGAGTTTATTCCAGAGTGGAAGTCTGGCTTAATTTGTAAACATCAATTAATATAATTCACCATATTAACAGAAAAGAGGAGAAAAATCTCAACAGATTCAGAAAAAGCATTTGAGAAAAGTCAACATCCATAGGGGCGCCTGGGTGGCTCAGTCTGCTAAGCATGTAACTACTGATTTTGGCTCAGGTCATGACCTCATGGTTCCTGAGATCCCTGCCACGCCAGGCATGGAGGCTGCTTGGGATTCTCTCTCCCTCTCTCTAAGCCTATTATGTGCTCTCTCTCAAAATAAATAAATAGACATTTAAATATATATATTTTAAAAATCCTACATTAAACATCATTTTTAATAGTGAAAATTTTTCCTTTGAGACCAGGAAGGAAAAAAAAGAAACCTACTAGCACCACTTCTGTTCAACAATGTATTAGAGATCCCAGCCAATAGATGAAAAGGGGAACAAAAAAGAAATAAAATTAAAAGATATAAGGTTTAGGAAGTATCGGAAAGAAAGAAAAGTGTCAGTATTCACAGACAACATGACTGTTTGTTAAGAAAATCCAAAATAAAAGTTAGAAAATGAAAACTTTAGAGGCGCTTGGGTGGTTCCTTCAGTTAAGTGCCCAACTTTGGCTCAGGTCATGATCTCGTGGTCCGTGAGTTTGAGCCCCACATCGGGCTCTGTGCTGACAGGTCAGAGCCTAGAGCCTGCTTCGGATTCTGTGTCTCCCTCTTTCTCTGCCCCTCCCCTGCTCATATTCTGTCTCTGTCTCTCCCTCTCTCAAAAATAAACAAACATTTTAAAAAATGAAAACTTTAAGGAGCGCCTGGGTGGCGCAATCGGTTAAGCGTCCGACTTCAGCCAGGTCACGATCTCGCGGTCCGTGAGTTCGAGCCCCGCGTCAGGCTCTGGGCTGATGGCTCGGAGCCTGGAGCCTGTTTCCGACTCTGTGTCTCCCTTTCTCTCTGCCCCTCCCCCGTTCATGCTCTGTCTCTCTCTGTCCGAAAAATAAATAAAAAATGTTGAAAAAAAAATTAAAAAAAAAAATGAAAACTTTAAAAATTATACCACTTATAATATCATCAAACACCAAATATCCAGGAATAAGTCCACTGAAGGATGTGTAAGACTCACTACTCAGAAGATAGTTTTTTAACTTTTATTTTAAACTTAGGGATATATCATGTCCGCAGATTGGAGGACTCAAAACTATAAAGATGTCAATTCTTCACAAACTGATTCATAGATACAATGAAATTCCAAGCAAAATAAATCCTGCAGGACTTTTGTGGACACTTCCAGTTTGATTCTAACATGCATGTGGAAAAGCAAGGGGCCAAGAAACTCTT
Organism: Lynx canadensis; assembly: GCF_007474595.2. Classification (NCBI taxonomy): domain Eukaryota; kingdom Metazoa; phylum Chordata; class Mammalia; order Carnivora; family Felidae; genus Lynx; species Lynx canadensis. The sequence goes on from NC_044312.2 coordinate 26,670,884, forward strand.
GAAGAACAAAGTGGAGAAAGGATCACACTCTGGAATATATATTGTGGTATATTCATAAAACCGAATACTAGATGGCAATAAAACAAGAAGGAAACAAAACCCCACAGCTTCAACACAACAACAACACAACAACACAAACGGATCTCTGGGGGCTTATGCTGAACAAGAGAAGCCACAAAGAAAGGAAATGATACTAAATAGTTCCATTTATATACAGTTCAAGACCATGGAATATTAATCTCTGATGTTAGCAAGCAGGCGAGTAGTTACTTTGAGGAGGAAGGAACAAGAAGTGATTAGGAGGAAGCATGAGGTTGGCTTTCAGGAGCTGGGAATGTTCTATATATCTGTGTGTTGGTTATACTGCATGCTTACTTCACAATATATCAGTGTGCTATATGCTTACAATCTTTTGTGCTTTTCTAGATGTATGTTGTAAGTCAGACACAAAGGAAACTACACAATAACATGGAAGAGAACAGATATAAAAATGATTATAGAGAATTAGGTACAGAACTAGAAGAAGAGTCAATATACTTGTGACTGATGTTCCTGAAAAGTAAACATATCAAATGAAACTGAAAAGATTTTCAAAAGTCTGATAAATGAAAACGCTCCTGAAATAGTCTTAACCTATACATCTCAAGGACATACACTGTATAGGGAAATTCTGATTCATATGCTGGCGAAGTCATTAGACTTCCAAGGAAAACTTCAAGGATAAAGTATCAGATAGGCATGAAGACAGAGAAGGAATGAGGAAAATAATCAAAATTAGACTCAAGATTTCTACAGGTTAAATGCCAGTAGAGAATGCAGCTAAACTCTAAATAACTGTGGTTAGTGAACAGGACATAAATATATGAGTCACAATAATAATGCACCTGACACAGAACAGTGGTGAGGACACTGGGAGGAAGTGTCAGCATCAGTGATGCTCTTATCACAGCAGGAGCCAAGGACAACACAGGGCTAGAGCTCAAGTGCAGTCCAGGAGAACATGATGACTCCAACCTCCTTTACTTTCACCTCAGTTTTATTTTCTTCTGCTCAAGTCAATTTAAGTTTAAAGCATTTAGATTCGTAACAGCATTTAGGGCACAATGCCATTTCTCCTCCCCCCCCCCCCCATGCCTGTTTATCTATTTGTATGTCTAGAAGGATGTCTGGAATAATAGTCACCAAATATTAAGTTAATGAGGATGTTTCTGGACAGAATTTTTTTTTATGTACTTCTTTTTTTTTGTTTTTGTTTTTTGTATTGCTTCAATATTTTATGAAAAAAAATTCATTACCCCAAAACTGAGTAAATGAACTAATCACCTAGGAAAGACAAAAATTTTTTTTTCTGCCAAGTTGTCAAAACTAATTAAATCTAGCCTTTGCTTGCTTGATGGAATCAATAAATACAGAAAAGGACATGATTTGTCAAGAATATACCTAATTATTTTAAAACTATTAAAATAAAATAACTCTGCTATGGACTGTGTCTCCCCAAAATTTGTATGTTGAAAGCTAATCCCCACACCTGAAACTAATATAACACTGTATATTAGCTACACAGGGAATAAAAATAAAGAAAGCTAATCCTTAATGTAATGATATTAGGAGGTGGGGCCTCTGAGAGGTGATTAGGTATTGAAGGTAGAGCCCTCGTGAACGGGCATCCCCAGACACCTGGAGACTTCTTAGCCTCCAAAACAGTGAGAAATAAATTTCTGTTGTTTATAAGCCACCCAGTGTATCATATTGTATTTCAGCAGCCTCAACAGATTAAGACAAATTCTCACTCAAGTTCACAGACACCACAAAATTGCAGATTATTATCAATCAGGAATAAATTCAACTATAACTTAAATGACAAAGACTCCTAAGAATTCTCTCTAGATTTCATAAATAACATTAACAAAACTACTGTTCATATTTCAAATGGAAGTATCTGAATCATCTACTAAAAGAATTTAAATGCACAAAGTGCTTACTAATGGGAATTTACTTCATAATCACTCATGACACTCAGTAGTACCGCTAAGTAACAGTCACGCTAGCCAACACGGAAATAAAACCATTTGGATCCATAGCTCCTTTACAGTAAGACTGAGGGGTATCTAGCTTCTATACCTTCTTTACCAGTTTCACAATCTGGAGGAAAATAAGGAAGAAATCCCTCAAAGTAAAATAGAACATACTAGAAATATGGATAAAAGGGGAAAAAAACATCTTAAAAGAAAACCAAGAAGGATCTCAATTTTTCAGAAGCTAGGATGAGAAAGGGTGCTATCAAATTTACATGTAGAAATGTTTTCCCTAATATTTAAAAATAGGAAAAGTACCAAAATGTTTCCAAATTTCCAAAAAGAGACATTTTTTAACTCAGGATTATTCTTTGGAACTTGAATCAATATCTTATTGATAGACTTAATTTTCACATTTTCCTGATGAATCATTTTCTTATTACCAGACTATTTCAATATGTACTGATTGGAATGTGTTCGGGCTATGTTTTGCTTTGTTTTCATCAAAGGAAGTAGAGACCATTTGTAACACATAAGAAATAGACAACCAGAGAATGCACAGCATAGGGTGGGGGAGGGGGGCACATTCCAGGGAACGGTAAACAATAAAAAGGCAAAAAAAGCAACTCATTACCTGCTGAGCTGTAGCATCCTGCTGGACATAAGCTACCTGCCCTGGGTCTGTAAACAGAGTCTAGGCAAAAAACAAAACAAAACAAAAAACATATCAATAAATCTTTAGACAGCTTGCCTGCACAGGAAACATTCTTGACGGGCTTTGTTCCCATGTAGCTAGTAATAATCCTTCATTAATAAAGAAGATAAAGATAGTAATCGTACTTTTAGCTAAAGCCTTTCATTCAGAGGGTTCCAAAGAGATTGTATAAGTTAACCATCTCAACTAGCTAACATACTGGACAATTTTACTCTTAAGCGAAATCTCTCTTGAGGCTGAATGTCAGCACTAATTAAAAGGGCATGTCACAGAAACGTAAAAGACATGGCATGAACAAGGGTGCATACGTTCACACATGACACTATACATCACAGGAGGAGACTCGTGATTAAGCGAAAATGGATAGAGACACAGACACACAGAAAACTAGTATATGCACAAGGATATTTTTCAAACACAATGCATGCTCATTAGCAAAAAAGAACGAGAAGGAAAATAAGTTGAATGTAATGTTCCACAGATTCATCCCTGGATAAAGCCAGTAAAATCATAATTTTGAAAAGTTCTCATTATAAACACATAATAATTTGGGTCATGACACAACAAAGCTAACTAGAGAAGGAAAATCTTCAAAGTTATTTTAGCCAGGGCACCACAAAAAATCACCAATCCAGAAAAGTTTTCTTTCCTCTAATTTGTTCAAGCCTTTAGCAAACCTAGGGGAATAAGAACTGTAGTTGAGTTTTGATTCCAGAGGTACACATAGGAGAATTTCAGCCAGTTGTAAGATTTCTTAGACTTGGTATTTAAAACTTATTGTTAAGTCAGGGGGGCACCAGCCTGGCTCAGTCAGAAAAACAGGTGACTCTTGATCTCAGGGTTGTGAGTTCAAGCCCCACCTTGGGTATAGAGATTACTAAATTTAAATAAACTTAAAAAAATTATCATAAGTCAAACATCTAATTTTTCTAGTAAGTCAGACATTTGTACTTTTCTTCATAATCAGACATTTAGTAACATAGTAATAAACTAAAGTTGGGCTCTTTACATAAACTATATGACCTTATTTTAATATATTTTAATATAGTTATGTGACTAAAACGCAGCAGAGGCATTCTGAAAGTACCATCTGACTATTTGGTGATTTCACCTTCATATAAATTTGAAAGGTATTAATTAGGTGGGCCCTATTTCTTCTTGAGAGTGACTAGAGTCTCTTGATTAAATATTGAATGAGGGTAAATTTTTATTACCAGGATTCTACTATAAAAGTATGGAACTTTTTTGTAAATACATTTAGAAGTGCTCTGTGCATTCTAAAGTGGTAACATACAAACTAACAATTAAATATTTGTGGGGGTTTGGGGGTTTTTTTGTTGTTTTTTTAAAGATTCTATTTTCAAGTAATCTCTATACCCATCGTGGGGCTCTAACTCACAATCCCAAGATCAAGAGTCACATGCTTTTCCAGCTGAGCCAGCCAGGTGCCCACCCGTGTATATATATATGTGTCATGCATTTGGAAACTAACACCCCAAGTCACTGAGAAAAAAATAAAAGAAAAGTAATTCTAATTGTGCAGCATTTACCTTTGCTTCCATCGCAGTTCTACAAATCAGTAAATTAATAAATAGTAGTTAATAAGCTAGTAGGACTTTTTGCTTACACATTTAACTGAAATAGTCTGTATGGTTTTCACTGATCTGTCTTTGATTAAGCTATACGAAACTAAATGCCATTTTTGACCTGGTTCTTGATACAAAGAAAAGTAACAAGTTGAGAATCAATAGTGACTGGGACAAGAACTCATGGGAAGGCAGTGCTCTAACTCCTTATCACATTTAATTTAAATAAACAAAGCACATCTTCCTCTGCCAAGATAGTTATAAGCTCCCGAAGAGCACAAATCTTATCTGAAGCATATCATACATCACCACACCTAGCACAGTGACTGGCAGAGAATGAACACAGAAGTCACTGGTGAGTTAACCAATTAACAAACGAACTACAAACAATAATCCTTCACATGCCTGTGCAGCTTCCACAGGATGGATGTACACCAGCGTATGCTCAGGACCGTCCACTGAAGCGTAGGAGGCACCATCTGCCGTGTATACCACCTGCTGGGGTGGACGAACCTGGTCATCGGTGTAGACAATCTGAGCCACAGTTCCAGCATCAGGAACAAAGTGCACCTGGGGCAAAAAGCAGCAAGTAGGTAGAAAGTGTCCTTGTAGAACAAAACCAATCTCACAAAGCTGTATGGCTGACCAAGCACAGTACACGGTTGCATTTCTAAAACATCCCCAATGAAAGAATTGATACACCTTCATCTACACTATTAGTGACTTGGAGACAGGATCCAATGACCTTGTTGTCAGATCATTTACTGCTTTATATTAAGCAACTGATATAAATCTCTCTTTGCCTCGAATGTCCAATGCAGACATCTCTTTTGGGGAGTCCTGAGGGGGCAGTTAGCTAAACCTGGAAATGTGACTGAAGATTCCTGGTTGTCGATATGACCAAATTACAAAATACAAATTATTCTGTAATATAAAAAAAGGTCAACTCAAAAGCCAATGGCTCTCAACACATCATAAATATCATGCTTTATAACTAACAGTGCCTTTCGGGAGACACATTAACACAAGGTCACTTTCTTTCCTACATGTTTTTTCATAATCCAAGTCTATATGGACACATGTCAGTGACCGTTTGCTAAATCAGTGAGTGTAACTGAACTCTTCCTTGCCAGTAAGGAAATTCTCATCAAGCACTTTCAAGGGGTTTTGGAAAACTATTGCAGTTATCACCAAGGTAAGTAATTTTCTATCTACCAAGAACTAAAGCAGAAACTGAATTCTATAAAATGCTTTCTGAGTAGTCAGCTTTGGAGGTTTGAATTCTTGAAGGCTGGAGCTTGGCACATAGCCTGATGCCTGATATTGAAGGTATGGAAGCAGATGGCCAAGTACACATTTTGGGAGAGAAATAATTTATGTGCTGATACTGAAGTTAGGTTGGGATCTTTACTCTTATATCATTTTGGCTTCAGACCTAACTTGTTTTCTTCCAGTGTTCTCCAGTGGAGAATAGTAGATTCCAAAGATGAAATAAGCAAATCTAATCCCCAGAAAGAAACCTGGGGACCAAACAGAATCAAACCATCAGAGAAATAAAACAAACCTCCACTTCTATACTCAGTGATTAGTCCAGTTTCTACACAAATTTGATTGTCTATGAAGATATAACTTGTCTATTGGAAGAATTAAGCTTATAACATATTTGCAGTTTTAAGTGCTACATGATAATTTTGTGACTTTAGATTTGTTCATTAACATCAAAACTTGGTCTCCATCACTCAGCACTTTGCTAAATCAGAGTTCTTGGCTAGGAAAAGAATCAACTGAGAAGGGGGACTTCAATGAGGGGTGTTGAGCTCTACTATCTGGTTACCTACAAATGGGGACCCTGTTTCTGAATGAACTACATTTTTGTTTATAAACAAAATACACCAAAATGCATAGCTACATGAAAGTTGTCTTCAAAATGTTTTCTATGAGAAACAGCACAGTTTTCTCAGTTATTCCGCTAGAAGCATAACTAGAACGTTTTTTTGTTTGTTTGTTTGTTTGTTTGTTTTTAAGTATTGAAGATCAACTTTATTTATTGTAACATTTATCATACTACTTAAGCTAAATGAAATGTGTATATTTAAGGATCTCAATGTTAACTGCCTGATTTTGATTATAATACTAAGGTTATGTAATTTAACAAAACACTGAATTAAAATTGCATATTTATTACAATGCTTAAAAATCAAGTTTTATACTTTGGCCACGTATGGTTCCATATGACTGCTGACTGTTCCCAAAATTCAAATCCACACCAAAAAAGCAGACATTTGCCTTTGCTAAGAATATTCAAAAGAACATGCAGCTGGCTACGATCACAGTCCAAAAGGCAGTGATCATCCATTATGGCTACATTTTAGTAAGTGACTAACCTCCAAAGAGGTTGACTCAATGGGACCACTTTCAATTAGACCTTTACATTCTGAATTTGAAAGAAAAGAAAAAGCCACTCTACAGACATACTTTGTGCTTCATTACACGTGAAGAATCAAAACCCTATAGGAGATAACATAAAAGAAACACACTACAGTTGGAGGCTTTCAGTGCCAATAACATAAAATAAAACAGTGAAACAAAGTATGACAATAAGTTGCAGAAATGGCAGAGAAGCCTGTGGGGGGGGTCACAGAGCTCCTCTAAATCATAGTGACTCACACTGATGGAGCATTCAAAGTGCTAAAACCCTCCTTATTCCTCCTGTGCAAGTCCTGTGTGCTGCTCCCTCCCAGCTACTCATCCCTACAGAGAAGCTGCAATTTCTGTAGCTGTCCGCAAACTGTACCCAGCTGAAAAACCGTTATCAGTACCAAGCTGGAAAGGCCACTCTTCACCTGTGCAGCATTCTCTTCATGTTCTGCAGATGTAGACCACACGTGTGAGCTGTCATCTTTGGAATCCATCCTTCCCCCTACTGGACAGCTCCACGTCCAGGGCACCTAGAACAGCACAGGGTGGGGGACAGTCATCTGTCCACCATGCGCGTGTTCATGAAGGACAGAAAGACCTCTCTGCAACGTGCCTGAAAAGAGAGAGAAAAGGAACCACGTCTTTAAATAGATAAATGCATTTTAGTAAATTGCAGTTTCAACCACAGAGAGAGAGAAAAAAGGAGCTTTGTAAAAGATAACACACCTGGACAAAAAGGTAAAAATGGAGAAATTATTTATAATGATAATACAATGTATTGCATGCTTGCTATGTTCTACACACTCATTAGATAGGTGTAACCCTCATTTAAAATACTGAAGGTCTGGGGGCGCCTGGGTGGCTCAGTTGGTTAAGTGTCCGACTTCAGCTCAGGTCATGATCTCACAGTCTGTGGGTTCAGGCCCCATGTCGGGCTCTGTGCTGACAGCTCAGAGCCTGGAGCCTGCTTCGGATTCTGTCTCCCTCTCTCTGCTCCTCCCCTGCTCGCTCTTGCTCTCTCTCTCTCTCTCTCTCTCCCTCTCTCAAAAATAAATAAACCCTCATCAGGGAAATACAAATCAAACCACACTGAGATACTATCTCACGCCGGTCAGAGTGGCTAAAATGAACAAATCAGGAGACTATAGATGCTGGAGAGGATGTGGAGAAATGGGAGCCCTCTTGCACTGTTGGTGGGAATGCAAACTGGTACACCCACTCTGGAAAACAGTGTGGAGGTTCCTCCAAAAATTAAAAATAGATCTTCCCTATGACCCAGAAATAGCACTGCTAGGGATACAGGAGTGCTGACGCATAGGGGCACTTGTACCCCAGTGTTTATAGCAGTGCTTTCAACAATAGCCAAATTATAGAAAGAGCCTAAACGTCCATCAACTGACAAATGGATAAAGAAATTGTGGTTTATATACACAATGGAATACTACGTGGCAATGAGAAAGAATGAAATATGGCCTTTTGTAACAATGTGGATGGAACTGGAGAGTGTTATGCTAAGTGAAATAAGTCACACAAAGAAAGACAGATACCATATGTTTTCACTCTTATGTGGATCCTGAGAAACTTAACAGAAGACCATGGGGGAGGGGAAGGGGAAAAAAAAGTTACAGAGAGGGAAGGAGGCAAACTGTAAGAGACTCTTAAATATGGAGAACAAACTGAGGGTTGATGGGAGGTGGGGGAGAGGGGAAAGTGGGTGATGGGCATTGAGGAGGGCACCTGTTGGGATGAGCACTGGGTGTTGTATGGAAACCAATTTGACAATAAATTATATAAATAAATAAACAAACAAACAAACAAACATTAAAAAAAATTTTTTTTTAATACTGAAGGTCTGGAGTGCCTGGCTGGCTTCAATAGCAGAGTACACGACTCTTGGTCTTGGGGTCATGAGTTCGAGCCCCATGTTAGGGGTAGGGTTAACTTAAAAAATAAATAAATGAATGAATAAATACGGAAGGTCAACAATGTGGAATAGAGAGGGGAAAAAAGCTAACGGTAGCTCTCTTAGCTCTGCTGATAAGGAGAATGAAGTTCCTGGATGGTAAACACAGATAAGTGATGGGTTCACATGCACTCCTGAATGCTGCACGGCCCCAGCTCAGCTCTCCCCTGCACACTTGCTTAAACGCTGACCTCCTATACCCCCTACTTGAAATGAATAGCAGAATCATAAAAGTCACAAAACAAGGGGAAAATGGCAGGCGAGGAGGGCTGAGTTTTCTGAGTTTTCTAAGTTCACAATTTGGTGAACACAAATGTAGACTGTTTCCCATTTGGTCAATACAGGAGCAATTAATGAACAAATCACAAGCCTTACTAAACATCAACATGCACTAACTCTGCATCTTGAAACCCTATTGTTTTCCAAAATAGGCATTTTAAGGAAATCAATCTTCTTGGGGTGCCTGGGTGGCTCAGTCACTTAAGTGTCCAACTTCAGCTCAGGTCACGATCTCACAGTCTGAGTTCAAGCCCCACGTCGGGCTCTGTGCTGAGAGCTCTGTGCTGACAGCTCCGAGCTTAGAGCCTGCTTTGGATTCTGTGACTCCTTCTCTCTCTGCCCCTGCCCCGCTCACACTCGGTGTCTCTCTCTCACAATAAACATTTAAAAATTTTTTTAATTAAAAAAAAAAGGAAATCAATCTTTCCTTTTCATAATGATAAAACACTGACATGTTAAGAGTCACGTGAGATTTGCTGTTTAATAGGGCAGCTGTGCCTGATACACATCCTCCCACCACCCCATGAAAGTAGCATATGTAAACAGAAAAGGTTAAAACTGCTCAGAACACCATTAAACCAAAGGTAAGGAAGACCAGATCCAGTCAGAATTTTCCCCATTATCAATGGAAGTAAGCCAGGAAGCACATTCTTAGATTGTACATGCTCCAAGCTCTGAACCAGAATAAGACCCAAAGAAGAAAGAAAGAAAAGACGGGAACATCCAATGTCTGGGCCTTACTCCGGAATACAGGAACTGCCACATCCCAACCGCCTGGCAGCCTCTTCCGACCTTCTGAGGAGACTGTTCCTGCTTCATCTCAGCACTGTCAGCCTTACCCCCACAGAAACCACACCCACCACACACAGTCACCCCCCATACAGCCTACTCTTCTCTCCATCAGAGGGTACTAGAAACAACACCCACATCTACCAACAGGTGCATGTACAAACAAAGGGGTTTGGGGAACTTTCTCATAAATGGAAATGTTCTTTATCTCGTATCTATCTAGACTGGTGGGTAGTTACAGAGGGAATACGTGTGTCAACAGGGGAGCCTGGGTGGCTCAGTCGGTTAAGTGTCTGACTTCAGTTCAGGTCATGATCTCACAGTTTGTGAGATCTAGCCCAGCATCCAGCTCTCTGCTCGGATCTTCTGTCCCCAACCCCCTCTCTGTCCCTCCTTGAGGGTTCTCTCTCTCAAAGTAAATAAATAAACTTAAAAAAAAAAAGTCATCAACCTATTCAATTAAAATATGTGCAAATTAGGCTGGGTGGTTCAGCTGTACGAGAGCAGAGCCTGGGGCCTGCTTCAGATTCTGTGCCTCCCTCTCTCTCTGCCCCTCCCCTGCTCCCTCCCTCCCTCTCTCTCTCTCTCTCTCTCTCTGTCTCTCAAAACTAAATAAACATTTAAAAAAAATTGTTTAATATATGTACATTATACCCTAAAAAAGTTTATTATTGTTTAAAAAAAAGCATACTTTCCTTATATAACAGTGCCATTTAAGCATGTATAAAAAGACATTCAGGGCAAGCTATACAATATGTGGCTTATAAGTCAACAAAGCTGTTATTTTTTTTTTAAGTTTATTTATTTATTTTGAGGGAGTGTGTAAGCACGGGAGGGACAGAGAGAGAGGGAGAGGGAATCCCAAGCAGGCTCCATGCTGTCAGCCCAGAGCCCAATGTGGGGCTCAGTCCTACGAACTGTGAGATCATGACCTGAGCCGAAACCAAGAATCAGACATCTAGCCGACTGAGCCACCCAGGCACCCCACCTGTCATTTTTTTAAAGGAACAAATATATAAAGAAATCTAGGACTAAATGTTATCAAAGATATAAAGATCTACATGAAGAAAACCATAAAGTTGTATAAGAGGATATAAAAGGCTCAGTATTATAAAATCACAAAATGTTCCATACAGGAAATATTTTTTTTAATAGTTTGACAGAATAGCTGCAAAATGGTAGAAAGAATACCTGCATTTCTTCACTCAGACTCACCAAATGGTAACACTTTACCCCATTTACTTTACCATTCTTTCTTTCTCTCTCCTCCCTCTTTTGCTTTTTACCTGAACTACTTGAGAGTAAGTTGCAGACAATGCCACTTTACTACTAAAATCATAAGTGCCTATGTCCTAAAAATGGGACTTTTTCTCATGGTACTACTATCAAAACCAGGAAGACACAATGTAACAGTGCTATTGCCTAATTTACAGACCTTATTCATATTTTGCTAATTGTCTGTCTAGTTAATGTCTTTTATGGTGAAAGAAACAACTTTCTTTCTGGCCCTGGATCCAATCTGGCATTGTACCCAGTGCGTTCAGTTGTCATATCCCCCTATCCCCTCTGATCTGGAACAGTCCCCTAGTCTTTCTAAGCCATCCATGACCTTGACATTTTTGAAATGCACAGGCCATTTATTTTTCAGGCTGTTCCTCAATTTGAGTTTGTCTGATGTTTCTTCATGGTTAGATCCAGGATATGTATTTTTAGCAGGCATACCACAAAAGAGATGCTGTACCCTTCCTATACAGGAATTTGAGATATTTTTCTCAACGCGGTTCATTGATTGCACAAATACGCAAGTACATACTATGCCAGGCACTGGGATGGAGCAAGGACGAAGGCAGGCTTATCCCACACATTCATGAAACATACACAGCCTTGAAAGCCTTTCTGTATTTGTTTTCATTTCTAGGAAGGTGCTTATTATTTGAAATCCAAATTCAAGACACACAAAAGGTATACAGCAGACAATCTCCCTACCTGGAATCCCTTAACCACTCTACAGAAGTAACCTACATTACCAATCTCTGTCTATCCTTCCACAGATATTTTATGCACGTACAAACAAAAATAGAGGGGTGCCTGCCTCGTGGCTCAGTCAGTAAAGCATGCAATTCTTGATCCCTGGGTTGTGAGTTCAAGCCCCACATTGGACATAGGGCTTGCATACAAGCATACATACATACATACATACATACATACATACACTCTCTGCCTCTCCCACCACAAATGACAGCGTACTATTAATTCTATGCAAAGTAACATCTCTTCTATATAATGTTTATTCCACATAATGCCCTACCTTTTATATTGTCCCACATCTATATGTCATTTCCTCATTCTTTAGCACAGCTGCATCATTTCATTATATAAATATATTCTAATTCATTTAATCAATCTCTTTTTGATCAACACTTAGGTTATTTCTTTTTTATTATTTTATTTTTTTTACATATATTTATTTTTGAGAAACAGAGTGAGACAAAGCATGAGTGGGGAAGGGGCAGAGAGAGAAGGAGACACAGAATCTGAAGCAGGCTCCAGGCTCTGAGCTGTCAGCACAGAGCCTGATGCGGGGCTTGAACCCACAAACTGTGAGATCATGACCTGAGCCAAAGTCGGACGCTCAACGACTAAGCCACCCAGGCGCCCCAACACTTACGTTATTTCTATAATCTTTTCCTATTACAAGCAATACTGTGATAATAACTTGGACACTGTTTTACATTTGTTCAGATCTTGAATTCCTTTGAAGCCTCTGAGGGAAGATGCTGAATCATTTAGAGAGGCTGTCTGACTCGTAAGTTGTTATTAGTTTTCAAATTCCAACCGTGGCACACGGTGAGTGAGGGCACAGGGGACACACAGGGAAAAGTCCTTTGACCTGTGCAGAGGCAGTAGTCAGTACAAGAACACAGTGGTTAAGAGCTTGGGCTCTGGACCTGGATTTGGATAGCAATTCTGAAACATAACTGACCTCACACAGAACACAGAAGTTCTCTAAATTCCCCTTCCATCTCTGTAAAATGGGAATCATAAGGTTATTGAGAGAATGACATGATATAATAAATGTGAAGTGCTTATTAACACAATGCCTCTACATAACACTCACATATTAGCTTTAAAAAAAAAAAAAAGGTATTCAATCATGTTTCTATCAAATTGTCTGGCTCTCCACTCTCAACTATTAAGTTCTTACAGGCCAAGGAATGTGTGTGCTCACGAGAGGAACTCCAGATCTGCCATGTGTCAGGTACCCAATGATCTGTATGGAGTGTTCAAAGCAATTCCAGTGTGCTAGGGAAAACAGGACACCTGGTCCCAAACGGGTGCTCAAGAAGGGGCTCAGAGAAGAGGGCACCTGAAGGAAGGAGAGGAGCAGAAAAGCAAAACAGGAAGGGACAGGACATTTGCCCCAGACTGAAACATCTTGTTTCTAATCTTACCCAAATAAGGGAGTAGACATTACACGGCATAAAACACCAGTAAGCTACACAAGGCAAGGATAAAGGGCAGAAAAAAAGGAAATAACTACTTAGCAGATGTGGAGCAAAACAACGCAATAGTTAATCTACACATAGGAAAGCTTGCCAGTAAAATTTAGCAACGAGGATGTGAAATACTGCTCACAGTCGCATTTCCCAATAATTTTAGAATACCATTAGCAAATAAAGGAACCCAAGAGGGTGAGAACTCTTTAATTCGGAAAGTGTCCGGAATCCAAAGCAGTCCCTAGAATACCCACTTGGTAGTTCTTGTTCTTTAAAATATAGTTATAAACCTATTCAGCTTCTGTAGCTATGAAACTACTTAAAACACCAGTGTGACATTCCATAATTACTTACTGTTTAATAAATTGCTCAAGAAAACTAAATTCTAAAGGGTGCCTGACTGGCTCAGTCAGTAGAGCGTGTACTCTTGATCTCAGAGTGGTGGGTTCAAGCCCCATGTTGGGTGTAGAGATTACTTAAAAATAAAATCTTTAGGGGTGCCTGGGTGGCTCAGTCGATTAAGCATCCGACTTTGGCTCAGGTCATGATCTCAAGGTTTGTGAGTTTGAGCTCCGCGTCGGGCTCTGTGCTGACAGCTTGGAGCCTGGAGCCTGCTTCGGTTTCTGTGTCTCCCTCTCTCTCTCTGCCCCTTCCCCGCTCATGCTCTCTCTCTCTCAAAAATAAATATTTAAAAAAAATTTTAATCAAATCTTTAAGAAAAAAACCACCTAAATTCTAGACATGACTCCACTACTAAGTAACTTTATATCCCCTAGTATCAGTGTCCCCATTGTAAAATGAGAGTGTAAAGTGGTTGCTAAAGTCTAGTCCTGTCTTAAGCTTAGAGGGTAGGGGCTCAGTCAGTTAAGCATCTGACTCTTGGTTTCTGCTCAGGTCATGATCTCACGATTTGTGCGTTCAAGCCCCTCATTGGGCTCTATGCTGGCAGCTCGGGCCCTGCCTGGGATTTTCTATCCCTTTCTCTCTGCCCCTTCCACCCTCACACCATCTGTCTCTCTCTCTCAAACAAATAAATAAAAACTTAAAAGAAAACAGCTTAGAGGGGAAGCAGCAGAATGCAGAAGAAAATCCACAGAATCCCAATTGAACATCCTGGCTCCCAGACTGGCTCAACTGTTCACAGGTATATAACCTTGGCCAAATCACTTACTATCTGCCCTCAATATCATCATATGTAAAATGAAGACAGTAATCACCTCCTAGAGTTATTATAAGGGTTACATGATATATGAAAAACTTCTAGGCACAAGATCTAGCACATAGTAGTGTCCAAATATGTCAACTTTTATATCTTACAGATGAGCTATAAGACTTTCAGAATTTTCAAAACATTTCATGTATTTTTTTAAACCCAGCAATTGATCCAATAACATATGCCCTATATACAAATTTCCTGGATAGTAAGTCTTCTCAGATTTGTTTTCCTTTTTTATTTTTAAAAGCTTATTTTTTAATATTTTATTTATTTGTTATTTATTATTTTTTGAGAGAGAAAGCCCATGCAAGTGTGGGAGAGGGGCAGAGGAAGAGAGAGAGAGAGAGAGAGAGGAGAGAGAGAATCTTAAGCAGGCTCCACTCTCAATGCAGAGCCCAATGCGGGGCTCGATCCCACAACCCAGGGATCAAGACCTGAGCCAAAACCAAGAGTCCAATGCTCACCCAACTGAGCCACCCAGATGTCCCTCCATTTTTATTTATTTTAACTATACAATCCATAGAGTCCTGTTGATCTTTTTTTTTTTTAATATTTTATTTTTTTAAGTAGGCTCCTCACCCAACATGGGACTCAAACTCACGTTCAAGGTCAAGAGTCACACACTCTACTGACTGAGCCAGCTAGGTACCCCCCTTGTTGATCTTGATTTATCTGACATGGGGAGGAAGAGTCCAGGAACTACTTTAGTGCTGTCCAGCAGCCTGGTGCTGACAGCCTCCTAGCTAGCGATGGACATCCTTCCATTCCTCACCACTGTGCTTCTTCTAAGACCTGAAAGAACTGGTAAACTACACACTACACTTTGTCTAGAAAATTGTCACCCATCTTCCCTGCTTTTACCCATTGTCCAAAATGTATAGATTTCATTTCCAGGAAAATAGGACATGATTGCATCTCTATCCTCTCTCTAAAGACTTTATTCAACAACTATTTATTAAGTACTTAGTATATGCCAGGTACAATTCTGGGTCCTTAAGACCTGGATGGCTCAGTTGTTAGGCGTCCAACTCTTGGTTTCGGCTCAGGTCACAATCTTGTGGTTCATGGGTTCAGCCCCACATCAGGCTCTGCTCTGATAGCACGGATCTTGCTTGGGATTCTCTGTCTCTCTCTCTCTCTGCCCCTCTCCCACTCATGCATGCTCTCTCTCTCTCTCTGTCTGTCTCTCTCTCTCTCTCTCTCTCTCTCATAAATAAATAAATAAATAAACATAGAATAAAAAAGAAACATCAGTGTATCAAAAACAAAAACAAGGACACCTGCGTGGCTCAGTCGGTTAAGCATCAGACTTCAGCTCAGGTCATGATCTTGCAGTCCATGAGTTCAAGCCCCACATCAGGCTCTGTGCTGACAGCTCAGAGCCTGGAGCCTGCTTCGGTTTCTGTGTCTCCCTCTCTCTCTGCCCATCCCCTGCTTGTGCTCTGTCTCTATCTCTCAAAAATAAAAATAAACATTAAAATAAATAAATAAATAAATAAATAAATAAATAATCCTTGCGTCCTTGAAGCTTCTAGTCTAGTTATTTTTTCTTGAATAATGTTGTATAGTTGAAAGTATGAACTTCATAATCAGACAAACCTGGGTTCTACTCTCCCAAATCTACCAGGTGCTTAGTAGCTCTGACGTTAGGAAGCCACACACTGATCCCCAGTCTTCTCATCTGAAAATCCAAATGATCTGCCCAGCATGGTTGTTGTTGGAATTAACAATCTATATTTTGTCAAGCCTATAATGCATTTCCCCCCACATTTTAACACTTCTGAATCCATTTTACAACTGTTGTGTCCTGTGGCCACTATCTTCCAGGTGGCAGTCAGGATGTGGATGCCACTGCCTGCTTGTGTGTGACCTTGCTCACAGCCATTCATTAGCTCTGTCCTCGCTTCACTGAGTCATGATGTTGTCAGCACTGGACACCCTGAGTCTAACTGCCATTTTAAATGTCTTCAAAAAGATTACACTATAATTTGGCATTAAAACTGAAAGGCATGGGAACAGCAGCTAAGCATAAATCTGATTAGGGAAGCAAATATTCATCACTGGGAAAATAACCTTAACAACCAAGGGCCAATATAGGACCTGGGGAGACAGTGATGGCAATGAATATGCACTGTTATTACTGAGATACGGACAACACTAGCCTGCCACAGATCGAGTGAAAAAACACTGGGATTAAAACTCCCAGAATGGGTACTAGCTGCTTGGAGGAGATTCCTGGATTTCTTCTTTTAAGAAATACTGCATCACCAACACTCTTGATGACACAGAGATACATCAATGACTCTGAGTCAGAAAAGATTCTGAAGAGTCAGACTCTGGAAGTGATAAAATTGGGGGAATACCTTAATCAATTTATTTCACTTACATTTTCCCTTTTATGTGTGCATAAGAGCAACGTGATAAAAATCCATGTTTAAATAAATCTACAAGAGCTCTTTCAGTAAGTATATAATAAAAATTCTAAGCGGCAAAAGCACTTGTATCAGAGTTTAATTGGCAAGGTCTTTTCTTTTGTAACAATACATAAAGCAATTACGTATCTTACCATAGACATCTTAGATTCAATAAAACATGGTAACACTTGGGATAACATAGCATAATGATGAACATTCAAGAAATGGCAGCAATATTTTTTCATGCTTTGTGAACATCAAACACATAAAAAGGTGAGCAAAAACCCTGCTCCTGTAGAATTCACAGTCTGGTGGAGGAGACAGGAGGCCCAATTCCCAGCTCATCCCAGTAATACTTGCATTAAAAGACTGACCACGCTGAAGAGTAAGGGGAAGGAAGAAGGAAAGATACATGCCTGCTGTTCCAGCCAGTTCACTAATAAGGTTGGGTCTAAACAGGTCAATGGAGCGTGCTACTGTGCCCAGCCTCCCCAAATGCCTGCCCTCCTCCTACTTCCTAGAGTTCCCATCCTGCCATTCACCCCTGAGCCATACCCCTCATCATCCACCAGCCTGGTTCCCACCACCACTGGGCCTAGAGCGCTAAATGAAGCCACTACTCTAGAACTGCCCAGGACTTAAAGTTGAGAGACTCTCACTCCATCACCTGAATGTAGAGGTGTTAGACAAGGCACAGGTCTGCCTTCAAAGGTAGATGTGTACCTAAGATAAGGGTTGAACTATAAACACAATTTCACTTTAAAATGTTGTTATACAGTGGTGCCTGGGTGGCTCAGTTGGTTGAGCGTCTAACTCTTAATCTCAGCTCGGGTCACGATCTCAGGGTTCGTGGGGTGGAGCCCCGCATCGGGCTGTGTGCTGATGGCGTGGAGTCTACTTGGCATTCTCTCCCTCCCCCTCATTTTCTGCCCCTCCCCCACTTGCATATACACTTTCTGCCTTTCAAAATAAATAAACAAAGAATTACATTAAAAAAAAATTTTAATGTTGTTATACATAGTTATTGGGGCACCTGGGTGGTTCAGTGGGTTGAGTGTCCCACTCTTCATTTTGGCTCAGGTCACTATCTCATGGTTCACAGGATCAAGCCCTGCATCAGGCTCTGTGCTGACAGCTCGGATCCTGCTTGGGATTCTCTCTCTCTCTCTGCCCTTCCCCCCACCTCCACCACACATGTGCTCTCTCTTTCTCTCTCTGTCTCTCTCTCTCAAAAATAAACATTTTTTAAACTAGAAAAAAATTAAAAATAAAAATAAAATGCTGTTACACAGAGAGATTAAATTCCATAGGATTATTGGTACATTATTCAAACTCAGAAACATTAAGAATTCAACAGTGGTTTCTGTCTTGGCCTGGCACCTTATATGCCATCATTATTCATACGGAAAGAGCTGTCCCACATTCCAGACAGTGCACTTACAAATTAACTTTCCTGGCTCATTACAAACTGACTAATTATCATAAACTGCTGGCTCCTTCCCTGAAACCCAACACTAGACACACCATAGGAAGAAGCTAGAGGGAGACTGACAGATCTGCAAAATGAACATAAAAAGTGTGAGAAATAAAATGGAGGAAGCGGAGTCTCAATTCGGAGAAGGAGCTGTGGATGGGCTCATGAGGGGAACAGAAGGGGACCAGTCACCACAGAAGGGGAGGAGGAGGCAGAGTGTTTGTGTAGATCTCGCCCTAATATTTCCCTGAGCTCCCACTGCCCACGTTGTACCTATCATCACTGCCACGCAGGAACACAGGAGCCAGCCCGGTGCTGCCAGAGGTGAGGAATCCTCAAGGTAGCACAAGAAGGCTGGGTGGCAAACAGACCACAGGCCAGGCAGGAGACTGGCTAGCTGCCTCCCCTCGGGGTGAGGACAGAAGTGTGCACAGACAAGAGGTTTTTCTGGGGCAAGCAGAATGTGGCTGGGCCCAGAGGCTGGCTGACCTGATACACAAACAACTGCTTATGGTCATTGTTTGATCTTTCACCTTTCTTTGAACGAGTATGAACAGCTACATGGTGACTTCAGCTGACCCTTGTATAAAAAGATCATCCCTCAAGAATGTTCACGTAGAGGGGCGCCTGGGTGGCTCAGTCAGCTGAGCGTCCAACTTTGGCTCAGGTCATGATCTCCAGTTCGTGAGTTCGAGCCCCACATTGGGCTCACTGCTGTCAGTGTGGATCCTGCTTTGGATCCTCTGTCCCCCTCCGTCTCTGCCCTTTCCCCACTCCCTCTCTCTCAAAAATTAACATTAAAAAAAAAATAGAATACTCACATAGAAATTAGTCTCCACTTAAAGGAGAGCTGCTTGAGCTTGCTTTAAATTAGTTTCCATAAACACTACAGCAACTGGAATAGGAACTCAGATTTGCTGTATTTCTAGCAGGGCAAGCTTTGGAGTCAGATAGCCTGGCTTAGAATCTTGGATCTGACACTTAGAGCTTTTGACAATTTGTTTACTCTCTCTGAGCTTCAGATTCTTCAGCCTTGAGGACAAAGAATAAAGTATATTAGGTATTTAATGATAGATAACAATTGTAACTAATGTATGTAATATAAAAACACGTTTACGTCAAGAAACAGAAAGGAAACCCTTCTAAAGCCCTATTTAAGATGAGATTCTACTTGATAAATGAAAAAAGTGAGTTCACTCTATGTATAGAGAAAAAACATGTCCAGTAAGGCACTAAGTTATAAAAAGGGAGCAAGAAGATTATAGGAATCCAATTCTATGACATAGAATAACAGAATTTCAGAACAAGAAGAGAAATTCCAGGCCCTTGGCTCTCAAATATGTTTAAAAGACAGAGCTCGGGAAATCAATGTTCTTGGCTGAGTACCATTAGATATTAATACATTTGTTACAGAATAACAATAGCTAACATTTGTAACATACTTACTATGTGCTAGGCATGTTCTAAGCACCTTAATATGCATTGATTCATTTAATCCTCACAATAATCATGAAGTAGGTACGTTATTATCTCCACCTTACGGGTGAAGGACTGAGAAAGAGGTTAAATGCTTTGTCCAGGCAACTGAGCTAGTAAGAGCTAGTGAGAGTAAGTAGGAGAGCTCAATATGAGCTTGAGCGATCCTGCTGCCAAGCTCGTGTGTTTGGCCACTATTCTACACTGTTTCTCATCCTATAAACTAAGAACACTTCACCTGTGTTATGATTCCAGCACAAATAACTCCATTATATAAACTACATAAAAATCACATCTGACCTCACTTTATAATTTTTTCAAAAGTGATCAAATAGGAGCATCTAGAAGGCTCAGTCAGTTGAGTGTCCAACTCTTGATTTTGGTTCAGGTCATAATCCCAGGGTCATGGGATGGAGCCCCATGTCGGGCTCTGCACTGGGCATGGAGCCTGCTTAAGGTGCTCCCTCTCCCCCTTCCTCTCCCCCTCCCCCTCCTCAAAGAAAGAAAGAAAGAAAGAAAGACCTATCAATTAAGCAGGACTAGGGTTCCAAGTTTTCCCCGATTTTTTTTTCTTTTTGCCACTTTTTGTGACCTCCTAGTGCTGGCTAAGACAACTGACAGAAACAGCAACAAAGGGTTAATGAGATTTCATGTGGTAAAAACTCAAAACTAAGAAAATTGTACCCTTTACTTTTATTTAAAAGAAAGAACACCTTGGTACAGCTGTAGAGCACTAGTGTTGGGCCAGAAGGGGCGGGGTGTCGGGGAGTAGTTTGAGAACCACCCATCTGGAGCAACTTCTATTTTGTAGATGACAAACTGAAAAACCAGAGATTAGGTGCATCACTTCAAGTCACACAGCAAATAAAGAGTGCAAAAAGCAGAGCCTGTGACTTGTAGGGCTCTCACCCCTCCACCCCTCCACTCCTCCACCCCACTGCCCCCACTGGACTGAATGTGGAAAAGATTTAGAAGATGCTTTAGGCAGAGATTTCTTACACTGCCTAAAACTGTTTATCTTAGCTTTCCTTTTTTTTTTTTTTAAGCTTATTGTCCTTGACTCCCCAGTTAGAGAAACCTTCCTAGTAAAGATGAGTAGAAGACAAAAAGCAACTTAGACATGGATTACACTCCAAACGGTGATAATTTAAATTGATGGACAATGCTTTGTATATTTCCTTTAAAGTTATGTTACGTACTATATTTTGATTCCCTGGATAATAAAAAAGTTCACTTACTAATAATTTAATTGAAATAACATAAATTTAGCTGAAATAAAAATTTAAGGAACCATCTGTTATGATGTCAGATGTCAGTGATTAAACAAAGCTAGAAAACAAAACTAAATGTATTAAGGAAAATCAGTTACCTCTTTAGAAAATAAGTTTGTCAAAATACTTTTCACCTTTATAATTAAGATTAAATGATTTTTTAAAATCATGGTACTTGAAAAAAATACAGGTTCAAATAGTGTAAGATAAAAGTTGTAAAGACTCCTGTAAAGATACAAGATGATGAAAACGGACTCTGACTGCCTCTGTTCTGACCTTAAACTTTCCAGTTGGGTTCTTTTTTGCAGCGGATGGAAGGCTCTGAGAGCATAACCTTCCCTGATGGGAACCGAACCTGCCCCCTCGAGAAGTAAGGACTGCCCTGGGCCAGCAAGACACAAGACTCAGTGTGACTGACCCCAAGACAATGATTGACCTGACCTTTCCTGCCCACCTGCACATGCCCACCCAGCTTTGCCCCACATTTTCCTTATATAAACCTGCAACTATTTTTGGCACTTTGGAGACAGTCTTTGAGACGCTGGACTATCTTCCCAGTATTGGCCTCACTGAAATAAATTCCTTTCTTGTTTCCCCACCACTGCTCTCTCTGCCTTTGGATTCTGACAGCTGTGAGCAGCGTGCCCTGTTTGGGACCCCCGGCCAGGTGCTCTTGTGCCCCTGCGCCCTTGCTACAATGAGACTTCTGGATATGGCACCTGTAAATATTTAGAGCTTGGTGGGACAAGCATTGTTTACGTTTAACTTGACCATGAACTACAAAACCCCTCTGCCCGTGAGCTAGGGAACGGCATTCAGTGTGGCAAAGTGGGTCAGGCCCATAAGCTGGAGCCACACTCCTGGGTTTGAATCCTGGCTCCACCCCTCACCAACGGTTGGCCTTGCACAAATTACCTAACCTCTCTGTGGCTCAATGTCATCGTATATAACACAGAAACAAGAACAGGATCTACTTCGTAGAGGTGTAAAGAGGACTAAGGGCGCTAATATCTGCAAAGTGCGTAGAACACTAGAATATAGTCAGCACTTTAGGTGTTAAATGAAAGAGGTAATAATTAGGGTCAATTCTGAGCCACAAATTAAAAATGGTAGAGTAAGAAGAAATTAACTGGGGGAAAGAGAGAAGGGAGTAAGTAAGGCAAGAAGAGAAGAAAAGAGAGGAAAGCAACAAGGAAACAGAAGGAGATACGAGTAATCCAGAAGACAGCGATAAGACTGGGAAGAAAGGCAGGAAAACACAGGAATAAACAGAGTCAGGGTGGAGAGAAATCTAAGAAAGGAGTAACTAACAAGCAAAATAGGCAGGGGGGAGGGGGGATGGGCAGGAGAAGGGAAAGAAAAGCCAAAGACAAAAAGTGAATCTGATTGTTCTGAGCTAACTGGGTAAGAATTAGAAGGGAAAGCCGAACATGAGATTATTCCCATGCTACAGATTTCCTGAGGTAAAAGATGCCCAACAGTTACAGTCAGGTTTGGGGGAGGAGACACCTGTTAGGCTCCCACCATTCTCAGACTACTAAGTACAGTGACCTTTTGGGAACAAATGGGACCCTGGTAAAGTGCCCAGAACACTGCTCTTAAAAACGTCCTAGGTGCCATCAACAAATGAAAAGAGAAACACAACGTGGTTTATACATATAATGAAATATTACTCAGCTTTAAAAAGGAAGGAAATTCTGACAGATGCTACAAGGCGGATGAACCTTAAAAACATTATGCCAAGGGGGCACCTGGCTGGTACAGTAGGAGGAGCATGTGACTCTTGATCTCGGTTTGTTCAGGGTCATGAGTTCAAGCCTCATGTTGGGTGTAGAGATGACTTAAATAAAAACTTAAAAAAATTTTTTTTTTCTAAGCCATTATGCTAAGTGAAATAAGCCAGGCACAAAAGGACACATATGGTAGGACGCCACTTAGGCAAGGTACCTGGAATAGTCAAATGCATCGGGACAGAAAGTAGAAGAGAGGTTACCAGGTCCTGGGCAGGTTACTGTTTAATGGGTAAAGTATCTGTGTGGGGTGATGAAAAAGTTCTGAAAATGAGTAAGGATGATGGTTGTTCAACACTGTGAATGTATTTAACCTCCACCGAATTGTACGCTGAAAGATGGTTAAACAGCAGATTTTATTTTATGTATACTTTACCACAAAAACAAATTAAGATAAAAATATACCATATGGCTGCAGTAGTAATGGTCAACCATCTCCACCATGCTGGACATGGGATTCTACTGGTCCCTTTTACATCGGGACCATGAAGAAACACCATGGTCACTCAGGGCCCCTAATCGATTCTCCCATCCAAGATGAACCCTGCCCTCCAATGGCCTCCGTCCAGCCATATTGAACCTGCACTCCTGAGGTCACCACTGCAATCACTCCCAGCTCAGGTCAAAGGGGCTGACTTCCAATACACCTGTCTCTGGAATTCCTGACAGCCAATTAGCTGTTCTTTTCTTCCAGCAGGATAGTTGCCATATAAAGCACCCCCTAAGTGTCTGGCACACAGTAGGTGAACAATAAATAGAAGTGACTGCTCTTATTGCCAACGTCCTGTCCAACCTTAGTCTCATTCTTCCCACTTCTTTGGTACAAATACCTCCCTGACAAGAGAGACCTCTGAGACTTTCATTTTAGGGGGAGCAGGGTGGGTGGGTGAGAGGGTACAAAGGAAGCCAAGTTCAGTTCACTTTCCTATTAAAGGCCCAGTCAGTACAGGCCGCCCTGTGGACCTATTTCAACCGCTCCTTTTTTCCCTCACATCCTGGTTTCCTAGCCCACAAACTCCCTGACTCTGGTTCTAGATTTATTTCTTGGATCTCAGCCTCCCCCCCCCCCATCCTGATTCATCTTGGGTTTTACACCATGTTTTTTAATGCAAAGTTTGGGAAACTCCCTATCCCACCAGCCACGGGAGCATCTACTGTTAACCATAGCCCTCTGGTTCTGGCACTGTGCCCGGGGCATGGCCCGGGGGCGCAGCGTGCACAGGGCCAACCCTGGGGACAGGATATGTGGATAGCTAACGTGTATTGAGTGCCTTCCATGCCATAGACACTAGTCTAAGCAATGACCACTTATCAATTTGTGAATCAATTTAATAGCACAACAGCCCAATGAAGTTGTTTAAAACCCAGGGGCGTCTGGGTGGCGCAGTCGGTTAAGCGTCCGACTTCAGCCAGGTCACGATCTCGCGGTCCGTGAGTTCGAGCCCCACGTCAGGCTCTGGCCTGATGGTTCAGAGCCTGGAGCCTGTTTCCGATTCTGTGTCTCCCTCTCTCTCTGCCCCTCCCCCGTTCATGCTCTGTCTCTCTCTGTCCCAAAAATAAATAAACGTTGAAAAAAAAAAAAAAATTTTAAAACCCATACCTTCATCATTCAGAAAACAACAGACAGAGTCATAAACGAGCGCTCTGAACAGCTGCTAACCACTCCATGACTGAGGTGTAGTATTAAATTTGAAAGCTATAAAATTAGGCCAAGTGGAGTGAAAATAAAGGGCTTCTGTTATGGTCACTCACTTAGAATGGCAAGTAGAGATTTTACATTTAACTGATTTCTGGGAGAGATCATTTCGGAACTCAGAAGAAAAGCAAAAAGTACTGGACTCCATTCTAAAGGAAGAACAGGAACTGGTAGCACAAGTAGCGATGGGCAAATCCCAAACTATACAAATTTCAGCACAAATTCTCCAATCTTGCTGAGAAGGGGAAGTCTAAACAAGCTGTCACGTGAGTGTCGCAATTTTAAAAATTCACAACAAATTGGGAACATTGAGAAAAACTAGAAATGAGACGTTTAAAAGAACAATACTAGAACCTCGTCCAGCAAGGTTCCAAGCGCCAGACAGACGCTGTTGATTTGCTCTTGACCTCAACCCTGGGAAGAGACTAAGGCCACACTGTGTGCCATTTCACAGAGCGGGAAATGACTGCAGGGAGAGGTGGCACAATTTGCCCAGCCGTGGGTCTGGTCAGCCTGAGCCCCCTCTGTTTGCCAGGGCTCAGCCCCACCCTACTGTGCCCCTCTGCCCCAGCTAAAGGGCTACTGCAAACCCACGCTTGAGGGCAGAGTCACAGGACTAAAATATTATTTTTAATTCCACAATGAAGTAAAATAAACACAATGGTAATTAGGGAAAATATGCCTACGGAACTAAGGGTTTCTGAGAAAGTAAATAATCAGGGAAGCCAGTTAGGTGCGGGCAGGGGGAAAAATAATGAGGGAAACTCAGCTTTCATAAAAGCTTTCAACAAACTTAAAATGTAATAACAACAAGCCTCTGACTAGGTTCCAAATGTAAAAAGTGTTTCTAAGTAAGCTGTTATGGATTTGGAATATTTCCATATCACCAGAGAGGTCTGAGGGTAAAGATAAAAAATTAACCAGTGATAACAGTGGGGTCCTCCAGGTATTTTTACTGACACCATTCACATTTAACATTTGTTATAAGTGTTAACAGTGAAGCAAATAATGAAAAGTTCAAGATTGCAGAAAAACTCCTCCAGATAAAATCTTAGTTTATTCATTTATCTTTTTTTCAAGGTGGCTCCAGATCCGATATGGGGCTTGAACTCACCACCCTGAGATCAAGAGTCACACGTTCTACCAACTGAGCCAGCCAGGTGCCCCTCCAGGTAAAATTTTATGCCATTGGAAAAAAAAACTCCAGAAAAAACTTCCGAAATTGGGTAAATGAGCAATGATGGCAGACAAATTTCAGAATAAGCTGCACTTTTAATATTACAAGGCTGATGTGTTACAGTCTAAAAACCATGGCAGAATATATCCTAAAGAAACTTTCCTAATTCGTTTCTGGCCGTCATCAAGAACAACACTGTGTAACCAGAAGAGAACTGAACTAAGGTTTAAAAGTAATAATAATAATAATAAAGATTAAAAACACAGGATGACAAAAACAAGCAAGGAATGAAGTGTATCAAGCAGTATGAAGCAGAACTGAAATGGTAACCTTGGCCTTCTTTTCCCACTCCATTTATCTGTCCCTTTGCCCTTCTACTTCCCATGCAGAAATCTTCCCACCAGGCAATGAGTCCTCCTCCTTCCTCAAAGAAAAGAAAAACCTTGGCTAAGAGTCTTATTGGGGGTCTTAGCCCACAATTCTACATTAAAATCCTTGAGGGTTCAAAAGGAACCACCACTCAGTGTGAGTTCTAAAGAATGCTAAACCTTGATGTCTGCCTTTTCCTTTTTACAAAGAATAGCTACTTGGCTGGTAAAACCTGAAAGCGATTTCAAAGAGAGTCTATCAGGAGTCCTCTATTCTCCTCTCACAAGATTTTAGGAGGGAACCTCAAAGCAGCAGTGTATCACAGGCCTACAGAAAAGAACACAAATCATTAGCGTCCGACTTGAGGGATGTTCACACAGTTAAGGTGGTGGAGCAAGGACCAGAACACCACCACCGCCTGAAAGCCTCATGGTGCCCTCTCCCACAGGTAGCTACCACCTTCCTCCACGATCCACCCATCCCGTGGCAGGCTGCGGGAGGACAGGGCACTGAGTCCCAGGGAGCTGACCCCTGGCTGTTCTGCAGTCTATGAAACTAGAAGATTGGGTCTGCTCCTAGCTTTGACCTTCTGGGAGTTGCAGCAGAGACTTTGAGGTGTTACCTAGGGAGGTTTGTCCTTGCTGGGCCCTGAGTTCCAGTTTCTATCACCCCAGCAATGTGAGACTACCAAAATCCATGCTCTTCTGTTCTGTTGCTTTTGTGCTTGTTAGCCCCTTGACCAGCAGAGCTTAGCAGTGAATACCTTCAGAGGAAAACCAGTGCTAGTCTCAGGCTCACCTCTCTGTGTGTTCCTTGCCTCTGAAATGTTGGCCCTCCTGTTATGACTGCCTTCAACTCAGATCTTTATCTCTCTAGTCCCAAGAGACTGCCTAAATCTCTTTGGATTCTCTGCCTCTCAGACTTCTCAGCAAGCCCCTTCCAACCAGCTTCTTGGACTCCTGATACATCCCAAGAACTAAAAAATGGTCCAAGAGGAAAAGCAGGTGCAGAAAGCCTGGGCTCATTTTCATAAACATCCCCTCTGCCCAGGATCTGATCCCTCAAGGCCTGGCTGGCTGCCTCCCTCAGTAGGAAAGTGAGGGCAATCCCAAAGATATGAGACTGTGGAAAACATTTCCTCTTCTATCTGATGACTGTGTTTATCAAAAATGGAAGAACTGGGGTGCCTGGATGGCTCAGTCGGTTAAGTGTCTGACTCTTGATTTCAGCTCAGGTCATGATCTCATGGTACGTGAGATCAAGCCCCATTCGTGGGAGCTGCACTGTCAGCTCTCAGTCTGTTTTGGATTCTCTTTCTCTCCCCCTCTCTCTGCCCCTCCTGCGCTTGCACTGGTGCGAGGGTGCACACAGGCGCTAAACAAACAAACAAACAAACAAACATTGAAAATAAATAAGGGGTGCCTGAGTGGCTCAGTCCATTGAGCATCTGTCCTCAGCTCAGGTCATGATCTCACAGTTCGTGGGTTTGAGCCCCACATTGGACTCTGTGTTGACAGCTCAGAGCCTGAAGTCTGCTTCGGATTCTGTGTCTCCTTCTGCGTCTGTCTGCCCTTTCCCTGTTCATGCTCTCTCTCTCTCTCTCTATCTCTCTCTCTCTCTCTCTCTCTCTCTCTCACACACACACACACACACACAAATAAACATTAAAAAAACTTTTTTTAATAAAATAAAATCTTAAAAAAAAAACCTGAAACGGGGTGCCTAGGTGGCTCAGTTGGTTAAGCATCCGACTCTTGGTTTCGACTCAGGTCATGATCTCACAGTTCATGGGTTTGAGCCCCATGTCGGGCTCTGCACTGACAGCACAGAGCCTGCTTGGGATTCTCTGTCTCTGTCTGTCTGTCTGTCTCTCTCTCTCTCTCTGCCCTTCCCCTGCTTGCACTCTCTCTCTCTCTCTTTCAAAATAAATAAATAAACTTAGAAAAAAAAAAGCTGGAATTATTTGTGGCCACCAGTAAGGAAAGTACTGTAGTATGGCATGTCTGATAGGACCAGGTGCAAAGTGCTCTGCTAAGTCAAAGAAGCTACTCACAAAGGACCAAATACTGAATGATTTCACTTGTAGGAAATATGCAGCATGGGCAAATGAATAGAGGTAGGCAGCAGAATGAAGATGGGGAATTAGGACAACATGGATAAGAGCTATGGAATTTCTTTTGGAGGTAATGAAAATATTCCAAAACTGACTGTGGTGACACTTGCAAACCTCTATCAATATACTAAATCCTCTGAACTGTATGCTTTATACCTCAATAAACTCATTTTTAAAAAAGAAAAAGAAAGATGAGCATTTAAATCAGTGCAGACCTTCTAGGAAGCAATTTGGCAATAAACATCAAGAACTTTGACATATGTGTACATACATAATATTTATGCTATTATGTAATTGTTATATATTATATATTACTATATATATATATATATATATATATATATATATATATATATAAACAGGTTAAGAAAGTTCCAGACTTGAGAGGAATTGAGGGCATGCTCAGGGCGTACTGAGAGAGAAAAGTCTGGAACAGGATGAGCCTGTAAAAGAGTTACAATTCCCAAAGTTCACGAACTGGTTTTATCAGAATCACCTAGGGAGCTAGGCAAAGAAACAAATTCCAGAGCCTTACTCCTGAGAATTTTAAGTAAGTTCTAAACCCCACATGGGGCTTGAACTCATGACCTTGAGATCAAGGGTCACATACTCTACCAACGCGCCAGCCCTGCACTCACTTCCCTGAGAATTTTGATTCAATCCATTGCAGACATAGGCGGGAACCACAGGAATTTTAGTTTTTCAACATCCCCAGGAGGTGTTCCCTTCGGCAGCACACATACGAAAGCTGGAACGACGTTCAGATTAGCAGGGCCCCTACACCAGGATAGCACGCAGATTCGTGGTGTTCCATATTTTTATCCAACATTTATTTATTTTCGGGACAGAGAGAGACAGAGCATGAACGGGGGAGGGGCAGAGAGAGAGGGAGACACAGAATCGGAAACAGGCTCCAGGCTCTGAGCCACCAGCCCAGAGCCTGACGCGGGGCTCGAACTCACGGACCGCGAGATTGTGACCTGGCTGAAGTCGGACGCTTAACCGACTGCGCCACCCAGGCGCCCCTGTTCCATATTTTTAAAAACTAAATAGGGGCACCTGGGTGGCGCAGTCGGTTAAGCATCCAACTTTGGATCTGGTCATGATCTCACGGCTCATGGGTTCGAGCCCCTCGTGGGCTCTGTGCTGATGCCCAGAGCCTGGAGCCTGCTTCGGGTTGTCTGTCTCCCTCTCTTCTCTGCCGGTCCCCCGCTCCTGCTCTGTCTCTCTCTCAAAAATAAATCAACATTAAAAAAAAAAAAAAAAAACTAAATAAGTAAATGTCCCCAAGTGATTCTGATGTCAGCCAAATCTGGCCAACCCTTGGACAAATGAGGAAAGAAAAATATTTTATCACAGCAGTAACACTTTTTGAAAATCATTCTAGAAGTAATACGAGAGACTGATTATAATTAGGCCAAGACCTGCCTTTAATATGCAAGGAAGGATCAGAGCTCTGAATTCTTACTGGGGCTTAGTGACATTAATAGACATTCATACACAAACTTTCAGTGCTGCTATAAGTCGTCACCTAAAAAAAAACAAAACAAAGTAAAACGCTTTATTACTAAACAAAAACTTAGCAAGAATCCCGACACCTTTCAAAATACACAACTTACCAGCCTCTCTAAAATGTTTGTGGAATTTATGTCAGAATTCTGAAATGGCTGAGGCAATTGTTAATTTAGGTGGTCTTCCTTGCCAACCACCTTGCTCTGATGGGTATTTGATTTTCCAGCTTCCCTTCGCCACTTGCTAACAAGCAAATCTGTTCTGTCTACTTAATGAGTAACATTTGAAAACAGCTTCCAAAGTAAATATGGATGTATGAGGAACATTTGAAGACTCAATGATGGATACGAATGGATACAAATGACTCATCAAGTAATATTGAGCACCCATGTTTTTCAACTTCAGATAATAGATTTACATAGCTGCAAGCATTTTACCCCAGCTCCCTTTTCAAACAGTAGCATTGCTTCACCAGACAACTGGCAGGGGTACAAATACTTGCTGTGGCCTTGGCACACCTAGACACAGAAAGCTATCTGGCCCAAATATCTCAAGCTCTTCTGTTGAATTAGCAATTGCAGTAACTAAGTAGGAGACTGCAGATGGGTGTTCTGAAGCTCTAAAAGCCTTTCTTACAGATGGTTCTCCATTGTCACGATGACTCAACCATCACAATCCCAAATTGTTAGGATAAATTACTGGATAATGTAAAGAAGCATAATCTTAAGTACTAAGCTGTTTCTCTCTCTCTCTCTTTTTTTTTTAATGTTTACTTATTTCAGAGAGAGCAAAAGCGAGCAGGGCAGGGGCAGAGCTAAGCTGTCTCTTTAAATTCAAGTGGTTTAAGTTGTTTTAACTAAAAAAAAAAAAGAATTTCCTATTAAAATTGGTTGCAGGAAATTATTCTGGAACACAATTTTCCTTAATTAACATTATGTGTTTAATACAAGAGAAAACTGCGTGACTACCTGTTCAGGCTACTTCAACTCCTGAAATATACACAGCACCATGGCGGGACCATGGCGCTGACCCAGGACAAAAAGCAAATTGATACTAGTTTGAAGTAATTCCCTTTATATCCAATTCACTCCCCCACAACAGGTTAATGTGGGTCTCACCTGCTGTTCCTTTTCAAATTTTCATTCCTCAACCTCAGTCCCTTGTTTGCAAATTTAAAAATAAAACACAGAATGGTCAAAAACAAGCATTTGATTAACAAGACGGATGACAAGGGGAAGCAGTTATTGTCTCCATAAAAACTCTATCTTACTGGCATATGAGTAAGACTTGTAATCAAAATTCAACCTTCTTCAAATTTCAACTTCCTCCATCTTAAACTAACTATAGGAGGCCAGCATGGTCTAGTATTCACAATTGTCTTCTATAAGCCAGATCTATCTATCTTCCTCCCTCCCTCCCTTCCTTCATGTCTTTCTCTCTTTCTTTCTTTCTTTCTCTCTTTCTTTCTCTCATTCTTTCTTTCTTTCTCTCTTTCTTTCTTTCCTCCCTCCCTCCCTTCTTTCTTTCTCTCTCTACCTCTCTCTCTCTTTCTCTCTATCCCTCCCTTCCATCTTTCCTTTCTTCTTCAAGCCAGGACATTTCTTAAAGTACAGAGCAAGGTGAAAATATTGAATGTGAAGACAAGTAAAAAGTTACAATATAGTACAATAGTATTGAGCATATTATAAATGTTAGTAACTATTAAAGTTATGATCACCCCAGGTTAAGTATTAGATCATGAAGGTATATCCAGAAAAGTTTTACTTCCAATTAAAAGACATTTTAATATGTTTTCATTATTAAACAATTGATTTGGGAATAAATATCTCTTAACTATAAGCAAGGGTTCTCTCAGCTGATATGTTTCACAAGAAAATATGTATATTTCAAAAAAAAAAAGAAAATGTGTATATTTCAAAAAAAAAGAAAATGTGTATATTTCAAATTAAAACTGATAGAATTTTAAAACTACATGATTAGCATTCTCTTCCATAAAGAGAAACAAAATAGTGGCATTGCATTCCTGTTTAGAAATCTCAGCCATATCTACTCTACAAACACTTTCATTCTACAAACCATTTCATTCAGATGTAGACTAAAACATGTTGGATTCATTTGCAAATTCAGTGAAGTAGTTAACGGAAACCACAAAATTAGAATCCCCTAATGGATGCAGTTTTTTATTTTAAAATTCAGCATAATCATAGTCCATCTTAATGAAAATGTATACTGTGGAAATCCAATGTTAGTAAGTAAACACCAAGGGAATAGTAATAATTATAGCTATTACCATTTACTGAGCATCTATCACATGCCAGGCATTGTGAGATGGCCTTTTTAAAAAAAATACTCAAGGGGCACCTGGGTGGCTCAGTCGGTTGAGCGTCCAACTTCAGCTCAGGTCATGATCTCACGGTTCGTGGATTGAGCCCCGCGTCGGGCTCTGTGCTGACAGGTCAAAGCCTGGAGCCTGTTTCAGATTCTGTGTCTCCCTCTCTCTCTGCCCCTCCCCCACTTGCGCTCTGTCTCCCTCTGTCTCAAAAATAAACAAACATTAAAAAAATAAAAAATTAAAAAAATTAAAAATATTCAATTGGGGCTCCTGGGTGGCTCAATCTGTTAAGCTTATGACTTTGGCTCAGGTCATGATCTCACCGCTCACGAGTTCAAGCCCTGCATCAGGCTCTCTGCTGTCAGCACAGACCTTGCTTCAGATCCCCTGTTCTCCTCTCTCTCTGCCCCCCCCCCCCACCCCCCACCATGCTCAGGCTCTCTCTCTCTCTCTCTCTCTCAAAAATAAATAATAAACATTTTAAATAAAATTAAAAATTAAAAAATACTCAATTTCGGGGCACCTGGGTGGCTCTGTCGGTTGGGCAACCAACTTGGCTCAGGTCATGATCTCACGGCTCATGAGTTCGAGCCCTGAATCAGGCTCTGTGTTGACAGCTCGGATCCTGGAGCCTGTTTCAGATTCTGTGTCTCCCTCTCTCTCTGCCCCTTCCCCACTCATGCTGTCTCTCTCTCAAAAATAAATAAACATTTTAAAAAATTTAAAAATACTCAATTTCAATCTTCACAACAACCAAAAATTTGTACTTGTCCAAGGTCATAACGCTGGTAAGTGGGATTTGAACCCAGATCCCTTTGACTCCAGAGCTTGATCATTTCCTTCTCTGCTGCACAGCGTCCTCCTAGGCAAAGCTGCCAGAACCCACGCTTGGGTTGGACCTGCTGCTGTTGCCTTGGCCTCCTACCAGATGATGCAATCACTAGGCTAGGCTTGATCTCAAAGGAACCCGAAGAGGTTATAATTTACCAAACCCACAAAGAGGTTTAAATGGGCCAGAGAGTGGAGGTAACTACAAAGCTATAAAAATTATAAAAATTCAAACAACAATTTTTAGAAACACAATATTTATTAAATGCCAATTTTGTGCCCAGCATTATTTTAGGAACTAAACAACAGATTGGATGGAAGATTGTATTAAAATATTCAGCAGAAAGGGAAAATATAAATAACATTAATTCACAGTTGTACCTAAACAAAAGCTACCTGTGTGTACAGAACAGAAAATAGCAGCCCTCAAATACTCAGTGTTAACTGAGTCAGCTCATATCAGGAAAATTAATTACTCCAAATATACTTTCGGGTTATCTCATGTATATGCATTTCTCTAACACTAGAATTGCTGGGCTTTAGAGACTGCATATTTTTTTACTTTCTAGGTAATACCAAACTGCTTTCCCAAAGTAGTCATAGCAACTTATATTCCCATCGGCCAGGTATGAATATTCATATTGCTCAACACAGCTTCAGAATTTGTTATTGCCAACTATAATTTAGGTATACAGGAATATGGCACTGTGGTTATAGCTTGCATTTTCTTAATTATTAACAAGGATGAACACCTTATTATCGGTTTATTAGACATTTGGATATCTCCTTTTCTGAAGGGCCCGTTCAAGACTTCTGCCCATTATTTTATTAGTGCAGGTAACATCTTATCTACAGTAAGATTCAATATTTAAGACCTATACTGAGTCATGGATATATTCTCCTATGTTAACTTAAAAGCTTTATTGTTTTGCCTTTCAACTGCCATGCTTCCTGGGTCATAAATTAAGTGTTTGAATGCATGTGAATCTGTTTCTGGACTCCTGCGGCATTCCATTGATCAATTAGTCTATCTTGGTGCCAATACTACACTGTCTTAATTATTATAGCTTTTGTTGACTTCCAGTAGAGAAGTTTTTCCAATTTATTTTTTTCTTTTTCAAGAGTCTCTTGCCTTTTCTTAGGCATTGACAAATATTTTAGCATCAGCTTGTCTAGTTTTTTGTTTTTGTTTTTTTTTGGGGGGGGCAGAGGACAAAGGGAGAGGAAGAGAAAGAGAGAATCTTAAGCAGGCTCCACACTCAGCACAGAGCCCAACACAAGGCTCGATCCCATGACCCTTGGATCATGACCTGAGCCAAAATCAAGAGTTGGTCGCTCAACCGAGTCACCCACGCACCCCATCAGCTTGTCTAGTTGTTGTTGTTTTTTTTAATTTGCTGGGATTATATTAAATCTATAAGTCTGTTTCCAAAGAACTGACACACTGCAATATCCAATCTTCCAATCCTTGACCCAGTGTATCTTCTTCATTTATTTAGACTTCACTTAAAGTCACTCGATAAAGTTTTAGAATTTTTTTGTAAAGGTCTTTTATACATATTTTGTTAGACTTAAAATATATCTCCTATACTTTTTTTTTAGGATTTTATTTTTAAACAATCTCTACACCCAACATGGGGCTCCAACTCACAACCCTGAAATCAAGAGTCACATGCTCCACTGACTGAGCCAACCAGAAGTCCTACAGCTCTTATAGTCTGAAAAAAGAAATGATTTTTTAAATGATGTATAAAAATATATCATTTTTTTTTTGATGAGACTAGAGTTTGGGATAACTCATATATCATTCATATATAAAAAATGAATATAAACATACTTAAAATTTTTCAATAAAACAAAGTTCATCAAAGTACAATTTCAGCTATATAATTTAGGTTTGGGGTTTGTTTCTTTTGTTTTTTAAATAATCTCTACTCCCAACTTGGGGCTTGAACTCAAAACCTTGAGATCGAGAGTCACACATTCCACTGGCACCCAATAATTTAGTTTTAATTCTAGAATTATCATTTTGTACTTATGTCATATCTCACCTCAGCAGGTTTAATGTAGTTGAGAAAACTTATATGTCACATAAACAAGTGGCCTAAACACCTACTGGTTGTAGGTCCTTATAGTTATCAATGTATGAAGTACTTACAATGCAGAATAATTTCATTCATCAACTTCAAGACAGGATGAATAAATAAGTAAGAGACTGAAATCTTGTTAATATACACACTGTTGTCTGGGATTGAGAACCCACACACCTTGCTCCTGGCCTTAGCTCCCACCACTCTTAAATCATTTGCTAAAATTGCCTCCTTTTTTTCCATTTGTAAAGTAGTTACAATATGGTTCTGTCAATGTCACACATTAAGGATGAAACATAAACAAATTCCTTAGAAAACAACTAAAATGGTCAAAAACACAAAGCAACATTTACTCAAAGGTGTTCCACCATCAGAAGGACATGAGACTAAAGTTGCCTACAATCATGGTTTGTAGCAAGACTGAAAATAACCCCCAACAGATTGGCCTCAAAATCTTCAAGCAACGCTAAGAAAATGGCAGAGATTTGCACACAAAAATAAGAATTTTGAAGAAAATGGGGTGCCTGGGTAGCTCAATTGGTAAGGCATCCGACTCTTGATTTCGGCTCAGGTCATGATCTTACACTTCGTGAGATCGAACCCCACATCCAGCTCTGCACTGACAGCAGAGAACCTGCTTGGCATTCTCTTTCTGCCCTCCCCCACTCATGCTCACACACTCTCTCCCTCTCTCTCAAAAACAAATAAACTTAAAAAAAATAATTTTGAAGGGAAGAAAACTTCAGAAATCACTTTGAATACCTTAATTACACTCACTGCTTTATTCCTCCAAACATTTAGAATCCAGTAAGTAAAAGGCATTCTTGTACCGCATTCTATATGACCAGGGAGGCAAAAAAGTATCCATCACTTCTAGGAATTTATAACATGTTTAGGAAACAAGACATAAGCACAAATAATTGCTACGTGATACAGATTAATTACTCAATAAATGGTACTATTAATTACAAAGCAGTACAAAAATCCTGTAGAACAGAGACAAAAGGATCACTTCCAAGTAACATGGTCAAATAGGTCCTCAGTGAACAAAGACTATGTGCTTTTGACTTGCTCTAGCATAGAGGTTGGCAAACTACAGCCCAAGTGTGGCTCGACACCTATTTTTGGATATAACCTGTGTGCTAAGAATGGTTTCTACAGGGGGGTGGGAGGGAGGGGAGGGTGGGTGATGGGTATTGAGGAGGGCACCTTTTGGGATGAGCACTGGGTGTTGTATGGAAACCAATTTGTCAATAAATTTCATATATATATATATATATATATATAAAAAGAATGGTTTCTACATTTTAAAATAGTTGCAAAGACTTAGAAAAAAAAGAGTATTTCATCATACATGAAAGTTATATTACATTACATTTCAGGGCCCATAAATAAAGTTTCATTGGAACACAGCCATGCTTTCACACGACAGGGGTGAAGGAATAGTTGTAACAGGGACCATATGGCCCACAAAACCACAAATATTTAGTCCCTGGTTCTCTACCAAAAAAACAAAAAAAAATTACCAACCAACTGCTCTAGAAGGATGGATTGGAATTTGGTAGGCAGAACTGGAGGAGGAGGCTGGGTTGGGGGCAGGGGAGTGGGGATGTACAAGGAGAAGATAAACATTCCATTTGAGAAATGAAGGAGTGAAAACATGAAGGAAATATCCAGAATACTGCAGGACAGTGGGAAGACCAGTTTGGCTGAAGCAGAGGGTCCAAAATCGGCAAACAGATACTGACCCACTGATCACTATTTGCTTTGTTATTGAGCTGTTTATACTACCGTACTAATTAATGACAAGCATCCTCACACTGAGACTATGAGAGGGATACTATTATTATCCCCATTAACAATTAAGAAACTAGTCAAGACACCTGGGTAGCTCAGTTGGTTGAGCATCCGACTTTAGCTCAGATGATGATCTCACCACTTTTTTTTTAAATTTTTTTTCAACGTTTATTTTTTTTTTTTTAATTTTTTTTCAACGTTTATTTATTTTTGGGACAGAGAGAGACAGAGCATGAACGGGCGAGGGGCAGAGAGAGAGGGAGACACAAAATCGGAAACAGGCTCCAGGCTCCGAGCCATCAGCCCAGAGCCCGACGCGGGGCTCGAACTCACGGACCGCGAGATCGTGACCTGGCTGAAGTCGGACGCTCAACCGACTGCGCCACCCAGGCGCCCCGATCTCACCACTTTTGAGTTCGAGCCCCGTGTCCAGCTCTGTGCTGACAGCTCAGAGTATGGATACTGCTTCAGATTCTCTCTCTCTCTCTCTCTCTCTCTCTCTCTGTGCCCCTCCCTGGCTTGCGCTCTCTCTGTCTCTGTCTCAAATATAAATAAGCATTTAAAAAAATTAACAAATAGTAGTAATTAAGAAACTAGCCAAATGATTTGATAAACTAAGTTTACAGATATTATGTAATGGACCCAAGATGAGTCAAGTGAATCTAGTCTATAAATCTAGGTTCTTTTCCCTGCAGAGCCCATGCTGTTCAATGCTACACCATATCAAACCTCCATACAGGGTAGTAAAAGGAAATATTTCTACAAAGGTAAGTTGGGGCAAAACTCTCAATGTTTTCAATTATAGGTGTAAAAGGGATATGATCTCATCTGTAGGCTATGACTCTTTTGTGTTTAAAAGGACAGTTACCCAGGGGCACCTGGGTGGCTCAGTTGGTTAAGCATCCAACTCTTGATCTCAGCTCAGGTCTTGATCTTGGGGTCGTGAGCTTAAGCCCCATGGTGGGCTCCACGCTGGGCATGAAGCCTACTTTAAAAAAACAACAAACAAAACAAAACAAAAAGACAATTGTCCCATGAGCTGGTGGTCCAAAATGTTCCACAATTGAAATCAAATTATCATGGGCTTTTCCTAAGTCATAGGAGAAAAAGAACTGTGAGCTTGATTTTCTCAATTTCAAGTTTTGCCTAGAAATATTTCTTAAATCTTTGCAAAAGTGATTCATTATAAAAATCAATGAGTAAGTAGCAGACCAAGTTTGAGAAAATTCAGCTGATTATGCTTAGCTCAACTTTTTTTTAATGGATTATGTGCTCAACAGATTTCCATTTTATTATTTTAAGTTCAAATGATTAATTGAATACATTAATTCAACAGTTAACTCAATTATCTGGAGGTGGTTTTAAGATTTTCTTCAAAAGAATAATGTGTCTGAGAGAGCTATCATAAGCACTAAGAAAAAAATCAGACACATGTACACATTAGCAGTATCTATTAGATGAAACCATAGAAAGGAAAAGATAATACATTATCTTATTACTTACTCCATATTAAGTACTAAGTGTATGTAATAATACATATTAATTAATACATAGGTAATTACTTATTACAGCTTACTGCTTAGAAACACTCCCACCCCTATCAAACTAAGTCTAAAGCTGCACAGTTCAATAGAAATATCATATAAGCCATACATGCAAGCCACATATAATTTTAAATCTAAGTAGCTACATCTTTTAAAAGTTGAAACAGGTGAAATTAACTGCAATTATATATTTATTTAACCTACTATATGCAACATATTATCATTTCAACATATAATCAGTATTTTAAGAGCACCTGGCTAGCTCAGTTGGAAGAGCATGGGACTCTTGATCTCCGGGTCATGAGTTCAAGCCCCACACTGGGTATAGACATTACTTAAAAATAAATAAATAGGGGCACCTGGGTGGCCCAGTCAGCTAAGTGTCTGACTCTTGGTTTCAGCTCAGGTCATGATCTCACGTTTGTGGGATAGAGCCCCAGGTTGGGCTCCATGCTTACAGCATGGAGCCTGTGTGGTATTCTCTCTCTCCCCCTCTAGCTGCCCCTCTCCCTCTCTCCCTCTCTCTCTGTCCCCCTCTCTCTCTCAAAAATAAATAAGTAAACTTAAAGAATTCTCTAAAAAAAAGAGATTTTCAAAAATACTAAACTTTATAGTATTTTATAAATTGAATTTTTTTCATACCAAATCTCAAAATCTAGCATGTATTTCACACTTACAGCACAAGCTAAATTTCAAATGCTCCAAAGCCACATACGGCTACTGGCTACCATGTTGGACGGCACAGATCTAAGGAATAGCTCTTTTCTTTTTTGAATAAATGTATTTATTTATTTTGTTTTTTAGAGGGGTGGGTGGTACACAGTGGGGAGAGGGACAGAGGAAGGGGGGGGGGGAGAGAGAGAGACAGAATCCCAAGCTGAGTGTGGAGCCTGACACTGGGCTGCATCCAACGATCCCAGGATCATGACCTGAGCTAGAATAGAGTCAGTCGTTGAATCAACTGAGCCACCCAAGTGCCCCAGGAGCAGCCCTTCTAAAGATCACAACATGGAGCACCTGGGTGGCTCAGTAGATTGAAAGACTAAGTCTTGATTTTAGAGCAGGTCCCAATCTCACGGTTGGTGGGTTCAAGCCCCGCATGAGGCTCTGCACTGACAGTGTGGAGCCTCCTTGAGATTCTCGCTCTCCCTCTCCCCAAATAAATAAACATTAAAAAATAAATTAATATATATATGTGTGTATATGTTGTGTGTGGGTGGTGTGTGTGGTGTGTATAAAGATCACAGCCGGAAAGAGGCTGTGGATCACAACCAGAGAGTCAGACCCAGAAAGTGAAGGTATGGGTCAAGAAAGGAGCATGTAGCTCCAATATTCTAATGTTGAAATAAATGAGAGTTCAACTAGGAAATGAATAACAAACAATAATGGGCCATTTTAGCAGATAATGACCTTTCAGCAATGTACTGGAGGTTCTTAAAGTATTGTACAGTATTGATTTTATGATATTTGTTTCCTCTACATTATAACTAGTCTTGCTATAATTGTGATTTGGAATTATCCATAATTTCTCCCCTCCCTCCCCATTTCCTCACCACCCCCACCAAGTAATCTCTAAACTATTTCAAGTTATCAAAACAAAAGATAAAACAAACAAAAAAACTACTTCCAGGTGCTTTCCACAACCTGAACAAATTTAAAATCTACACAGGTAATGTGTAAGCCTCTGAAGGATTTGGATAAGGGAATTGGAAATAATGTTTCAGTACTAATAGTGAAGTATCAATGTCACAGAAGGTGCTGTAGGCAATAAACTGGAAAGGCACCTGTTCAGAATGTTCCACATAAATCTTGAAATAGGAATGTGGCTTTGAAAACAAAAAAAGACAGAGGCTAGATTTAGCAGTGATTTAAGCAAATCATGTAAACGGTAAAATGCCAGAAGAGGGAGAGGAAGGCTTCAACAGAGAAGAACCAAAATAATGAAGTCAGAGCTACCCTCTCACCCTCCTCCTCCAACACAATACCCAAGGAGAATTCCAGAGGTACCATTCAGCAAAGATTTGGTGGTAGCAAACGTTTCCTTTTTCTTTTCTTTTTTTTAATGTTTTATGTATTTTTGAGAGAGAGAGTGCGCTCGCGCAAGCAAATGGGGGAGGGGCAGAGAGAGAGGGGGACAGAGGATCTGAACCCGGGTCTGAGCTGACAGCAGAGAGCCTGAGGCAGGGCTGGAACCCCAGAACTGAGCCGCATCGGACTGAGGCACCCTGGAGCCCCCATTTCCTTTTTCTTAACTCACTGGGTCTTAAGATCTAGACCAGATCAAATTCTTATTTGCTAATCTATTGAAGTACTTATGATAAATTTAGACAATAATCAGTAAATTCTGCCTGTAAAAACACATACAAATTGCTGGACAGGGTGTGTCTCCACTCTCTGGGCAAGAGGTAGGGTCGGAGATTATGTATTTTATGTGGTAATAGGTCAAAGTACATCAGCATTCAATTTTAAAACAGACTCTCACCAAACCATTCAAACATTGCAAACAAGAGTTTCACCGTTTATCACTTTTACCAAATCAAAGTATGTAGTTACGATGTGTTGACTAGTGCTTAAAAGGTAAAATTAAGCAAACCGAAGTGACAGCTCAGTATTTCTCAACTCTAATCAATTCTGCTTGTTATACAGAAACTCATCCCATCAGGATACGTTTGTAAAAAGTAAAAGAAATCAAACGCTGTAATTCTTGCAGTTCAGAGGATTTCATGATGCCCCTTCAAGTAATGGGGAAAACTGCAAGTGGCAAATCATCAGCGAAGTCCTCAGGGTACCAATCTACATTAAAAACAACGGAAACTAGATACAAAACCACATATGCGATGCCAAGTTTGTAAAAATGTTTCATACACACACACAAAAGATTTGGAGCACACTAAAAATAGCAGCAGGGATTATCTCTGGTAATTTTACTTTTAGTTGTTATTTTATACTGTTCCTAGGTTTTCTGCAGTTTCTACAATGATCACGTATTATTGTTAAAACTAGGGAGAAAAATTTAGACAGGTGGAATCTGAGGCAGTGCCAATCAACAGGATTATATTGGATTGACAGGGCATCCCTTATACCACGGTAATCTAAGAAGAAAGCATTCGGGGCCCATGCCTTGTCTGTAGTAGAATCTTGATTATATTCACGCATACAATACAGATGCACACATTAATACTTGTGCTGCAAAACATTAGAAAACTAAAAAATGCTTCACTTAGAAAAACAGAAAGCAGTTTAATGCTCAAGGAATAAATCAATCTTAATTGATTCCTCTTAAGGAGTCTCAAGGTGGGAAAAATGTCTTGGTCGAAAATTTTAAAATGTAGACCGACGACTAAATTGTTCGCTTTAAAACGGCTCATTTGTCAAGTTCACCTCAATTCACGAAAAAAGTAAACGTAGAAGTAACTTTCTAAATATACCAGTTTGAATCAACACTGCTTGAAACAGGGCTTTGCCCCCAACAAAGGCAATTTTGTTTTCTGAATTGGACGGCAACATAGAAGTATGGTTCCTGAAGGTGCAAACTACTGAGGTGGGGGGGAGTGGGTGTGGAGTGCGGAGAAGAGTACCCAAAACAGTGTACCTTCCTGCCTTCAAAGAGCTTACTGCAAAAGGCGGAGTGATGACAAAGGACTGGGTCGGGCAAAGAGGCCACAGTACAGTCACGAGTGATTCTTTTGGTTTTTAATGAAGGTAAGTACTGTTGAGGACCAACAATTTGGGGGGACAAGATTTGAACAGACGATGGCGCAGACTTAGGCACAGGGCTGAGCTGGGTGGGACTCGTCGCACATTTAATCCCCGATGACAGCACCACCAGCAGCCCTCCTTGTGCTTAAATGTACACAAACACTGTTTGAAAATTGAAATCCAACAAACCCTCCAAACAAGGCTAAACACGCCCGCACACAAAATTCAACAGCGCCGCGTTTTCATCTTACTTGGTAGAGTACCTAACACCTGGCTGCGGACTTAGAAATGCTTAAGGAAAGCTGATGATCGGCTGAACTACACACAACCAACCCGCTCGCAAAGGGCCTCGGGCTCACGCCTTTGCACGCAACACCGGGCGCAGGTTGACCTCGGCCTGCGCCCTGCCCACCCCGGGACGCTGTTTACCGAGACTGACCCAAACGTGCCATCCCCACGCCCCTCCAAGCCCGGCCTCCCCGGGTCCCGGCGACGCCAGCTTGTAAATGTGGGACTGGGGGGGACCGGCAATCAATGGCAGGTGGGTGGCGCGGCCTCACGAGACAAAGCGGGGCGCCCCAGCCGCGGGAGCCCTCCATCACGCGGGCCGACCGCCCGCTTGGCCCCGAGGCCCGGACCGCGCCGCCACCCCCGCGCCGCCCCCCGGGTATCGGGCCGGCGGAGACCGCCCGCCGCACCCCGAGCGCCGGCCCAACCGCCGCCGCAGGAGCGCGCAGGGCGCCCAACTGCCGTCCCGGCCCAACCAACGCGGGCAGGGGAGGAGAGGTGCGCGCGGCCGGCGGAGCGTGCGAGCCACTCGGGGGTCGCAGAGGGGAGGCTGCGCGCGGAGAAGGCAGGGGCCAAGAGGCGCCGAAGCCATCGCTGAACGCAGCGCCAGGAGGGGCTCCTTTAGGGGGTTTTGCCCCTTTCCCCTTAGAAGGTGCAGATGGTTTGACCCCCCACCCCGAGTGAGGTGCCTTGTCCCAGCCCCGGCTGGACTGTACCATCGGGCGGTGCCGCCGGGATTTCTCCCCCCCACCACCACCATCAGTTTCCCCCCCCCCCCACCCGGGTCCGCGGTCGGTTGGCCCCGGCCGGGCTCTGAGACGCGGAAAGAGCTTGGCGCCATTTTGGGTGGGACTAAGCAAAGACGAAACACCCTCCCAGTCGATGGGGTACTCTGGACGCTGGCTTATCCGGTTCCCTTAATCCTTTAGGTACTTACACGACGTTGGGTGAGGGGAGCTGGAAGATCAGCGGGTCCCCGATCCTCTCTCCCTAGGGGTGATGGAAATCAAACCCCCCCCGCCACCTCCAGGTGGTTCTTCCCGCCGCAGAGTGGGAGCAGCATAAAAGGCGGGGCCTTATTAGCATAATCTGCCTGGCAACCTGATCTCGACGTCATATGATTGGTTGAACTCCGTAAACCCCATGCCCTGCTTAGAGACGAGTAATGCTGGGGCGAACTGACAGGCCCAGATTTAAGACTCATGACGAAGATCCTGAGACGCTTATTCAGGCGGCAGAGAAAGCCAAAAGGAGATTCACACAATGGCCCAATGACTGAAGGCCTCTTTATTTCGTGCTCTGCTGTTCATTTAAAACCCAATCAAAGAGCGGGTCTCAGTCAGCGCTCGCTTGCGTTTGTACTCTCAGCCAATCAGAAAAGCCGACTCTTAGGATTCAGGGTCAAGCCGGCCCTGAGGGTCCCGTGGCCGCGGAGGTGGGGAAACGTTCAACCTCGGTGGCCGGATTAGACGGGTTGGAGTGCTCTTCGGAGCCGAGCCAGTCCCCCGCACCCGAGATGCTCGGTGTGCTGAGCAGCGGCACGAGGGGATGTGGCGGGGGGAGCGCGCCGCCGGCTTACGGGCGTGCTCCTGCTTGGCGCCCTCACACAGTTTTGCACCTGAAGCCGACCTGCCTGCGGAGGCTCAGCTGTACGGATGCTACGCGCCAACTCCGAAGGCGGGGCGGGCCTCGACCGGTGGTCAAGCGCCTTCCTGGGCCTCGGGCTCCAGCCTCCCGGAGTGCAGCGCGATCCGAGCGCTGCTCCTCCTGGGGCTGATGGCGTCGCCACCTCTGACCGCGCGACTGCTTCTTTGCTCAGTCCTTGCCCAACCCTGGAGCCCCTCACTGCATCTCTCCTTTACCCTTTCCCATTCTGAGAA
Source organism: Lynx canadensis (assembly GCF_007474595.2). Taxonomy (NCBI): domain Eukaryota; kingdom Metazoa; phylum Chordata; class Mammalia; order Carnivora; family Felidae; genus Lynx; species Lynx canadensis. The sequence goes on from NC_044312.2 coordinate 26,715,112, forward strand.
AGGAAATGATTTTCAGAAACACGAAATATTATCCAACACTGATGAACCGGCAACTCACTCATTTCTTAACCTCAGGCTTCCACATCCTACCATCCCTTAAAATTGCCTCCCCAAAGGGCAGCCAAGTGCACAGAAATGAGCCCAAGCTTTGGAGCAAGACGCCCAGCCCTCGTTACACACCCTGAATAAGAATGGCAACTAAATCTTGAAAAAAACTTTGAACCTTGGAACCTTCAGGGAGTGTTCCCTTCCAATACATCTACCTTGCTACATTGTTTTGAAGACAGATTTACATGTAAAAGTACCTCCCACGCTGGAACTCAAAGGAATAGAGGGTGTTAATGACGCTGAGACACACAAAACTGCTAAACTAATTGGCTAACCAAGAAGGGGAAGAAACACAACTAAGCAAAAGACTTGAGACTGGAAAACACCCACTGGTGGGGAGGGGAATCTGTAAAATTCATTCAGCAATGTCCTCCTCACTGTTTCGTTTATTAAAAACAAAAACGAAAAAAAAAAAAACTGGAAACAAAGTGGAAAGAAGAACATAGTGTTTTTCAAGCTTCAAGACAGTTGATTACCTTGTAAGGTAGACCATGACTAGACCATGTCTTGTTCCTCCACAGAGATGGAGGTCACGCTGGACTTAGAATTCAGCGATCCTTAAACACTTGAATTTAATTGAGAAGAAAGCGTAATCTGGGGCCTGATAAGGCGGATGCTAGTAACTCTTCAGTGGACAGACACTTGGAAGCAGTTGCCTTAACAAAGATTGTATTGGTTAAAAGAGTCACTCCAGTGTTCCCCTTTAGTGCTATAAGCAGACAAACAATGCCAGAGACTGGACAGGTCCGCTCTTGTATCTCTTGACCTCTAGAGAAAACTTTCCCCATTTTGAGATTTGACATTACATGCCCCTTAATGGATTACAATGGTCCCAACTGAGGTCTGCTGACCAGAAATAACACCAAGGAATCCAAAAGAGGAAGTTGCCGTGAGGAATGGGGCCATCTGGACTGCAAAGCACCAGTTACCCTCATAGACTTGGAGAAATGATCTGAAACTTTAGAGTGCACACGTATTACAGGGAGACACCACCCCAGAGATTTTTTTATTCAGAAGGCCTTGAGTGAAACTCAGGACTCTGCATTTCATATAAATTTTTAATTTTAAATTTACACTCAGTAAAATTCACCCCTTTTGGCATGTATTTATTGAATATGTACTGTATGTAGTAGAGGCATCAGAAGAAAATTAACAAGATAATTCCAGGCGATGATAAGTGCTGTGAAGAAACTAAAGCAGGAAAAAGCAAAGGAGAGGGAAATGCTGACAATTTAAATAGAGTGTCAAAAATGTCTTTTCTAAAATACTAACGTTTGAGCTGAGACTAGAATAATGGGGGAAGGGCAGAGGGGGGAAGGCAGCCATTAAAATTCACAACACAGGAAACAACAGATGTTGACAAGGATGTGGAGAAAGGGGAACCCTCTTACACCGCTGGTGGGAATGCAAACTGAGCACCCACTCTGGAAAACAGTAAGGAGGTTCCTCAAGAAGTTAAAAATAGAACTACCCTACAATTCAGCAATTGCGCTACTAGGCATTAACCCAAAGGATACAAAAATACAGATCTGAAGAGGTACATGCACCCCAATGTTTATAGCAGCACTATCAAGAATAACCAAATTATGGAAAGAGCCCAAATGTCCATTGACCGATGAATGGATACAGAAGAAGTGGAATACATACAGAGAGAGAGAGAGAGAGAGAGAGAGAGAGAGAGAGATGCAATAGAATATTCCTCAGCCATAAAAAAGAATATCTTGCCATTTGCAATGACATGGATGGAGTTAGAGAGTATTATGCTAAGCAAAATAAGTTTGTCAGAGAAAGACAAATACCATATGATTTCACTCGTATGTGGAATTAAGAAATGTAACAGATGAACATAGGGGAATAAAAGAGAGAGAGGCAAACCATAAAACAGATTCAACTGCAAAGAACACTGAGGATTTTAGGGTTGCTGGAGGGGAGTTGTGAGGGAGGATGGGCTAAATGGTGATGCATATTAAGGAGGGCACCTGTGGTGATGAACACTGGGTGTTGTAAGTGATGAATCACTAAATCCTACATCTGAAACTAATATTACACTGTATGTTAATTAACTAGAATTTAGATAAAAACTTGGAGGAAGGAAACAAAAGCCATCCTTGCTAAGATCTTGGAGAACATTCCAGTCTGAGAAAATGGCAAACGTAAAAACATAAGAGAAAAAAAAAAAAAAGGCATGGTGTGCACATATTGATTCATTCCCCCACTGAATTAGTATTCATTGAATGCTTATGATATGCCAGGCAATGTCCTAGGTGCTTTGGGATTTGTCAACACTGTAAACAAAAGGAAAACTCGACACAAAATCCCTGCCTTTATGGAGCTTTCACTCTATCACACTAAAAACAGTAAGAAAGCGAGGTAGCTGGAATCCAAAACAAGGGGGACAGTGATACAAGAAAACTTGGAGAGATAGCAAGAGCCAGGTACATCATACAAAGCTTTGAAGGCTGTGGTATTGACATTGTTATTGTATTCTATGTGCAGTTTAAAGTAATTGGAGGTTAGGGGCTCCTGGGTGGCTCCATCGGTTGAGTGGCTGACTTGGGCTCAGGTCATGATCTTGCGGTCTGTGAGTTCCAGCCCCCCACGGGGCTCTGTGCTGACAGCTCAGAGCCTGGAACCTGCTTTGGATTCTGTGTCTGCCTCACTCTCTGCCCCTCCCCAGCTCACGCTCTGTCTCTCTCTGTCAAGAATAAATAAGCATTAAAAATAAAGTAGTTGGAGGCTTTCAGGAGGGGTATAACTTTTAAACATTTTTTAAAGATAATTCTGGTGCTCTCGGGAGCTTACTTTGTTGGTGAGAAGGCAAGAAGTAAGAGACAGGGTAGTTAGAGGTCTGTTGCAGTATACTCTAAGAAATGCTGGTGATCTTGACTGAAGTAGAAGTAGTGTAGATGGGAGACGTTTGTGGACACGAGATATATTTTGGAGGGAAAGCCACAGAACTTGCAAGTAGATAAGATAATGGAACAGAGGGGGGTTTCTGTGATGACAAGAGAATGATCAAGAATGACTTGAAAAGGGGCACCTGGGTGGCTCAATCAATTAAGCCTCGACTTCGGCTCAGGTTATCAGGCCATGATCTCCTGGCTCGTGGGTTTGAGCCCCACATTGGGCTTTCTGCTGTCAGTACAGAGCTGGCTTCAGATCCTCTGTCTCCCTCTCTCTGTCCCTCCCTCCACTCTCCCTCTCTCAAAAATAAACATTAAAAAAGAAAAAAAAGAATGGCTTGAAAAAGACTTAAAAAGAAAGAAAAATTGAGAATTGGGTGACCAAGTAAATGTCGATGGCTTCACAGAAATTGGGAAGATTGGGAGAGAAATGGTCAAAAAATACAGTATTCCCTTGTAGTCATGTTACATTTGAAGTATATATTTTAAAACCCAACTGGTCATATTGTACTGACAGTTGGAATTCAAGGAGAGATCAGGGCTATGACACAATTTCAGGATTCATCAGACTATAAATTGTATTTAAATACATAAGGTTGAGGGCATCTGGGTGACTCAGTTGGTTGAGCGTCTGACATCAGCTGGGGTCATGATCTCACAGTTTGTGAGTTTGAGCCCCGCATTGGGCTTGTTGCTATCAGCACAGAGCCGGCTTCAGATCTTCTGTTGCCCTCTCTCTCTGTCCCTATCCCAGTCACACTCTCTCTCTATCAAAAATAAATAGAACATTAAAAAAAAATTTTTTTTTTAATACATAAGGTTGGGGCACCTGGCTGGCTCAGTAAGTGGAACATGCAATTATTGATATCAGGGTTATGAGTTCAAGCCAACATTGGGCATAGAGTCTACTTAAAAAATTTAAGTACGTAAGGTTACGTGAAGTCTAATTAGATAGGTCATCTAATAAGGCTTAGGTGAAGAAGAGAGTATCTGTACTCTCTGGACACAAGAAGGTCCAGGATTAAGCTGTTGGGAGCTGCTGAATTTAGAGGTGAAGGATAGGAGAAGATCCAACAAAAGAAACTGTGAAGGCCAGTAAAACAGAAGGAGAACAGAAGAGGATGATGTCTGAGAAGCTGTGGGAAGGAAGTGTCTCGAGAAGGGGGTAGTAGCTGCAGCTAATTTTGCTGAGAGCTAAAGAAAGATAGAGGCAGATAACCTTTGGATCTGGGAAGATGGAGGTGCAAGTAGCTTGTAACTTAATAGCAATTTCAAGGGAGGGTTGGGAAACAGTAGGAGTTGCCTGAAGAAATAATGGGAGGTGATGATTGGCATCTGTTGCCCATAGTGTAGCAGATAAACTAGGCCAATAAAAACATCAAAAATGCTGTATCTGCTGTTTGAAAAAGACTTTTTTTAAATGCATCACAGAGCTGACAAGAGTGAGGAGATGATAAAGGTTAACAACAAAGTCAGTGAGTGAAAAGGGAAAGCTCATCATTATAGAGGAAAGCAAAGGAATAAAGAAAAAGGAACACTGGGAAAAGAACACTACCATTTGACAAGCAACTGAAACAATTATTAAAGTTTTTCAAACAAGAATTTTCAGCGTATGCTGAAACCAATAGATGAAAATTTGATGGTTTGATGTCAACACAGTCTTGAAATACCTCCACAAAAGATACTTATTAATTACAGGGGAAAAGATAACTTTACAGTGGAGAAAATTGGCAGATACCATCATAGTGATCAAAGTTATTATCCTCAGGAATAGGACATTAGGGACTATGTGCCTCTGCCTATGATATACTGAGAAGAATACAACTTCACTTTTGCAATAAGGCTGCCAAAAATTAATAACCTGAACCTAATTGTGAGGAAACAGTAAACAAACCCAAATTGAGAGACATCCTACAAGATAACTAGCCTGTACTCACTTTAAAAATGTTAATGTCGGGGCGCCTGGGTGGCGCAGTCGGTTAAGCGTCCGACTTCAGCCAGGTCACGATCTCGCGGTCCGTGAGTTCGAGCCCTGCGTCAGGCTCTGGGCTGATGGCTCAGAGCCTGGAGCCTGTTTCCGATTCTGTGTCTCCCTCTCTCTCTGCCCCTCCCCCGTTCATGCTCTGTCTCTCTCTGTCCCAAAAATAAATAAACATTGAAAAAAAAATTAAAAAAAAAATGTTAATGTCATTAAAAACAATGTTAATGTCATGGGGCACCTGGCTGGCTTACTCAGGGTCATGATTTCAAGACCCACATTGGGCATAGAGCCTACTTTATTTTTTTTAATTAATTAATTAATTTATTTATTTATTTATTTATTTATTTTTAAATGTTTATTTATTTAGTTTGAGAGAGAGAGAGTGAGCAGGGGAGGGGTGGAGAGAAAGGGAGACAGAGAATCCCTTCACTGTCTCACAAACTGTCAGTTCATGACCTGAGCCAAAATCAAGAGTCAGATGCCTAACCGACTGAGCCACCTAGGTGTCTCTAGAGACTACTTAAACAACAGCAACAAAAAGTTAATGTCACGAACAACAAAGCCTGAGAAACTGTTGCAGACTAAAGGAGACTAAAAAAAACCACAACAACTAAATGCCCTGGATTTTGATGCTGGACCGGGAAAAACATTTTTTCACATATAGAGAACAACTGGTCACATTGGAATAAAATCTGTAGATGAGATAATAATATTGTATAAATGTGAACTTCTTGATTTTGAGCATTGTATTGTGGATTGGTAAAAGTATATTCTTACTTTTAAGAAATATACACCAAATGAAGGAAAAATGTATCTGCAATTTATTCTCAAACAGTTCAGAAAAAGAAAAAAATTTCCATGTACATATGGTTAAAATGTTAACATACGGAGAAACTGCATGATAGGTGTGTGGTAATTCCTGTGCTATTTTTGCAACTTTTCTATCATTTCAAAATAATAAAACATGATAATAGTCAAAAACACAAACAAAAACAAAAAACCCAGAAGCCCCATCATTTGGCTTCAGGTCTGCTCTATGAGGATAGGGGATGACTGATATTGGAATTGGGTAGGCTGCAGAGAAAGAATCAAGGAGTTTGTGACCAGGTCAGAAATTTTCAGAGCTTCACACTTAGATAGGGGTCATTCAGAAAGAAACCTAAAAGGGTTCAAGTGTGGGGTGACTATGCGTACAACTGGGTATTTGACGTTTATACTGCATTAGACAGTGTCTTCCAAAGTTCGTATCTGGAACTTGTGACTGAGTTATTTGGAAAAAGGATCTTTACAGATATAAATAGTTAAGATAATGTTGTACTAGATAGGTTGAGCCTTAACATAACGACTGGTGGGGCGCCTGGGTGGCTCCGTCAGTTAAGCGTCCGACTTCGGCTCAGGTCATGATCTCATGGTCGGTGGGTTCGAGCCCCGCGTGGGGCTTTGTGCTGACAGCTCAGAGCCTGGAGCCTGTTTCAGATTCTGTGTCTCCCTCTCTCTCTGCCCCTCCCCTGTTCATGCTCTGTCTCTGTCTCCAAAATAAATAAACGTTAAAAAAAATTTTTTTAAAAAAAACATAACGACTGGTGTTCTTATTTTTTTTATTTAAAAAAAATTTTTTTTAATGTTTATTTATTTTTGAGACAGAGGGAGACAGAGCGCAAGTGGGGGAGGGGCAGAGAGAGAGGGAGACACAGAATCGGAAACAGGCTCCAGGCTCTGAGCCATCAGCCCAGAGCCTGACGCAGGGCTCGAACTCACGGACCGTGAGATCGTGACCTGGCTGAAGTCGGACGCTTAACCGACTGCGCCACCCAGGCGCCCCAGGACTGGTGTTCTTATTAAAAGGGCAAAAGAGATTGAGCCACCCAAGTGCCCCTTTATTATTTTTTTTAAAGATTTTATTGGTAGGGACACCTGGGTGGCTCAGTCCATTAAGCGTCTGTTGATTTTGATCAGGTCATGATCTCATGGTTTGTGAGTTCAAGCCCCACATAGAGCTCTATGATGACAGTGCAGAGCCTACTTGAGATTCTCTCTCTCTCCCTCTCTTTCTGCCCCTACCCCACTCATGCATGTTCTCTCTCCCTTTCTCCCTCAAAATAAATAAATACACTTTTTAAAAAAGAATTTTATTAAGTAATCTCTACACCATACATGGGGCTGAAACCCATAACCCTGAGATCAAGAGTTGTGTGTTCCACTGACTGAGCCAACCAGGTGCCCCACAAATTTCTACAATTTTAAGCACCTAGTTTATGGTACTTGAGTAAGAAGCTATATGGGTACAAGGTTGTGTGTGTTGGAGTGGAGTAGGTACTAAATGTGGATGGCTGGGATTATGAGCATTTATGAGATAACAGTTTTGGGTTTGTTTTTGTTTGTTTTTTGGATTTGAAAAGAAAAGGAACTGAACAGATAAATATTTTTAAATGTTTTTGTATAAAATTAAATATACTTATTATGGAGAAAAAATAAAATCAACTTAAAAAATAGGGATGGCCAGCTAGCTCAGTTAGTGGAATGTGCAACTCTTGATCTCAGGGTTGTGAGTTCAAGATCCACGTTAGGTGTAGAGATTACTTAAAAAATTAAAATCTTCCAAAAAAATAGATGACTGCAAAAGAACTTGCTATTACAGAGCATTTGCTTTTGTTTGTGGTCCAGACTGCTGGAGATCTTTTTTTTTTTTTTTTAAGTTTTATTTATTTAAGTAATCTCTACATCGAACATGGAGCTTGAACTCACAGTCCCTGAGATCAAGAGCACCAGCCAGGTGCCCCAGACTCCTAGAGATCTTAAGTCACAAAACTAGACATGATCTTCAGTTCAAACAACCAGAGTCATGCATGTTGAGAAAGAATTGGAAAGAAGATAATGTCCAGAAGAAGCCTGGGTAGTTTAATAAGCAGAGAGGGAAGCATTATGAAAACTAAGTCAAGTGGCATCTTTTTTTAAATTAATTTTAATTTTATTTTTTTAATTTACATCCAAATTAGTTAGCATATAGTGCAACAATGATTTAAGGAGTAGATTCCTCAATGCCCCTTACCCATTTAGCCCATCCCCACTTTCATAACCCCTCCAGTAACCCTCTGTTCTCCATATTTAAGAGTCTCTTATGTTTTGTCCCCTCCCTGTTTTTATATTATTTTTGCTTCCCTTCCTCAAGTGGCATCTTTTTTCCTGAAATACAGTCAAGGTAAAAAGCAGAAAATGTATCAAATGGAAAAGTGCTGTTATTTCAAGAAAATACCTTTATGGATGTGACTCAGTTTGAAAAATTGGGGTAGTAACTTGGATTTTGATATGAGGGAAGCTGTGTAAGCAAGAATTATTATAATGAGTATGTTATGATTCATCTGATTTGCAGTAATCTCATTTAAGGGTAATCATTGTAAGAAAAGTCTTCTCTCAAAAATTTAACGTTGGGGGTGCCAGGATGGCACAGTCAGTTAAGTTTCCAACTTCAGCTCAGGACATGATCTCGCGGTTCATGAGTTCAAGCCCCGCATCGGGCTCTGTGCTGACCACTCAGAGCCTGGAGCCTGCTTTGGATTCTGTCTCCGTCTCTCTCTGCTCCAACCCCGCTCACATTCTGTCTCTCTCTCTCAAAAATGAATAAAAACATTAAAAAAAAAAAAGAAATACAATATCAACAGATACCTGAGAATTAATCCAAAAGAGAAACTATAGCATATAAGATATATTGGAAAGCCTCCAGCCAACTCAAATCTCCTTACACATAAGAAAAATTCATACTGGAGAAAAATTCATGAATGTAATAAACCTTTAGCCTGAAGCAATACCTCAAAGATCATGAGAAAATGCATACTGAAGAAGTGTGCATTCATGCATGTGCTGAACATAGTCAAGTATTCTTTCTTCAAATGTTTTCTTTACTTCTTCAATTTTTTTTAATGTTTATTTATTTTTGAGAGAAAGACAGAGAGACAGAGCATGAACAGAGGAGGGGCAGAGAGGGAGACACAGAATCTGAAGCAGGCTCCAGGCTCCAAGCTGTAGGCACAGAGGCCTATGTGGGGCTCAAACCTGCGAACTATGAGATCATGACCTGAGCCGGAGTTGGACACTTTTTTTTATTTTATTTTATTATTTTTTTTAATTTTTTTTTTCAACGTTTATTTATTTTTGGGACAGAGAGAGACAGAGGATGAATGGGGAGGGGCACAGAGAGAGGGAGACACAGAATCGGAAACAGGCTCCAGGCTCTGAGCCCGTCAGCACAGAGCCCGACTCGGGGCTCGAACTCACGGACCGCGAGATCGTGACCTGGCTGAAGTCGGACGCTTAACCGACTGCGCCACCCAGGCGCCCCCGGAGTTGGACGCTTAATCAGCTGAGCTACCCAGGCGCACCTTAAGTGTTTTCTTGAAGCTCATCCCTCACTGTATTTAAGAATCTATAAAGGGAGGAAATCATATAAAAGTGATAAATGTGCAAAAGCCTTCAGCTGTAATAGAAAAACTTTATACTCATCATTCTAAAGACAAACCTTATAAATGTGGAAAAGCTTCTCTTCAAATGCCAACACTCATTAGACACCAAAGAAGATGTACTGGAAAAAAACCCTATGCATAAAGAGAGAAAGCCTTTAGTAGTGAAGCAAACCTCACAGAGCATGAGAAAATTTGTAACCCCTGAATGAGAGCATGAGAAAGAACCCCCTGAATGTAACCCATGTGGGGGGCTAAAAGTAATACTGCATTAAAGATCAAAATATTCATACTGGAAAGAAACTCTATGAATGTAATAAATGTAGAAAATCTTCAGCCAAAAGGAAAAACCTGGTTATTCATCAAATAATCCATACAAAAGAGAAATCTCATGAATGTAGTAGGTATGAGAAAGCTTTTATTCAGAAGTCAAGCATCATTAGACACTAGAGAAGTCATACTTGCAGATAAATCGTATGCATGTAAGGAATATGAAAAACATTCAGTAGCAAGTGAAAATTCATGTTTGGGAGATGCCTTATAAATACAATGCATGTGGGATGCCTGGGTGGCCCAGTCCATTAAGCATCTATTTCAGCTCAAGTCGTGATCTTGAGGTTTGTGGGTTTGAGCCCCTCATCAGGCTCTGTACTGACAGCTCAGAGCCTGGAGCCTGCTTCGGATTCTGTGTCCCTCTCTCTCTGCCCCTCCCCGACTCATGCTCTGTCTCTCTCTCTCTCAAACTAAAATACATATTTAAAAATTTTTAAATACAACAAATGTGCAAAAATCTTCAGCAGAAGCTGTACCTCATTAAATATTACAACATTCATATAGAAGAGACACAGACACCCTATGAATGTACAAAGGGTGGAAAAGTCTTCTCTCTCAGATCACACTGCTTATTGTATATGCAAGAACCCATACAGGTAATAAACACTAATGTAAAATGTGTGGAAAAGCCTACTCTCAACTTTCAAACAATGCTGTACATATAAGAATCAACACTGACTGGAATGTCCATTAACAAATGAATGAGTAAATATTTTGTGGTATATCTATACAATGGAGTGCTACTCAGCAAGAAAAAGAAATAAACCATTGATACATGCAAAAGCATAAATCAATTTCAAAGTAATTATGCCAAGTAAAATAAGCCAAACCAAGAAAGAGAGAATATATTTTTAATGATTACGTTTGTATAAAATTCTAGAAAGCACAAATTAATCAGTAGTGATAGGAAGCAGATCAGTGATTGTCTAGGGTGTGGGGAGTGAGGGAGGCATGGGGAATGATTGCAAATGTTCAAAAGGAAACTTTGGGGGAGCCTGGATGGCTTAGTTGGTAGAGCATGCAGCTCTTGACCTCAGGGTTGTGAGTTCAAGCCCCACATTGGGTGTGAAGCCTACTTAAAAAATAAAATAAAATAAAAAAGGGGACACCTGGATGGCTCAGTCAGTTAAGCATCTGACTCCTAATTCAGCTCAACTCATGATCTCACAGTTGTGAGATTGAGCCCCAAGTCAGGCTCTGAGTGGACAGCACAGATTCTCTCTCCCCCTCCCTCTGCCTCTCCCCGCTCATAGTCTCTCTCTCTCTCTCTCTCTCTCTCTCTCAAAATAAATGAACTTTAAAAAAAAAGGAAACTTTGGAAATGATGAGTATGTTTCACTTTCTTGATTGTTGTGATGGATTCATGGATGTGTACAAATTGCAAAGTTTATTCAGTTGCCTACTTAAACGTGCTTATTTATTTATATATGTATATATTTTATTTATTTATTATTTTTTGTTTTAAGTAAGCTCTATGTGGGGCTCCAAACTCACAACACCAAGATCAAGAGTCATATGCTGTACCGACTGAGCCACCCAGGCATCCCTAACTATGTGCATTTATTTTATTTTATTTATTTGTGGGGTTTTTTGATTTTTGTTTTGAGAGGAGAGAGGGCTCAGGTGAGCGAGGGGCAGAGAGAGAGAGAGAGAGGGTAGAGAGAACAAGCAAGGCTTACCCAAAACAGGGCTCATGCTCACCCAAAGTCAGGCTCAAACTCACGAACTGTGACATCATGACCAGATGCTTAATCGACGCTGAACCACCCAGGCGCCCCACCATGTGCATTTAGTGTATGTCAGTTACACCTCTATAAAGTTGTTAAGATTATTTTTGGAGTTCTGAAAACTGTAATCATAATTCAATAAAACTTTTAAATTGGTTAAGAGTATGTTAAGGAGAATTTAAAACAGAGTCTCTATCTGTTTTAATATGATTAGGCTTTACCAAAGTCTCTTGGGTTTTTCAGGTAAACATAGTATAAAAATTACTAAGAGATCTAAATAAAAAATAAAAATCTTCTAAGATAATCTAGGATACTATATGTACCACCTCTTCTGGGGTGTCAGTGACATTCTTCACCAAGATTTGAAGCCAAGAAGGTGTAATGGAAAAAAAGCTAAAATGAAGACAATAGGTATATTTTAATTCCTTGTAAATAAAAGCTATATATTCCGTATATGAAGTCAATAAGCAATACGTGAAAATTTTGCTATGCAGAAAACAAAAAGCAATTTCTATAAGTTTATAAAAAGAGGTTAACAACCCATTAGTAAAATAGACAAAGGGTAATAAGAAAACACCAGGAAGAGCAAATCCAACATGCTCCAAACCATATTAACATATTAAAGATGTTCAAACTTTAAGTATCAGGGAAATGAAAATTAAATTATTAGATATCACTTTTTAAATTTTCTTATTATTTTTTTCAACGTTTATTTATTTTTGGGACAGAGAGAGACAGAGCATGAACGGGGGAGGGGCAGAGAGAGAGGGAGACACAGAATCGGAAACAGGCTCCAGGCTCTGAGCCATCAGCCCAGAGCCCGACGTGGGGCTCAAACTCACGGACCGCGAGATCGTGACCTGGCTGAAGTCGGACACTTAACCGACTGCGCCACCCAGGCGCCCCTATTATTATTTTTAATGTCCATTTATTTTGAGAGAGACAGAGCACGAGCAGGGGAGGGGCAGAGAGAAAGGGAGACACAGAATCCGAAGCAGGTTCCAGGACTCTGAGCTGTCAGTACAGAGCCCAACGCCAGCTCGAACTCACAGACGGTGAAATCATGACCTGAGCCAAAGTCAGCTGAAGTCAGCTGAAGTCGGACACTTAACAGACTGAGCCATCCAGATGCCCCTAGAATATAACTTTTTTAAAGTAATCTCTATGCTCAACGAGGGGCTCAAACTCACAACTGCATGATCAAGAGTCACATGCACTACCGAGCCAGCCAGAAGCCCCTAGATAAGACTTTATATTAATCAGAAATATTAAAAAGAACAGTAGCATCTATTGTTGGAGTGCTTTTATATAATGTTAGTGGCATTATGAATTGTTCCAATTTTTTGGAAAGCAAGGTAGTAACACCAATTAAAATTAAATTTGTATGTATATATATATACATATTATCGGAGAAAATCACCAACATAAGGGTGTTTAATGCAGCATTTTTCATAATGGCATAAAATTGGAAACAGTCAAAGCATAGTGGTACATCCACATTATAGAACAGCACACAGTGATTAAAGAGAGTGAACTATAGCCATATCAGTGGGCTGGGAGTGATTTCCAAGAAATACTGTTGAATTAAAAAGGCAAAATGAAAAGTATGTTGTATTAGCCAGGTCTCAACTAGAGAAACAAAACCAGTAAGGACATATATTAACAGACTTATTGTAGGAATTGGCATATACAACTGTGGGGGCTGGCTAGGTAATTCCAAATTACACTGGACACGCATTTAAGAAGAGCAGGCTGGAACTCTCTGCCCTCCACAGGTAGAATTTCTTCCTTTTCCTGGAAGTCCCAGTTCGGTTCTTATGGCCTTTCAACTCATTGGATAAGTCACTCCCAGATTACCCAGGATCTTACTTAACATCACTGATTATGGATTCTAATCACACCTACAAAATATCCTTACAGTAACACCTAGGTTAGTGTTTGTTGGAATAACCAAGTTGACACATATAACTGACTGTCACATATGTAATGTTTCATTTTTGGAAAGCAAATAATGAGAATGCCCCTGTATATTTATGTGCATATATGTATGTGCAGATACCTGTATGTTTGTGAATATATGTATGACATATGTGTTATGTATATGGTTGAGCATGGAGAAAAAATAATTCAACAGTTACCTAGGTGTGTGGGTTGGGGTGACGTGGTGGAGGGGCAGGAGAAGGGGAGGAGAGTGCCAAGTTAAAAAAAAAAAAACTACAATATAAAAAACATAAACCCAGGGTGCCTGGGTGGTTCAGTCAGTTAAGTATCTGACTTCAGCTCAGATCATGATTTCACAGTTTGCGAGTTTGAGCCCTGCATTGGGTTCTCTGCTGTCAGTGCAGAGCCTGCTCTGGATCCTCTGTCTCCCTCTCTCTCTGCCCCTCCCCTGCTCGCTCTCTCTCAAATTAAATAAACGTTAAATATATATATATTAAAAATAATAAATTTAAAAACATAAAATCCAAGATATATCCTATCTTCACATTTATGGATTTACATAAAATCATCTATATGCATATGAATATATAAAAATATTTTGAAAATATTTTGTGAGTATTTAATAGATAAGAGTACTCATTACTTTTTTATCTTTTTTTTAGTGTTTTATTTATTTTTGAGAGAGAGAGCGTGAGTGAGGGAGGGACAGAAAGAGGGGGGGACAGAAGATCCCAAGCAGGCTGTGTGCTGAGAGAAGCAAGCCTGATGCAGGGCTCGAACTCACAGAATGTGAGATCATGACCTGAGCCTGAGCTGAAGTTAGATGCTCAAGCCACTGAGCCACCCACGTGCCCCAATTTTCTAAAATATCATAATCGAAGAGGGATGCCTGGCTGCGACTCTTGATCCCGAGATCGTGAATTTGAGCCCCACGGTGGGTGTAGATATTACTTACAAAATAAAAATCCTTTTTTTAAGTTTATTTATTTATTTTGAAAGAGACAGAGGGAGACAGAGAATCCTAAACAGACTCCCCACTGTCAGCACAGAGCCAACTGAGGGCTCAACTCACAACTGAGATCATGACCTGAACTGAAATCAAGAGTTGGACACTTACCCAACTGAGCCACCCAGGCACCCCCCAAAGGCAAAAATCTTATAAAAACAAAAAAGCAAAGAGAAGTGGAAGTGTTCTTCTTAAAAATCTATGTAAACACACACACACACACACACACACACACACCCCACAAACAATATCTGTATTAGTTTCCTAGGAACAATTTAACCATACTAGATGGCTTAAAATACCAGACATGTGTCACAGTTCTGGAGACCAGAAGTCCAAATCAGTCACTGTCAAGGCCATGTTCCTTCCTGAGGCTCTGGGGAAGAATCCTTCCTTGCCTCTTCCTAGGTTCTGGAGGTAGCCCAGCAATCTCTAGTGTACTTAGCTCATAGTGACATTCACTCCAATTTCTGCCTCCATCTTAGTGTGGCTGTCTTCCTTCTGTGTGTTGGTGTGTGTCTCCAAATCTCCCCTTTCCTTATAAAAACAACAATCACTGGATTAGGCTCACCCTATCCAGTATGACCTCACCTTAACTTGATTACATCTGCAAAGACAATTTCCAAATGAGATCGCATTCGCAGATACTGAAGGCTCCGACTTTAACATATCTATTTAGGGGGACACAACTCAACCCACTACAGTATCCAACTCATAATAATTGACTGAAGCATTTCCATTAAAAGAAGATAACAACAATGCCACAGTTACGCAATGATTTAACACTGCCCTGGAAGTTCAAACCAATGCACTAAAATATAAAACAGAATAAGAGATAATTCTTGGAAGGGAAAAAACAAATCAGCATATGTGCAGAAATCCAAAGGAGATGCGTTGATATGCAATCGAGTCTATAAGACAGTTTGAAACGGTGACCAGATGCAAAATACAGTAAAACCTTGGATTGTGAGTAATTTGTTCTGCGAGTGTTCTGCAAGATGAGCAAACATTTCTAACAAATTTTAACTTGCTAAATGAGTGATGTCTTGCAATACGAGTAGTATGTGACGCCGAACGTCAATGATCACAACTGAGCCAATGGTTCTTGAAATTAGCTTGGATACACAAGTGCTTTGGATTACAAACATGTTTCCAGAACAAATTATGCTCACAAACCAAGGTTTTACTAATTAAATACAGATTAGTAGTTTTCCTAAATAGTAACAATAATCATAGGAAACACCATAGAAAAATATGTAGGCATCAAGAGCCTATTCCACAGAAATGAGATGTATGAGATGCATCAATTATTAAGAAGAATTTTCTGGAATCCCAGGGGTTGAGGTTTCTGCTCCACACACACTTGACCTGCTTTATTATGTTGCCTGTGGTCTGCTCCCTTGCCAAGGTTACCTATGATCCTCTCTGCACTCATCACTGAGAGTAGGAAACACAAATTGTCATCTAAAATCCTCTTTCCTCTGATCACACCTTTTGTTCCAAAGTGGTGTGTAAGTAGCAGCACGCAGGTAGGCTTTCATTTGTGGCTAAACCATTAGAGTAGCTCCATTGCTGGTTGTTTATTAGTGAAAGTTACTTTCTAGGCAGAAGAGAGAGCTGTATTAAAGGTAAATTGTTTTGGGGCACCTGCGTGACTCAGTTGGTTAATCATCTGATTTCGGCTCAGGTCATGATCACGTAGTTCATGAGCTCGAGCCCTGTGTCAGGTTTGGAATTCTCTTTCTCCCTCTCTCTCTGCCCCTCCCCAACTCTCTTGCGCACGCTCGCACGCTCTCTCTCAAAATAAATAAATAAAAACTTAAAACAATAAACATAGATTGTTTTAAACAAGCTGTGGCCTTTTGCCAACTTTTCCCTTCTGTTTGTAAATATAAATTTCTTACCTCTGACCGCACAAAGATGGAAGAAAATAACAGGACTCAACAGTGGATGGAAGAGAAAGACAGGTGCAGATTCTGAGTCAGTGGTGGAAGCAGTAGTATGGGTAGCGAAATGGAGCAGGGGCGTGGGGGGGGGGCGGTGAGGGGCGGACATTTAGTGGAGTAGGCTAAGAAGATGCGAAGAACCAGTTTCCAAAAAGACAGCTCCCAGAAAACATTTTAAAAAATACTTTCTAAGAATTTTCAGCACTAGAACATTCGGAGCACCTTTTTTGGTTCACTTACAGCTTAATTAAAAAAAAATCAATACAGGGCAATTTCTATTTTAAGTTAAACCCCTCTTTTTGTATAGTGTTCTACCGCTTGCTAAACCTTTCATGTGGCCCCATTTGATCTGAGTGAGATTGCAAATACATTGATTGGCTGGCTGAACAGTAAACTGGGGTATGTCTTATGCTGAGTGGGAGAAAGGAAATGGAAAATCTTTTAGAAAACAAAACACTAAGCCAAATATAGCACAGATTAAGATCCACAGAACATTGTTCTGAATATTTATGGGTAATCCATGAATAATCCTCAGAAATAGATATTGCTGATGCAAATCAGATAAAAAATTTTGGATGGATTTTTCTAGTACATGTGGCAGTAAAGAAGAGTAAAACACAGTGATCTTGTTACCAGGGCTATGGATGCATAATTTTAAAGACTGAGAGGAAAACAGTACCATTGGCTAGAGAAATAATCCTCTGTTAGTAAGGACCACACTTCTCTGATTATTAAAAGTAGGACACAGTAAAAAGGGAGGAGAAAAGTCCGTTGTACTTTAATGGCTATCACGATACTTTATGTTTGGAGTTTAAGTTGCTGAGCTTTTGCTCTTCAGCAAACATTAACAAGAGGCAGGTTCTACATAGATTTAAATTTAAGTAAGACCTTTTCTCCTTCTTAACAGTGTTTTTTATTTACTCTACCCCTGTGGTCATGGAATGTAAATATTCTCTTAACTTTGCTTTCTTATCATATTAAAGTAACCAACAGAAAGCTTGAGAATTAAGCAGGATTCTTTTCTATCAAGGTTCCTTTTCAAATTCTAGCATGGCATCCAATCTCTTCATTGTATTCAAAACAAAATCAAGTTTTTTTTAAGTTTAAATTTATTTCCTCACCAGGAAGAAACATTAATCATTAATACCTACAAATGCAGTCATTGCTGGTCACTATGTTTCTAGAAAAAATTCTTTTTAGGTTCTTTTGTATCTTCATACAAAAGTCACAGGCTCACACAAACATTTCTACTATTCAGGTCGTGTTCAGGCCCTAGTCATTCAGTCCATTCATACGCAAATTGTTGAAAAGTTTTCTCCCAGGTTAGAGAAGAAAAATAGGGCCCTAGCTTTTAACCTTGAAACGCTTGAGTCTCTGTAAAAGCTTTATGCTAAATATCATGTTCCAGTTCATATGTGCATTTTTTCTGAGGGAAGACTTCATAGTTTCCAGCAGCTTCCAAAGAGTCCAAAACTCCATAAAAGCTAAGAATCATTGCCGTTTAATAATTACTAAAATCCAAGGGACTTTTATGTTGAATTTCATTTTCTTAATTGGCTACATCAGTGCTTTCCAAATTTTAATTCACATATGAGTCATATGGGGATCCTGTAGAAAATACAGATTATAATTCAGAAAGGCTGAGGTGGGGTCTGAGATTCTGCATTTCTAACAAATTCTAAGGTGACGCCATTGCTGCTGGTGCATGGACCACACTTTGAGTAATGTCAAAAAACATGACACACCTGAGGAGCCTGGGTGGCTCAGTTGGTTAAGCATCGGACTCTTGCATTCAGCTCAGGTCATGATCTCTCAGTTTGGTGAGTTTGAGCCCTGAGTCAGACTCTGCGCTGGAATCACAGAGCCTGCTTAGGATTCTCTCGCTCCCTCTCTCTCTGCCCCTGCCCCACTTGTGCTGTCTCTGTTTCTCTCAAAATAAATAAATAAACTTAAAAAAAAATGACACACCTAAAGCAAGGCCCTATGCAGAGTTCAGAAAATTTCATATGCTAAGAACATTCAGAGGCGCCTGGGTGACTTGGTTAAGCGACCGACTTTGGCTCAGGTCATGATCTTGCAGTTTGTGAGTTCAAGCCCCGCATCAGGCTTTGTGCTGACCGCTCAGAGCCTGGAGCCTGCTTCAGATTCTGTGTCTTCCTCTCTCTCTGCCCCTCCCCTGCTCACGCTCTGTCTCTCTCTGTCTCTCAAAAATAAATAAATGTTTAAAAACAACGTTCAAAAAGAAGAATCAAATACTTACTGGTCAGTATACCCTAAGGTCTGACAAAGAAAGGAGAATAAACACTTAGCAGCACTGACTTTGCCAAACTTGGAAAAAAAGAGTACATTCATGAGATGAAAAGTTACACCATTCCCCACTATTTGGATGTCTGAAGTCGGTTTTTGCAGATGTCATACAACATTGGAAGCTTTCTGATTGTATTTCCTATTGCATTTTTTCCACCATCCCTCCCATCCATAGAATGGTTTCCTTAGAGAGAGAGTTTAATAAGATGCTGTCCGTTCCCCAAGTACAGATAGACATAAATTGATGGTGTTCCTGGCAATAAAAAAAAGAAAAGAAAAAAAAGTCATTGTCCCATTATCTTCGAAACTGTAAAATACTGCCCTCTCTTTTTCAAGGCTTATAAAGCATTGTTATAAACAGGTTTAGAAATACATAAAACAAACACATTTTATTGTTTCAGTAGGGACAAGATCATTTTTGTCTTATATATTCACTTTATTTTTCTTGTCATCTGCTTATTATAATTGACTTACCCAAGATTATCAATACCAGATTATCAATATCAGATGCCAACATCTGAAGCTTAACACAAAAAAATAAACTAACAATTCCCCCCTTACTGATACGCATCTTCTATGACCCAACTGTTTGACCAAATCATCGGGATTTTTACTCTGTGTGAAGCCGCACACTTGTTTACCAGGTCCTTTGAAATCATTCCTTTTGTGTTTCTGAAAGTCATCCAGTATTTCAAATGGGAAGAAAAAAAAGAACTACACCAGTTCTTACTTTCAGCCCTACCCCAAAACTGCAGATCTGAGGGGAAGAAACTATTCAGTCCATTCATTTCCATACTTTCACTACATACATATGCATCCCTCACTAAGTAGTTTCACCTGCATAATTACTACCATACAGTATGTATCCTACAATCTGCTTTTATTTTCTTCTTGATATAATATTTATGAGAGTCATTCATGCCAATTCATATTTGCTCTGTCCTATTCATCAAATAAATACATAATAATTTCTCTTGTGTCTCTTACTGTTGCATATTTAGGTGGTTTGCAACTGTATATAATGTTTTGACAAATTTCTTTCTGCATATTATATTTCTTTATTTCCTCATGTAGGATTATTCCCTTAGATATCCTTGGCACGTATTGCCAAATAGCTTTACAAAAGTACTGTACCAGCTTTATATTGCCTCCAGAAATATATTAGTTCCTTGTTTTACTACATACTCACCAGACATGGATGAAAAACTAATTTTTTCTTTAACTTTGGCTAGTTTGCTCAGCAAATGGTGGTATTTGTGGTGAAGAACTGAACGACTTTCTCATATCATCTATTAATCCTATTATTTCCTTTATCTGTCTTTCAAGCCGTTTGCCCATCAACACTGTTGGATACAGGGTTCTATCTCATTTAATAGCTTTTTATATAATATATTAATTTGTTGTCAAATGTGCTACAATTTTTTTACTAGTTTTTTTTTGGCACATGGTTTAGTTTTTAAGTAATGCCTGTAAGTATTTTATTAAAGGGTTTGAGAGAGTGGGGGGTTAAAAAATAAAAATAAACAAAGGGGGGTTAAAAAATAAAAATAACCTTTATTGTGTCAACTTGCTTATGAGGGTGGTCATACACATAATAGGACATTTTGATGGCAAAATCATTAATGTATCATGAAATTTACAAATGTATATGCTAATCTGAAATTGGCTAAACACTAAGATTCTCTTGGTGGGTTTTTTTTTTTTATGTTTTATTTATTTTTGAGAGAGAGAGAGAGAGAGAGAGCATGGGGGAGGAGCAGAGAGAGAGGGAGACAGAGGATCTGAAGCAGGCTCTGTGCTGACAGCAGAGAACCTGACGTGGGGCCCAAACTTGTGAACTGTAGAGATCATGACCTGAGCCGAAGTCAGATGTTTAACCAACTGAGCCAGCCAGGTGGCCCTCTCTTGGTGGTTTTAACTCATCCATTTCCAAGAATGGCATCGACAGGACCGTTAAATGTTGACCTACATGTGGTTTGTAAAATGTGAGCCATCTCGAATACCCTATATGAGACCTTTCATGTATGTTTTTTTTCTTTATTTCTTTGTTGTGTTATGTTTTCTCAAGAAAATAATTAGCAGGTCAAGTTTAAATGACCATTCAAGCTTTTCAATTGCATTTCATTAAACTGGCTCACATTAGGAAAATTAGCACTCTTGTTATTTCTTTATGAACTTCTTCTACTTTGAAGGGTGGACACTTCTGAAATTTTAAAATAAAGATATAAAAAGAACTTTAAAAATTTAAAACAGATTGAATGAATTAGTAGTTTCACTCAGAGAACAAAAAGTGTCCTTTATTTATCATTTTTATACCTTCTCTGTTATGAAGAAAGACCTAGGAATTAGTAGAAGCCTCCTTTGAAAACTTATTAAATTGGGCACCTGGGCAGCTCAATTAGTTAAGCGTCTGACTTCAGCTCAGGTCATGATCTTACGGTCCATGAGTTCTAAGCCCCGAGTTGAGCTCTGTGTTGACAGCTCAGAGCCTGGAGCTTGCTTCGGATTCTGTGTGTGTCTGTCTCTCTCTGCCCCTCCCCCACTCATGCTCTGTCTCTCTTTCACAAAAATAAACATTAAAAAAATTTAAAAAAAAAGAAATATAACTGAATTAATATAGCTCTTAACAGGTCAAAACAACTACCAAAAAATATTTGTCTAGCCCCCCCTTTATGTTCAAGCCTAGCAGGTGCTAGGAAATATAAACAGAGTAAATAAGTGATTTATTTATCTATTTTTTTAATTTAAATTTTATTTATTTTTGAGAGGAGTGTGAACGGGGGAGGGGCAGAGAGAGAGGCAAAGGATCTGAAGCAGGCTTCCCACTGACAGCAGTGAGCCCTATCTGGAGCTTGAACCCATGAACCATGAGCCGAAATCAGATGCTTAACCTCCTGAACCACACAGAAGCCTCCTATTTATTTATTTATTTATTTATTTATTATTATATATAATTATTATATTATATTAATATATTAATATTATATTATATTATTATATTATTACATATATTATTATAAATTTATTTATTTATTTTGAAGCAAGCTCTGTGCTCAGCGTGGGACTTGAACTCATGACCCCAAGATCAAGAGTCCCATGTTACCAAGAGTCTCATGTTCCACTGCCTGAGGCAGTCAGGCACCCTCAATAAGTGGTTCTTTTATCTTATTTTATTTTTTAAGTTTATTTATTTTGAGAGAGGGAAAGAGTGGCCAGAGAGTGGCCAGCACAGAGCTGGATGCAGAGCTTGAACCCACAAACTGTGAGATCGTAACCTGAGCTGAAATCAAGAGTCGGATGGATGCTTCACTGAATGAGCCACCTAGGCGCTCCACTGGTTCTTTTAGTCGGAGCAGAGAGGCAAGAGAATAGTGAGAAATCAAACCTGCAGGTTGCTGAGCCAGGTTACAAATGGCCTTTTAGAACCTGCTAAAGAATATGGATTTGTTTTTCCCCCACAGCAACTGACAGCTTTAAAATATCTTTTTTTTTTTCTTTTCTTTGGGCCACACCATAAATCAGCGGGCATCTTTAAATGCACAGACATATATGGCATTAACTTTGCCATATTTGCAACACCATGCATCTAATTAAATAATACAATGGAATCATTTCTCTTTAAATAAAAAATGTGTTTTGGAGAGATAATTCAAGAGACAGTGTGGAAAACGGACTGCGGAGAGGAGATAGAGGTGGAGGGTGACCACTGGGAGATTGATTGCCACGGTCCAGGTGAGATATGAGGAAGGTCTGATGTTACAAGACATCACGCTAAGCACAGCAGGGAACACAAAGCTGAGCGAGACACAGTCCCTGCTGTGAAGGATGAATGAAGGAAAATGCCAGACTCCATGCTTGTTTACCCTAACATGGTGCCCTGGGGGAAGGTGAAGTGGGAAGGTCTGAGTAAGAGAAGATAGACTTTTATTAAAATCCTGCTGAAGGTAAAGATTACAGAAAGCAAGCACTCTTGCTTGGTCTTTTCAGTTTGACTATGTTGTTGCCCATGGGTTTATATAATCAATTTACACATCTTGCTGTTTGTGTTCTGATCAACCACACAAAACAAGACAGGGAACAATGCAGTCAGCAGTTGCCTGGACTTGTTAGCGGATGTGATTTCAGTA
Source organism: Lynx canadensis (assembly GCF_007474595.2). NCBI lineage: Eukaryota > Metazoa > Chordata > Mammalia > Carnivora > Felidae > Lynx > Lynx canadensis. The sequence goes on from NC_044312.2 coordinate 26,737,945, forward strand.
ACCAACTACTTGCTGACTCAGAGACAAGAGGAAAGCAAAACTCTCCTGTCCCTGTTCTGTGGCCAGCCAAGCGATTACCAGACTGTCAAAGTCCACAGTAATGGGGACCTGTTTCAGTTGCCCAGCTTGCTCATTTGCTGTGTCACCCGTTAAGCGGGACTGAAGTTTCATTCTAAACTTGAAGAAATAAATGAGTCATGTAAATCGTTTCCGGGGCTTGGCATCCAGGACCAGGGGGCAAAAACTGGAAAGCCTCCTTCCCTGGCTTGAGGCTCCATTAGTCACCTGGTCTCTTGTGGGGCTCCACAGAGTGAGGGGGCCAAAAGCAAAGCACCCTCCCCCGTCTCTGCTGAAGGAAACAAACATCCAGCACAAAGCCTATAGTAGAAATAGGATAGCTTTGGAATCAGACATGGTTGAATACTGGCTTTGTCAAGGCTACAAGTCAGTTAACCTCTTCAGTCTCAGGTTTCCCACCTATAAAGTAGTGGTTAGGATATGATCACACCTATCTATGCAAAATAATATATGTACAACGCCCCACACTCTCATCCTTTGCTGGTAGGAATGGAAAATGATGCCACTTCTTTGGAAACAGTTTGGCAGTTTCTTAAAAAGTTAAGCATAAATTTACCATACAACTCAGCAATTCTGCTGCTAGGCACTTATCCAAGAGAAATGAAAACATATGTCCACACAAGGACTCGTGTGTGAATGTTCACAGCAATATTATTCACGAGTGAACCACAAAAGCAGTGTGCTAAGTGAAAGAAGCCGCACACAAAAAAGAATCACGTATTCTATAAGTCCAATTGCATGAGGAAAGGCAAATCCAGAAAAGACAAATCTATAAAGACTTGAAGAAGGTTAGAGTTGCGGGGGTCTGGGGGAGGACGGTGGGAGAGTTACTGCAAGTGGCAGGGCACGGAGGATCTTTGGGGAGTGATGGACATGCTCTAAAATTGGATTGTGGTAGTGGATGCACAATTCTGTAAATTTACTAAAAGTCATTGAAAATACACTTCAAATGTGGAATTTTAGGGGCACCTGGGTGGCTCAGGAGGTTGAGCATCCAACTTCGGCTTGGGTCATGATCTCACGGTTTGTGGGTTCGAGCCCCACGTCGGGCTCTGTGCTGACAGTTCAGAGCCTGGAGCCTGCTTTGGGTTCTGTGTCTCCCTCTCTCTCTGCCATCTCCTCCCATCTCCTCTCGTGCTCTGTCTCTCTCTCTCAAAAATAAAAAAAATATTTAAAAAAAATAAGCATTTCTCTAAAAAATGTAGAATTTTATAGTATATAAATTATACATCAATAAGTCTGTTTTTTTATATGAAATTTATTGTCAAATTGGTTTCCATACAACACCCAGTGCTCCTCCCAACAGGTGCCCTCCTCAATGCCCATCACCCACTTTCCCCTCCCTCCCACCCCCCACCAACCCTCAGTAATAAGTCTGTTTTAATAAACCTACCAGGCATGTGATATTCAGTACTATAATGAATCACTAACATTTAATAAACATCTATTGGTAAACTACCTTTTTTTTATTGGTAAGATTAAAAAAATTTTTTTTAATATATACATTTTTAAGTAATCTCTACATCCAGCATGAGGCTCAAACTCACAACTCTGAAATCCAGAGACGCATGCTCCACAGATTGAGCCAGCCAGGTGTCAGTAAGCTTCTTTAAATATATTTCATGTCCCAGCTCAATTTAACTCTTACTTCTTTTTTCTTTAAAAAGTTGTTTTAATGTTTGTTATTGTTGTTGTTGTTGTTGCTGTTTTTGAGATCGAGAGACAGAGCATGAGTGGGGGAAGGACAGAGAGAGAACAAGACACAGAATCTGAAGCAGGCTCCAGGCTCTAAGCTGTCAGCACAGAGCCCAACATGGGGCTCCAACTCACGAACCATGAGATCATGACCTGGGCCAAAGTCAGATGCTTAACTGACTGAGCCACCCAGGTGCCCCATTTCTTTCCTTCTTTCTTTTTTTTAATGTTTATTATTTATTTTGAGAGACAGAGAGAGAGAGAGCAAGCAGGGGAGAAGCACAGCAAGAATCCCAAGCAGGGATGTCTCTGCCAGCTGTCTCTGATCCCAAGCTGTCTCTGCCAGCACAGAGCCTGATATGGGCCTCATCCTCATGAACCATAAGATCATGACCTGAGCTGAAACCAAGAATTGGACACTTAACCAACTGAGCCACCCAGGGACCCCAACTCTTATTTCTAAGTCACATTTATTTTTATTTTTATTTTTATTTTAAGTGTATTTATTTATTTTGAGAGAGAGAAACAGAGCATGTGAGCTGGGGAGGGACGGAGAGAGAGAAAGAAAATCCCAAGCAGGCTCTGCACTGCCAGCACAGTGTCTGACTTGGGGCTCGAACCCACGAACCACGAGATCATGACCTGAGGTGAGATCACGACCTGAGCTGAAATCAAGAGTTGGACGCTTAACCGACTGAGCCACCCAGGCTCATATATATGAGCCCCAAGGCACATTTGTAAGTTTCACAAACTTTCACTGTTTCAAATACCACTTTCACTAATTTTCCATGTCCACTTACATCTGCACAATTATCAACCAAATATTTTTCTTTAAACAAATTACTTTTTGAAAACCTTATATAAGGTCATCTAAAAATAAAACATTCTCTTGCTATGGGGAGTGGATAATCCATTATCACTTGTCATAAATAAAAAATTCTGTGAGAATAAACACAAGAAAAGCCAAATGGCCTTAGTTTGCAGACAGATGTTGCCTAAAGAAGCCTTGCTCTCTCTGCTTGGAAAAGGAGCCTGAAAATGTAGAGAGGTGACTTTGACATACTAACACCAACAGAGAATTTCTCCTTGATGTAATCAGAACCTGCGACTGGGATCCCAGGCTGAGAACAAAGGAGGTTTTTTGTGCCCCAACCTTCTGTACAGAGTTGAAAACAATAAAGGCCAGATACCTTCTTAGGGCTTATCAGGAGGCCCCTGAGCCTGCTTCTGCTACTTTATCATTATGTCCCTATATGTCCATAAAAGCAGATGCCTGGAGAGAGGGGCTGGAGGAAATCAGTCCTGACTTCTCAGGCATGGTCAGGTATGACGTACGATGACTAGGCAGTTCAGGAATGCTACTGCCTTGAGGCAGTGAGGGTCTTGAGAGAATCAGTCACAGAAACCACGGAAGAGGAAGAAAGGAGTGGGTATCTCTCCTCCTCACTGAGGTTGGAATCAGTCTCCCTGGCCTGAGCTGCTATGCCAGCACGGGGCGTGGAGACAGAGGCCTTGGAGGAGGCTGGGTGGACCCTCCTGGAGCTGGATGTGTACACGACCCTAGTTGAGACCCTTGGGAATGGGAGATGGGGGACGGTTGAAGTGGTTCAGGCCGAGTGAGCCTCTGATGTCCAGGAACGATGCAGGCCGCACGTTAGCGCTCAACCTCACGCTAATGTGAGAACCAGAATTTAGATACTGGAACAAAGGGGCATCCGTAACCAGTAAGTTTTAGCCAGAGAGGCAAGGCAGCCAGAAGGTCAGACATCATTTAAGGGAGACACATTTCTCCCCTCTCCTTTCTTTCACAAAATAATGGGAAAAGAGATTCGGTTGAGCATGACAGAAGGGGAAAAACAAAACATTTCATGTTTGTTCTCCACTTGATTCAGACTGTTCAATAAACTGAGTAGAGAGGAATTCAAACAACCGAAAAAGACCTCACTTTAAGACTCTGCCATTCAACTAACACCCATACTGTAACATCGAAAAGTATATGTCGCACCTGGGTGACTCAGTCGGTTACTTCAGCTTGGGTCATGATCTCACGGTTCGTGAGTTTGAGCCCCTAGTTGGGCTCTGTGCTGACAGCTCAGAGCCTGGAGGCTCCTTCAGATTCTGTGTCTCCCTCTCTCTCTGCCCCTCCCCTGCTTGCACTCTCAATCTCTCTCTCTCTCTCTCTCTCTCTCTCTCAAAAATAAATAAACATTAAAAAAATATTTTTTAATTATCTTTGTAGGGCACCTGGGTGGCTCAATGAGTTATGCATCTGACTCTTGATTTCAGCTCAGGTCATGATTTCATGGTTCGTGAGTTTGAGTCCCACGTCGGGCTCTGCGCTGACAGTGTGGAGTCTGCTTGGGATTTTCTCTCTGCCCCTTCCCCACTCATGCACCTGCTCTTACTCTCTCTCTCAAAAATAAATAAACATTTAAAAATGAAATAAAATTTTAAAAGTTTTGGTACTTCCTATATTTGGGAAAACACTGCTCTAGGGAAATGCAGTGTTACCTTCTGTCCCACCCAATAGCCCTAGGGTCACCCACTGGGATGCTGAAAATGTGGAAGAATATCTAAGCCACGTCTCTCAATCTTCCTAAACCTTGGCCTATCCTTTCCGAGCTATGGACATCTGGGGCAAAATTTGGGAACACGACATACCTGACCAAAATGATTATTTTTCTCTTCACCCCCATCCCCCATTCTGTTTTTCTCAAGTGCTCTAATTTTCTTCCCTCTTAGTGACTTCTCAGCTGTCACCATTCTTTAGTCAGTAAGGGAGAATTCTGCCCAGCATTTTTTACCCTACCTGGTGGTTCTTGGGGCTAACTGAAAACCCAGGATTCTAGCTTCCCAAGAAACTACAGGGGCACCTGGGTAGCTCCGTTGGTTGAGTGTCTGACTTCAGCTTGGGTCATGATCTCTTGGTTTGTGGGTTTGAGCCCTGCATTGGGCTCTGTGCTGACAGCTCAGAGCCCGGAGCCTGCTTCGGATTCTATGTCTCCCTCTCTCTCCGTCCCTCCCCGCTTGTACTCTGCCTGTCTCTCAAAAATAAATAAACGTTAAAAAAAAAAAAAAAAAAAAAAAACAACCCAACAACCCAAGAATCTACAGCAGGCAAATTATTCTCCAAAACTCCTGGCTGCAAAAGCCAGGGTGTGAGGGCAGGTTCTTCTTTTTGTTACCTATTTAGCCTTGGACAAGTACCTGAACTTCTTGAATTACGTTGCTTTATTTGTTAAATGGGCTTAATAGTAACATTTCCTTCCCAGCTTGTTTTGAAACTCAGATGAAGGAACTTTGAGCTTACACCTTCCAATTGCTAAAAAATGTTACTTTTCATTACTGTGGTGGTGGTTTTTATATTTATTTTTTATTTTTTAAAGTGTATCTATTTAGAGAGAGAGAGCATGTGCGCCAGCGGGGGATGGGCAGAGAGAAAGAGAATCTCAAGCAGGTTCTGAGCTTGAGTCAGTCTGTGTCCACATGGGGCTTGGGCTCAGGAACCATGAGATCATGACCTGAGCCAAAGTTGGATGCTCAACCGACTGAGCCACCCAGGCGCCCCTCAGCATTCTGTTTTTAAAAGTTATGACTTTTTAATTTAATTTTATTATTTTTTAAGTATGACTTTTTTAGATTCCATACATAGGTAAGACCATGCAGTATTTTTCTTTCTCTGTCTGATTTATTTTACTTAAGATAATGTCTTCAAGGTGTATACATAGTGTCACAAAAGACAGGATTTCCTTCTTCTTAAGGACCGAATCATACTCCATTACATTTAATTACCACATTTTCTTGATCTATTGATCTGTAGATAGGCTCTTAGGTTGTTTCCATGTCTTGGCTATAGAGAATAATGCTGCAATGAACATGGGGGTGGTATAGATCTCTTTTTGAGTAGTGATTTCATTTCCTTTAGACATATACTCAGAAGTGGGATTGCTGGATCATATGGTAGTTCTGTTTTCAATTTTTTGAGGAACCTCCATACTGTTTTCCACAGGGACTGCACCATTTTACATTCCCACCAATAGGATTCCCTTTTCTCCACGTCCTGGACAACATTTGTTATCTCTTATCTTTTTGATGATAACTATTGTAACAAGTATGAGGTGATATCTCAATGTGGTTTTGATTTGCATTTCCCAGGTGATGAATGATGTTGAGCATCTTTTCATTCTATATGGACATTCTATATGTCTTCTTTGAAGAACATTGTGAATTTTAAAACACAGAAAACAGTGCTATATGTTGTTCATGAATATATACATATATAGAAAAAGTACTTCAAATATGTGGGGAAACATATTATACTCCTACTTATGGTTCTTCTCGGGAGAAAGAGGAAGTGGGACTGGGGAAGGGGACTCGGGGGGCTTTACTTGTAGCTATAGTGTTTTATTTTATTTATTTTTTAAATGTCTTATTTTATTTTTGAGAGAGAGTGTGGGAGAGGGACAGAGAGAGAAGGAGACACAGAATCTGAAGCAGGCTCCAGGCTCCGAGCTGTCAGCACAGAACCCAACAGGAGGCTGGAAATCACAAACCCCGAGATCGTGACCTGAGCCGAAGTCGAACGCTTAACCTACTGAGCCACGCACGTGTCCTGTATTTTATTTTATTTTTAAAAGAAAGAAATATTCAAATCAAATACACCAAATTGTGAACAACTGTTCAACTGGATGGTAGGCACATGAATGTTTATGATATTATTCTCTGTGCTTTTCTCTTTTGTTTTTTTTTTTTAAATGTTTATTTATTTTTGAGACAGAGAGAGACAGAGCACGAGCAGGGAAGGGGCAGAGAGAGAGGGAGACACAGAATGTGAAGCAGGCTCCAGGCTCTGAGCTGTCAGCACTGAGCCCGACGTGGGGCTCGAACTCACGAACTGTGAGATCATGACCTGAGCCGAAGTCGGACGCTTAACCGACTGAGCCATCCAGGCGCCCCTGTGCTTTTCTCTTTTGAAGAAAAAAATTCTTTTCTTAAAAAAATGTTATAGCTCAATGCTGAAAATCTGGAGAAAACAAAAGGATAAAGGCAATAACAATAGCAAAAACCTAGCTAAAATAACCACTGCCAATATTGATTGGTATATATATCTCCCATCTTTTTTATTCATCATACAAATGCAGTTTGAGTCCAATTGGATCATTTTATTTTGTGATACCTAAGTCACCTGCTGGCAGCTGGGTTGGACTGCCTTTGGCCTAGGTGTCAAACAACAGGTCTTATATAAATAAAACCCTCCCTACCACCCCTTTATTATTGAAGCTTCTGGTTTATACCATTGCCCTTTACAAAAGATCTGTTGTGTAGAGTGTAAATATTTAATGTAATCCACATCCACTCAGGCTTGCTGGGTGTATTTCATTTATATTTCACCGTGTTACATAATGCCAAATTCATCTGCCAATTCACTCCATTCAGTTCAGAGGGGGAAAAAAAGCAAAATAGGGTTTTGGTGTTGTATAGATACCACATGTTCAAGTGATCAACTACATTTTTCTTTTTTATCTACTTGGTTTAGGATTGTATATGTGAATAGTACAGTAATTCTGTCCAGTATAGCAGCTACCAGCTACTAGCTACATGTGCCTATTTAAGTTAAGAAAAACTAAACAAAAATTTTCATTTCTGTTCCTCAGTCACACTAGACAGGTTTTCATGCGCTCAACAGTCACATGTGGCTAGTGGCTTCTGTGTTGGACAGCACGTATACAGAACACGTCCATACCTCAGAAAGAGCTGTTGGACAGAGCTGGTCTGGAATTACGTTGCAGCTGTGGTCATTTCCTGCGCTTTCCAATTTCCCACTCCCATCTTCCTGGTTTCAAAAATCTTCTGCATGTGCAACTCTGGGTGAGGAAACTGGATAGTACATGAATGACAAAGGCAGAGCTAGCTAATTAGAGCCCTTGCCGCTCTTCCCTGGAGACTGCTATTTTTGGGAAGCCGCTTAGGCTTTCTGTCCTGCATCTCTGAGCCGTTGTAAGACTTTCTTTTTCTTTCTTTCCATTTTTTTTTTTTTTTTTTTTTGAGAGAGAGAGAGAGGGCGCAAGTGAGGGAGGGGCAGAGAGAGAGAGAGAATCCCAGGAGAGGAAGAGGGAGAGAGAAGCAGGGCTCCCCCTAAGCGGGGCTTGTGTTTTTACGGGAAGTGAGAAGCGGGGCTCAAGCTCACCCTGGGCTCAAGCTCACCCGATGTGGGGCTTGAACTCACGAACCATGAGATCATGACCTGAGCTGAAGTCAGATGCTTAACGATTGAGCCACCCAGGTGCCCCGTAAGATTTTCAAATAAAGATCTTACCAAGAAACAGAAGAAACCCATCCAGGTAAGGCTCCTTTTTATGTTTATTTGTGAAAGAGAGTTTAAGGATTGGAGACAAATGTAATAGGTAACCCAGTTTTGTCCTTGGACAAACTTCTAGTCACTGTATCTATCTCTTTCTTAGAAAGCAGATTAATGATCAACTAACTAATAGAGGCAGAGTATGGAGAACAGGAAATTGGCCAATATGTTTTCAATGACTCCGTAAGGCCCGTAAATGGGTACAACTCAGATGACTCTTATTTCTGTAGAGGACATGCCCTATTGACAGGGTAGCAAGATAAATTTGCATCCGCTAATCTTTGAACCCAAGAGAAATAGTTAGCAAATGAAAGTTCTGGTGAATGTTTCTTTGGAAAATTCATGAGAAGATTTTTCTTACAATTCTTTCCATTGTTTCTGTGAGTTCACCTGGTGCAGCATGATTTAACTTTTCATTGAGTTTGTTCTCCCTCTGTATTTTTCCATTTGGCTTTCACAGAAGGGTGCTCCATGGCTATTCTTGAATGACTCAATATACCATTTAAACTTTAAATCACCACATTTTATTAGAACACTTATAAAGTATTTATTATTTCAATTAATAAAAGTATGTCCTTTGCGATAATTGCCTTGGGCCATGAGTACAAAGTTAAAAACACTCAGAAAGTTATGTAAAACCATAAAAGCCTTCAACTGATGATAAAGGTGCACTTTGAGCATTCAACCATTTTAAATTATTTTAAAGCGGTTTTCACAAAATACTCCCTTATGGAGAAGCCAGCTGAAGAAAGATAAATGTTAGTCCAAACTCTGAAGGAAGCCAGATGAGGGGCTTTACCCGGATTGGAGTGGGAAGGAAGCTATATAAACAAGGGTCCTCCATGATGAGGCCTCTGTGGTTTTCCGTTCCCTCTTTCCTGGATGGAATTTGGGACATGTCTGTGGATGTGCCCTGCCAGATCTCAGACTGCTGCAGCCCTACAGAGGGAAAGAGGCAGTCACTAGGGTAACCAAGTCTCAAACCACTTAGGTCTTTAATAGACACGGTCAACACTTAAAATTCTTCTTAGAAGCAAATAGGCAGCTTGTTCAAACCCTCCAAGATGAATTCAATTTCATACTTTCAGAGTTTCAGAGGTAAAGGAAATAAATCTGATGAGTTTCAATTTAATTTTGCGCATCTTCCCTGGAATGCTATGCAAATATTAGCAAGGTGTGTTGCCACCATTGACTTCTCTTCAATTCACTAGAGGCTAATCATCACTCCCAGCTCCTCGCCTTTGCCTCTTTCAGTAACAATAATGAGCTTGCAAAGAGGATTTGAGAAGCTTTTTTAATTTTAATCAGCCACACAGAGTTCTTAGTTACAAATAATTGCACTTCTTTTTGAGCATATTATTTAGGGCAATGCTCAGACCACTTGGACAAGTATAGCCACATGCTTATAAAAGAAGCATATTCCTAGGCTCCACCTGATACTCAGTGACTCAGAATCTTTGGGGAGAGGTGCTAAGAATCTGCATTCGAATCTGCATCTTCCATGATTCTTGCGTTAAAATTTAAGATTGAAAGGATGGGAGATAAAGAGTTTCTCTGCATTTCACTATGAAGAAACAACATGAGTCAGAAATTCAGCTAAATCTCTCAACCAGAACAAAGGAAAATTAATAATTGAGAAATAACTCTAGGCAAAAAGCCGAAATAGAAAAATTCTAAAGCTGTAAGTACATCTAAGGAGTCCAATGACTTGGCAATACCTTAGTGATCATAGGTGTCTCATTTTGCAAGCTAATTCTGGTCTCATGTATCCTGTTCTATTGGTCGAGTCTACCCACAAGTATCTGTCTTCTCTTTATTTCCATTTCTCAATTTGCAAAACGAGAAACAGAAATTTCTGTCTCATATACCACTTAATGTTTTTGTAAAGATGTGCCCAATGAGATAAAATATGTCAAAGCAGTTTTCAAATTATAAAGTGCTTTACAAACATTATTAGGTTGAAGGAATGGTGAACTGTATTATTCTTCTATTGACCAATTCCTTGTCATTTTGGAAAAATCCAATACTAATTCAATCTTCTCTTTTGCAAATTAGGGTCATATCTTTGAATCATGAGTGAACTATATTATGGCACAATCAATTCATTCATTGTTTGTCTTTGCAACTGAGTTAACCATAGGGTAATTTACACCGCTCATGGAGATACTCAGGTAAGATGTGTTACTTGGGGCTCTTCATAGATGTAGACAAAATTTAAATCTTCATCCCCTTTACCATTCTTCATTTTGTTTCTTTTCTTTTTTGCTGTCCACTTGAATGATCTATTTGGTTTATTAAAAGGTACCATATTTGCAAGAATAAAATTCAAAAGGTATATAAATCTATAATATAAAAAGTCTCTTTATCTCTCGATCTCCCATTCATCTAATTCCCACCTACTCTTTGTGAGTAATCACTATCATTGATTTCTTGTGTCTACTTCCAGAGATTGTCTTTATGCATACACAAATAGATATAAATATAGCTGTCATATATATATATATATATGATATAAATATATCATCCCTCCTATTCCTTATTTTTAAAGATTTTTTAAAATTTATTTTGAGAGAGAGAGAGACAGAAAGAGAGAGAGATATCAAGAGTTGGACGTTTAACTGACTATGCCACCCAGGAGCCTCTTTAAAGATTTTATTTTTGAGTAATCTCTACACCCAACACGGGACTCGAACGCATAATCCTGAGATCAAGAGTTGCATGCCCCACCTACTAAGCCAGCCAGGCACCCCATCTCTTTTTACTGTAAAAAATTAAGAAAAAAAATTAAGGTTTATTTATTTTTGAAAGAGAGAGAGAGAGAATGAGCAGGGGAGGGGCAGAGAGAGAAGGAGACACAGAATCCGAAGCAGGCCCCAGGCTCTGAGCTGTCAGCACAGAGCTGGATGTGGGGCTTGAACTCATGAACCGTGAGATCATGACCTAAGGCAAAGTTGGATGCTTAATCGACTCAGCTACCCAGATGCCCTTCCTTTTACTTTTTAACATGATAGCAGCATTGTTCATACACTGTTCAGCACTTGCTTGTTTCACTTAACATATGTCTTAGAGCTCCTTCCATAATACAATATGAAGAATTTTCTCAATCTTTTTTACAGCTACAATAAATACAATTGTATAGTTGTGCTATAATTCATCAAACCAGTCTCACATTGATGGACTTTTAGGTGGATTCCAATCTTTTGTCACTGTGTGTGTGTGTGTGTATAAAGTTTATTTATAATTAAAGCTTATTTATTTATTTTGAGAGAGAGAATGAGAGAAAGTGAGGAGGGAGGGGCAGAGAGAGAGAAGGGGGAGAGAGAGAGAGAGAGAGAGAGAGAGAGAGAGAGAGAGAGAGAGAGAATCCTAGCAGGCTCCATGCCTTCAGTACGGAGCCAGATGTGGGGCTTGATCCCATGAACTGCAAGATCATGATCTGAGCTGAAATTAAGAGTCCAATGCTCAACTGACTGAGCCACCCAGGCACCCCAATCTTTTGTCATTATGAAAAATGCTGTAATGAATAAACTTGAACATTCACTATTTCCCATTTGTGTGAGTATATCTGGATGACAAATTCCATATGGCTTACTTTCTAGCCTATGAATGTCTCGGTTGATTTTTTGGGACTATACCCAAGTTGTGCACATCTTTCTTCAATTAGGGAAAACAAAATTGTGCACAATACTCTAAGAATAATCTTCCTGATGCTGAACATAGCAGGATTGCCTTTTCTCTCTTTTGTTTTTGCAAATCGGATCTGTCAGAATTGTAAACCTATTTATTTATTTATTAATAAACTTTAATGTTTATTCATTTTTTGAGAGACAGACAGAGCACGAGCGGGGGAGGGACAGAGAGGGCTTTCAGCCTCTGGGCTTTCAGCACAGAGCCCCACACGGGGCTCAAATACATAAGCTGTGAGATCATGGCCTGAGCTGAAGTTGGAGGTTTAACCAACTGAGCCACCCAGCTGCCCTTAAACCCATTTTTCTTAAATGGCCCAACAATGGTTCTAAAAACTAGTTTATTAAAAAGAGGGGTGGGGTACCCAGGTGGGTCAGTCACTTGAGCGTCTGACTTCGGCTCAGGTCGAGATCTCACTATTCATGTTTGGATCCCCATGTCTGGCTTTGTGCTGACAACAAGTAGCCCACTTTGGATCCTGTCTCCCTCTCTCTGCCCCTCCCTCCTTCATGCTCTCTCAAAAATAAAAAATAAAAAGGAAGAAAAATTAAGAAGTTAAAACAATGGGGGTGCCTGGGTGGCTCAGTCGGTTGAGTCCCACTCTTGATTCCGGCTCAGGTCATGATCTCATGGTTCATGGCTTGGAGCCCCGAGTTGGGCTCTATGTTGACAGCATAGAGCCTGCTTGGGATTCTGTCTCCCTCTCTGTCTGCCCCTCCCCTGCTTGCACTCTCTCTCTCAAAATAAATAAATAAACATTTAAAAAAATGACCTGACATTGTTGAGGAATATTCAATATCTGAGCAATGTGATTTCTGGTTATTTTGCTGCTTTGATTAAGGTCAGGTTTGCCCAATCTGCAATAATGAAAGCAATTATGAACAAGGGGTAGAATGGGAAAATAGTATTTTAACTGTCAAGTAGGTATGGTCTGACTTAAAATATTTCATCTCATTATCTGATCATACATCTCAATTTTACCTTTAGAAAATATAATCACCACAGAAATATAAAATACCTTTGGCTCAGAAATTGGGTAGCTATAGCCTATTCATGTTTAAAGTGCCAGCAATTGCTTGAGAGTTTCCAGTTTTCCTTAATGTTGATTAATGCTCCGCGATTCAAAGTGACTTAGTGGCAGACAAAAATAGCTACTAACTCGGGAAATTTTGAGGTATTTATTCAGCATGCACAAGGCCAGTCTTACTGCATTAGTTTTTGATAAGAAATGGAGTTTAAATAATGGAAAGCCACAGACAATCCCCACAATTCACTTTATTTTTTTCCTCTTTATTTTTTTAACTCACGTTACTTTTTATTTTTTATTTTTAAAGTGTTTATTTTTTGAGAGAGAGGTCATGAGTGGGTGGGGGGTGGGTAGAGAGAGAGAGAGCATGAACAGGAGAGGGGCAGAGAAAGAGGAAGAGAGAGAATTCCGAGCAGGCTCCACGATGTCAGTGCAGAACCCAACTTCGGGCTCCAACCCACAGACCATGAGATCATGACCTGAGCCGAAATCAAGAGTTGGGCACTTAACTGACCGAGCCACCTAGGCACCCCCCCAAAGTTTGCTTTATTTTTTTATTTTAAAAAAAAAAAATTTTTTTTTCAACGTTTATTTATTTTTGGGACAGAGAGAGACAGAGCATGAACGGGGGAGGGGCAGAGAGAGAGGGAGACACAGAATCGGAAGCAGGCTCCAGGCTCCGAGCCGTCAGCCCAGAGCCTGACGCGGGGCTCGAACTCACGGACCGCGAGATCGTGACCTGGCTGAAGTCGGACGCTTAACCGACTGCGCCACCCAGGCGCCCCCAAAGTTTGCTTTAACTAATTGTCTCACCATGATTTTCTCTATCTTATCTGTCTCTTTCTTTTCCTCATGCCTCAATTTCCTTTTGCCAGGATTTCTCAAACAGGGGTAAAATTGACTTAAAAAAAAAAAAACATATTCTGGGGCACCCGGGTGGCTCAGTCAGTTAAGCAACTGACTTCGGCTCAAGTCATATCTCATGGTTAATGAGTTCAAGCCCCGCATCAAGCTCTGCACTGAGAGTGTGGATCCTGCTTGAGGTTCTCTGTCTCTCCCTTTCTCTCTGCTCCTCTCCCTCTCTTAAAATAAATAAACAAATAAACTTAAAAAAAAATCCTTAGAGGGTGCCTGACTGGCTCAGTCGGTAGAGCATGAGACTCTTGTTCTCAGGATCATGACTTTGATCCCCACACTGGGCATAGAAATTACTTAATAAATAAAAAGTTCAAAAAAAAAAGGGGCTATTTCTTAAAAGAAAAAAACAGCATCTATCTATCATCTATCTATCTATCTATCTATCTATCTATCTCTATCTATCTATCCTTGGGGTGTCTGGCTAGCCTGGCTGGCTCAATTGGTAGAGCATGTGACTCTTGATATTGAGGTCGTGAGTTCAGGCCCTACACTGGGCTTAGAACTTACTTAAAAAAAAAAAAAATATATATATATATATATATATATATATATATATATATATATCTCCTTGTATTCCTCAAAGGAATGGCTGAAAAGAGAGTTAGCAGTTTGAGAAACTAAGAAGTCATGAATAACACATAAACTAGATGGATGGCTGAGAATTGACTTTGACTTTCATCAGATACCTCTGAACTCAAATGAGAATTGGCTTATAACATAGCTGAATGATAAAAGAACAGAATTTAGAATTATACAGCCAAAAAATTTTTACAAAGAACTAAGCAAACGGTATGACGAAGAAGTAGTTAGAAAGCCACTATTGACTTATTCTTGAAAGTAAGAATGCTTAGACCTATCTGCACCCTTTGTTACTGTAATTTCAACCTCATAGATCCTGAAAACTTCAAACTTAATCTATCTAGGGCAGCATCCAAGAGCAAAAGATTAAAAACAACCACTACAAGAAAAACTTCTCTTGCAAGGATGGGTTATTGCCGCATACATCAGGCTTTACAACTAGAAACAGTTATAATCTTTTTATTTGGTGATGTTAACTTGATTTTGTGGTATCCAAGTACCACTCATGCACACCAAATATGTCAGTTGATACATTTGCTTTATACTTTACCTCTCTATGCACTTCAGTGTAAATAATTTTTTCTTTAATTCTTTTTTAAAGTTTATTTATTTATTTTGAGACAGAGACAGAGAGAAAGAGAGACAAAGAGAGAGAGCACGAGCAGGGGAGGGGCAGAGAGAGGGAGAGAGAGAAGCCCAAGCAGGCTCCACACTATCAATGCAGAGCCCAATGCGGGGCTCAAACCCATGAACAGTGAGATCATGACCTGAGCCAAAACCAAGAGTTGGACACTCAACCGACTGCACCACGCAGGTGCCCCTGCATAATTTCTATCAGATCTGAAAGATTGTGTACAGAGTCAAATCTCAGTGTTTCTAGTAGCAGTTCTAAAGCATTTTTAAATTATTTGTATCAGCTATTCAGTCCTGTCTGCTTTTCACAAGCTCTTGCTTTAGGGGTGCCCTCTTGCTCTTCAGGTTCACCCCTGGATACTCTTTGGTATGCGTTACAAGGGAAAAAAAAGTGTTTTTCTCACGATACCACAATACTATTTTTGCATCTAACAAATGTAACAAAACTCCTCAAGATGAATCTTCATTTCATAATAGTTTATCACGGCTGTATAATTTAGTGTGTACCTACCATCAAAGTACAGGTGGTACAACCCTGGCTTTCTGAAAAGATCTGGAACAAATCTGGTCATTCCAAGATTAGAAACATCTGAAGGCATGACAGTAGCTTTACTCTCTACATGGTGATTAGCTCCCTGTCTGGTCTGTGACCCATCCCAAAGAGGGGTGAAACCCAGTTTGCTATGGCATATCTGGACACAACTCAAGTCCTCAGCAGCCTCCATCATGTAAAATGTAACAAGGGATTTAAGGGCTGATTTAGAATACGTTTCTGGACTGCTGGATGCAGAACCCTTTTTATCTCAAAATAGTACACACATCATCAAAAGTCCCTGTAGGGCAGGCATCCAGGAGCTGCTTTGAATGCTGCTGACTGTGCTTTTAAGGAGGTGTGCCAGAAAATGTGATCAGGAACCACTTCTCATAAAAAGTCAGTAGAGACAGAACCACATTAAGGCGCCTCCAGAATTTGGATACCACGGTACCTCTTGCAGGGAAAGCTACTGAAAGTCAACATTTCCATACTAAGAAGCCATCCGCTTGAATAGTGTTGTGGGTGAAAAGATGGGAAAAACTCATTTCCAACAAATGAATGGTAAAATATTTGGTGTCGTTTAAGCAATCTCTGTCTAGTCTAGTCCTTAAGAAAGAGTTCTGGAAAGAGGCAGACCTCGGTTCAAATCCTGTTGTTTCTACCTATTCTCTATGTAACTTGGAACAAATTTTCCAATCTTCTTAAGCCGCAGAGAGTTGTTGTATTAAATTAAAAATTAAATGAAGTGATTGTCAATTTTTCATATACCTTGATATTTGGAAAGAATGTTCCCAAATAGTATTCAGTAGTCTAGTCTCCTTAAAATCTGAACCCCATTGTCAATTAATGTACTATCTCTTAGATCTACAAAAAGCAATCTCTTGGATTTGGTTATCTTAAGATAGTACTTTAAGGGTTCAGAAAATATCAAATTTCTGATCTACAGAACAGAGAACTACCGTATGACCCAGAAATTCTACTTTTAGGTATATGCCCAAGAGAAAAACACATATCCACCCAAAAACTTGTACACAAATGTTCATAAAAGCATTATTCATAATAACCAAATGTGGAAACAATCTAATATCCATCAACTGATTAATGGATAAGTAGTATACATGTATAATGGAATATTATTTGGCAATAAAAAGGAATGAGGTATAATACAGGCTGCAACATGGTTGACCTTGAAACCAGACACAAAAGACCACATTTTTTTTTTTTTAAAGACCACATGTTTTAAGATTCCATGTATGTGAGGGGCACCTGGGTGGCTCAATCGGTTAACTGTCTGACTTCAGCTCAGGTCATGATCTCATGGTTCGTGGACTCGAGATCCACATCAGGCTCTGTGCTGACAACTCAGAGCCTGGAGCCTGCTTTGGATTCTGTGTCTCCTTCTCTCTCTGCTCCTCCCCCACTCATGCTCTGTCTCTCTCGTTCTCAAAAATAAATAAACATTTAAAAGAATTAAAAAAGAAAAGATTCCATGTGTATAAAATGTCTTAAAAAGACAAATCTATAGGTATCGAAAGTAGATTAGTGGTTGCCTAAGGCTGGGGGAAGGGATTCTGGGGGGGAAAAAGAGTGAACACTAATGGGTTCAGTGTTTCTTTCTGGTGTAATAAAAGTGTTCTAAAATTGTGGTAATAGCTGCACAAATCTATAAATATACTAAAAAACCGTTGAATTGTACACTGTAAATGGCTGACTTGTATGGTAGGTGAATTACATCTCAGTAAAGCTGTTATACAAAAAAACAGGACAAAACAGCAAACAAAAAACCAAGAATAGGCTTTGGAGTCTGCTTCTTGACACTCTCATTCTGTGAGGCTCTGCCTGAGAAATCAGCTGGGTTCCCTCTCTCTGACATTTCTTAATTGAAACAACAAACAACCAAATAAGCCAAAGAAGAAGATGTCACATTAGCTTGTCCTACATCTTATCTTCAACTCAAAGGTTTTCAAGTAATTTTATTTTATTTTATTTTATTTTATTTTATTTTATTTCTAAATGTTTATTTTGTTCTTAAGAGAGAGACAGAGACAGACAGAGCATGAGCAGAGGAGGGGCAGAAAGAGAGGGAGACACAGAATGGGAAGCAGCCTCTAGATTCTGAGCAGTCTAAGCCCGATGTGGGGCTTGAACTCACAAGCCATGAGATCATGATCACGGCTCGTGAGTTCAAGCCCCAAGCCAAAGTTGGACTGTCAACCAACTGAGCAACCCAGGGTCCCCAGTTTTCAAGTAATTTTATTTATTTATTTATTTTTTAATTATAATTTTTTTAAAATTTACATCCAAATTAGTTAGCATATAGTGCAACAATGATTTCAGGAGTAGATTCCCTAGTGTCCCTTACCCATTTACCACTTCTCCCCTCCCACAACCCCTCCAGTAACCCTCAGTTTGTTCTCCATATTTATGAGTCTCTTTTGTTTTGTCCTCCTCCCTGTTTTTACATTATTTTTGTTTCCCTTCCCTTTATGTTCATCTGTTTTGTCTCTTAAAGTCCTCATATGAGTGAAGTCATATAATATTTGTCTTTCTCTGACTTATTTCACTTAGCATAATACCCTCCAGTTCCATCCATGTAGTTGCAAATGGCAAGATTTCATTCTTTTTGATTGCTGAGTAATACTCCATTGTATATATATATACCACATCTTCTTTATCCATTCATCCATCAATGGACATTTGGGCTCTTTCCATACTTTGGCTATTGTTGATAGTGCTGCTATAACCATGGGGGTGCATGTGTCCCTTCAAAATAGCACACCTGTATCCCTTGGATAAATGCCTAGTAGTGCAATTGCTGAGTGATAGGGTAGTTCTATTTTTAGTTTTTTGAGGAACCTCCATACTTTTTTCCAGATCAAGTAATTTTA
Source organism: Lynx canadensis (assembly GCF_007474595.2). Classification (NCBI taxonomy): domain Eukaryota; kingdom Metazoa; phylum Chordata; class Mammalia; order Carnivora; family Felidae; genus Lynx; species Lynx canadensis. The sequence goes on from NC_044312.2 coordinate 26,756,343, forward strand.
AAGCTGAGGGGTTTCGGGGCACCTGGGCAGCTCAGTCGTTGAGCGACCGACTTCAGCTCAGGTCATGATCTCTGGGTTCATGGGTTTGAGCCCCGTGTCAGGCTCTGTGCTGACAGCTCAGAGCCTGGAGCCTGCTTTGGATTCTGTGTCTCCCTCTCTGCACCTCCCCTCCCTCTCAAAAATAAACATTAAAAAAAAAAAAGCTGAGGAGTTTCATAGACTACTTAATCAACATGTATTCAGTGATACACAGGATACCAAATAAAGAACTAAAATCAGGACCCCAGGAAGGATATTTGGGACAGAGGAAAGATGAAATTTGTGGTTTACCTAGCAGTAAGATCCAAACTAAATTGTTGAGAAATAGGATCATTGATATTGTCTATTTCCTACCTAGTATCCTTTTCCCAATTCTCCCTTCATGTTTGATTTTCATTCAATTATCACCCCTCTTCCGTGCTGCCCCCACCTTCAATTCCTGGAGGTCCTGGTTTACTTAAGACACTCAGCACATTTCATTTTTGCTTCTACTCCCACCCCATGTCTTGGTTATTGATTCACGAGAAGGTATGTGACCTAAATTGTTCAACCTGAGAATTTCAGGGCTCTTGTTTAGAAGGCTGAGGTAGAAGCTGTCTCTACTTCTGAATAATTTCTTGTGTTGGTATAACATAGGATCCAAAATTTTTACAAATGACTCATTGTTAGCCTGTGAATGAAGCTTGCTTCATGAGGAGGACCAGGAGAATCACAGAGATGTGAGCTGAAGTCCTGATTGGAACCATGCCTGATCTCTACCCCTTTACCTCTAGATTTTTCCAGTTATATAAGCCAACAAATATTATTTTTGTTTAAGCCAGTTTGAATAGGCATTTCTATTATTTACAGCCCAAAACATAAAAATGTTATAATTCTAATAAATTCTAAACTCGTATCTAAACTTAATATCCATTAGGTTGCTTAGGACTATGCCTGGCATGTCGTAAGTGCTATATGTGTTAGTTACAGTTATTATCAATAGAAGTATTAGTATTATAAAGTAAATATGATAATAATGACTAACCAATCTTCTTAACAGGTCATTGGTTTTTTTTAAATGTTTATTTATTTATTTATTTTGAGAGAGATATAGAGTGAGTGGGGGAGGGGCAGAGAGAGAGGTAGACAGAGAATCCCAAGCAGGCTCTGCACTGTCAGCGTAGAACCCGACATGGGGCTAGAATTCACGAACCGTGAGATCATGACCTGAGCCAAAATCAAGAGTCAGATGCTTAACGGACTGAGCCACCCAGGCACCCCAACAGGTCATTGTTAATAAGACAAAGAAAAACAAAACAGAAGTGAATCATTTCTTCTTCCATTACCAAAGTAATACATATCCATTATTTTTAAAAATTATTATTATTTTTTTATTTAATTTTTTTAATGTTTATTTATTTTTGAGAGACAGAGTGGTGTGGGGGGGGGGTGGGTAGAGAGAGAGAGAGAGAAAGACACAGAATCTGAAGAGGCTCCAGGCTCTGAGCCGTCAGCACAGAGCCTGACGCAGGGCTCAAACTCACAAGCCGTGAGATCATGACCTGAGCCAAAGTCGGACACTCAACCAACTGAGCCACCCAGGCGCCCCATTATTTTTTTATTTTAGAGAGAGAGAGCATGAGTAGGGGAGAGGGGCAGAGAGAGAATCCCAAACTCTGTGCTCAGTGTGGAGTTCAATTTGGTTCTCAGTCCCACGACCCTGGGCTTGTGACCTGAGCTGAAATTGAGTCAGACACTCAAACAACTGTGTTACCCTGGTGCCCTAATACGCATCCATTATAAAAAAATTTGAAAAATGCAGCAATACATCAAGAAAAATAAAAGAATCTTCTACAATGCCACTATCTAGAAAAAACTAGTATGTTGGTTTATTTTCTTCCAGTCTACTTTAAATGTGTAATTAAAATTATCCTATATATACAATTTTTCATTTTGCTTTTTAAAAATTTACCTTCTCTTATAAGCATTTTTTCATGATTTATTCTCATTTTGGATACTTTTCCTAGGATGGAGTCCTAGAAATGAAATAAGTAGACTTACAGAGTTCTTTTGAACATTGAATGGGATAATGGACACAAAAGAAATTTGAAAACTGTAATGCGCTATACAAATATGAGCTACTATCTTAATATCATTATCACTTCCCCAAACTTGCTCTTCCTCCTGAATTTTCTATTTTGCTGAATTTCACCAGTATGGCCACTACACCATAAATAACCAGGCACAATTACCTACTGTCCCCTGTCAAGCACTTACATGCTATGTATTGGGCACAACAGGTAAACACTTTTTCCATTACTCCATTCAGTCTCTTTAAGATCCCTGATCAAAAAGGAAATATTATCCTATTTTGCTAAGAGAATGCTGAGCTTCAATGAAATTAACTCATTTAAGGCCACATAGTCAGAAGAGCAGGAATCCGAACCCCCAGATTCATCTCAATCTAAAGTCCTTGCTTTAACCATTGTGTTATCTGCTACAGTGCCCTGCCTTTTCCCCAGTGTGCATTTCTTTTCTATTTCTTAGTCTTCAGGTGGGGCAGTTTCTAATCCCTGCGGTGACCCTCCTCTGCATTTCTACTTTCTTCGCTCTGGTTCAGGCTCTCATCGCATCTTCCTGGATTATTTCAGTAGTCTCCTGGCCTGGACAATCCCCAATCCGTCCTGCTGACAGAGTGATCTTCCTAAAATGCAAGTCTGACCATCATTTAGTTTTTCCCAATAGCTATCAAGATAGAGTTCAAAGTCTTTAGCTGAGCACTCTTCTTCATGATCTCTCTTTCCTCTGTTGTACCTGTACGATGTCCTGTCACTTCATGCTGCCCTGTCCATACATAGACCAATGCCTTGGCTTGGCTGACACCTGCCAGCCATAGACACCTTTGTCCAGATGAGTCCTATCTTTTCAAACTCAGTTAAAGCATTTTCTACTTTGGGAAGTTTTTCCTTTATCATAACACTTTTTAACACTGGACAAATTGCCTTTATTGATTAAGCAAATCGACAACAAGAAGCATATCATATTTCACTTTATATCCCAAGTAAAGTACATGGCACACCATAGGAACTAAACAAATACCTGGTGAATGAATTATTATGTGACTTTGGTATTGATGTCTTATCAGCAAGTGTTAGGTTTTGTTTTGTTTTGTTTTAGTGTTTATTTATTTTTGAGAGAGAGAGAGACAGAGTGTGAGCAGGGGAGGGGCAGAGAGAGACAGAGACACAGAACCTGAAGCAGGCTCCAGGCTCTGAGCTGTCAGCACAGGACCTGACACGGGCTCAAACCCACAAGCCACGAGATCCTGACCTGAGCAGAAGTCAGACATTTAACCAGCTGAGCCACACAGGCACCCCGGGAAGTGTTAGATTGTATCAATAAAATACACACTGTCCAGGAAAAGGCCATTATACTCTGTATGGCATGTGAAGTACTGTGTTCAGTTTTGGAGACCACAGTTTTGGAGGCTGGTTGGCCAACTGGAATGTATATAGAGGTATGTAATACACGGTAACAAGGTCTGGAAACGTTCACAGGTATAATGGTTACAGAAATGAGTCTGTTTACATTAAAGAAAAGTCTTTGAGAATGGGGAGGGCAGAATGGGGTATGACAGTCATCTTCAATTATGTGATGAAGTTTATCTCAATAAAAAGAATTTCTAACCGTAGAGCTGTGAATTTCTCCATCTTTCCATTATGGATATCTTAGAAAGAACTTGTGCTCAGGGTGGAAAGATCACCCAAATAGCTTCAAACCCTTTGATTGGGGGCTTCTCAAGCTGTGTAATTTCACATCAGCTTTTCTGAAAAGCAAGTACCGTGTGGAAATCACCAACAATAAGAACTTTTAGTGTAAGCAGTTCCCAGCACTGAGGTTTTTATCATCATTTTATATTTTCCGCACTGAAGGCAGAAGAAATCATTCAATGAAGCACCGAGCACGAGCCCTAAAAAAAAATGTGGCATCATTATAGGCAGCTGAGAAAATAACCAGAGCATAGAGGCAGAACATACCAAGTACAAGAAATGGAGTGGCTTCTTTCAAATCAAAACTCGGGGAACACAACAAATGAAGGATGGTAAACAAGGCAGGACCACATGATAACAATGCCTCCAAAAGTGATCTGCAACCAGAGGCAGCTTTTCTGCAGACCTAATACATAGTAAGTTTCAGGGACACCCTTTTGTCCGTCTCCTCCAAGGTCCTGGCAGGAACCCTAACTATCTTATATTGCCTTTACAAGGGTACCCAAGACTATTTAGGTTTTAGGCATTACAAACCTTGCTTGCTCAAGCCTGTAAACTAGTTTACCAGCAAAACAAAATTTAGTATATGCGTAATGTGTTTAAAATTGTTTTTCGGGCACTTTATTTCAGACACACCTACATAACGAGATTGTAATCAGTTAAGTCAATATTGTCTTTGAAAACAAAAAGATTTTTACATGTATATTCTAGGGCCAGATTCCTTTCCATGTCTAGACCCTGCTTTGCCATTCTCGAATTTGGGTGCTCTGTACAGATTTTTTTTTAATAATTAAAAAATGTTTATTTATTTTGAGAGAGAGAGAGAGCACATGAGCCAGGTAGGGGAAGAGTTAGAGAGGGAGACAGAGAATCCCAAGCAGGCTCCACACTGTCAGGGCAGAGCCAGGGGCAGGGTTTGATCCCACAAACCGTGAGATCATGACCTCAGCCGAGATCAATAGCAAGTCACTTAATCAACTGAGCCACTCAGGCGCCCCACTTTGTATTGATTTTAAGTATTTGATCATTTTGTCTACTTGAATTGTTTGCAAACCAGATTCTTCTTTTAGAATTCTTCTCTTATAGCAGGAGGTAGAAGAAACCCTTTACAAATTAAAATGTGGTGAAGGTGTAAATCACGTAAGGGTAAACTTGTTCTGCTTCAAGCCTAACATCCCTCTGAGAAGTGATTCCACCTGTTCAACATCAGTGGCAGAGAGAACACAGAAGCCTTCTAAGGAGAGAAATATGGTTCAGCTAGATAAATTTTCTAACTCTTCTTGAGTCACATTTTTATAGAGTGACTCCTGTGTTTATTAACACAAGTGTAGTTTTAGAGAATATCACAAAATTACATTAAAATACAAGCAAAAATAATGGCCAGCCATTGATGTATTTTTAATATATCTATTGGGAGATTTATTAAACTAATATTTTCTGATATCTGGTAGAGAGTTGGTGTTAGTATGATGTGAGCAGAAGACCTTAAGAGTTTTTTTTTTGTTTTTGTTTTTTGTTTTTTTTTTTAGTAATCTCTGTGCCCAACGTAAAACATGGGACTCAAACTTACAACCCCAAGATGAAGAGTCCCATGGTCTACTGACTGAGCAAACCAGGTGCCCCAGACCCTAAGTCTTTGAATCACCTAAACCAAGGTTTAATTTCCTTCTTTGCTACTTACTGGGTTTTGGCTGTGGGCAAATTATTTTGCTTTTTTTTTTTTTAAGTGTATTTATTTATTTTGAAAGAGAGAGAGAGAGCTGGTGAGCAGGGAGGGGCAGAGAGAGAGGGAGAGAGAGAGAGAATCCCAAGTAGGGATTCTGTGCTGTCAACATAGAGCTGGATGAAGGGTTCGATCTGACGAACGCTGAGATCATGACCTGAGCTGAAATCAGGAGTTGAATGCCCATCCGATTAAGCCACCCAGGTTCCCCCAGTTACTTCACCCTTTTGAGCTTCAGTTTCCTCATCTGTAATGTACGCATAATGCTCATCTTACAAATCTCAGTGGTCTCTCTTGAGTTTCAGTTTCTCCCCTTCCCGCAGTACCTTCAATCAGTGACAAACAGCCATGACAACACAAGTCTTCACCCAGCCCAAAGGGAGTTTCTCTACTAGTTGAGTCTTTCGACAAGTAACATCTTGGGAGAGTTGATTGTACTCGTTAGTTTGCCTTCAGGAGCCACTTAAACCTTTACTTCCTACAAGTGACTTTTATCCTTAAATGATCAATGACCATGTTCAATGTCTCCCAGTGTAGTGGTCCTTTCTTAGTCCTCATCCTACTTGGCCTTTTCTAGTATGAGACTCTATACTGTGATGATAAACACTAGTTAAATAGAAAAATAATATATCCTTCTGGGTTTCTTTCTGCCTTTCCTTCTCTGTCTCCCTGCCCACCTGGCTATCTCGTGGATGTAACTAATGCATTTCTGGGTGGGTAATTTCCCAATTCTAATTCTAGTTCCAGCTCATCTCTATGCTTACTTTCTAATGCATCTCCAACATACATTGAATGCTGGAGATTTTGCTGGCATCTATCATCTCCAGCCTCCTCCCATCCCCATAATCTTCTCATGTTTTCCTTTTTTGCCAATGGCATTGTCATCATCATATTCTCCCAGGCACCATGTTTGGCCACCTGAGGTTCTTTTTATTCCTCCTCTCTTTCTCTTCTGCTGACTTTTGCACCTGTCTCCTTTCCAATCCTGCTGCATTTCTTTTGGCTGTGCCCATATTTACAGTTCACAATAGGCTCCTACTTGGCCTCCTTGCCTCTAAGCTCTAGCTTATTCCTTGCATGGTCATCATACTCAATTTGCCTAAGAGCCAACTCTACTTATCCATCTACTTATCTACTCTACTTGGTCCAGAGGTTTCCATGGCTTCTCAGTATCTTTTAGGTAAACGCATCCTACCATTGCCATTTATTACAAACTCTGCTCTCCAACTAAGTGAAATACTCACATATTCCTTACATGCTTCAAGCTTTTCCAGTGCCACACCTTCACGCACATTGTTCCTTCTGTGCTTCTTGTTCTCTCCTGACCCTCTATATGCACATCCTGTGTGTATTTCCAAGAAATCTCAGTGATCCTTGTCTCCTCTGTGATCCTTGCCTGATGTCCTTAGTAAGATATAACCAACTTCCTCCTCCTCTTCATTCTATATAAAAGACAGGCTGTTCTCCTCTTAGGTCATTTATGAGTTTCTACCTAGTACTCTACTTACATGAGCATATTCTATGCTCTGTCAGATTTTAAAGCTCATTTAGTTATGTGTTCATTCAGCAAATGTTTTTTGAATGTCTATTAATAGAGGGTCAAGCCCCAAGTTAAATTGTGGAGGTACAGAAATGAGGAAAACATGATTCCTCCCCTCTAAGGATTCATGATGTAATGAAGATGACAGTAAAGAAAACAAATGGTTAATATTTGGTTTACAAGCAGTGTGTCAGAGGTGTGTCTAGAATGTTCTGGGGAGCACAAAGGAGGTGCACAAACAGCCTTGGAGAAGAAGGGAAAGAGCAGAAAACTTCCACAAGCAGATGATATTTGAGCCAAGTCTTAAATACTGAGTCAGTCATGGATGGGGTGGGAAGGGGATGTATTCTGGGTGTGGCATATTTAAAGGGTACCCGTTACAGGCCAAGGACAAGGCACATTACTGGTTCATATTTACTTCCAATACTGTAATGTCCCAACCTATGTTAGGGAAGGGAAGGGAAGGACTGTTCCATTATAAAATGTTCACCATTCTGATTTGTAATGATAAAAACAAAGGCAATGTAGGGAGTTGTCAAAAGTTACATTGTATCTAAGTTTAAAATTTTAAAATCATGACCATTCTTATTTTTCTGATGTTAAATGTTCTTTTTTAAAAAAGCTTATTTATTTCGAGAGACTGAGAGAGAGAGAGAGAGAGAGAGAGATCATGAGTGGGAGAGGGGGAGAGAGGGAGGGAGAGAGACAGAATCCAAAGCAGGTGCCATGCTCCAGGCTGAGCCCGATTTGGGACTTGAACTTATGACCGTGAGATCATAACCTGAGTTGACATCAAGAGTCTGACACTTAATGGATTGAGCCACCCAGGCGCCCCTAAATGTTATTTTCTTAAGGAAACAGTGTTGATAATACACAATCGTATCTGTTTTTTCAATTTTTCAAAAATTTTTATTATTTTTTTTAAGGTTTTATTTTTTTAAGTCATCTCTATACCCAATGTGTGGCTTGAACTCACAACCCTGAGATCAAAAGTCATCCAACTGAGCAGCCAGGTGCCCATATTTTTTTTTTTTTAATTTGTTTTTTTTTTTAATTCCAGTATAATTAACACACAGTGTTATATTAGGTTCAGGTGTACAATATAGTGATTTAACAATTCTATACATTACTCAGTGCTCATCATGGTAAGTGTGCTCTTAACCCCCTTTACCTATTTGACCCATCTCCCTGCCCATTTCCTCTCTGGTAACCACCAATATGTTCTCTAAACTTAAGAGTCTGTTTGATTGTTTGTTTGTTTGTTTGTTTTGTCGCTTTTTTCTTGGTTTGTTTTGTTTCTTCAATCCCACATATGCGTGAAGCCAAGGTATTTTTCTTTCTGTGACTTGTTTCACTTAGCATAATATCTTCTAGATCCATCCATGTTGTTGCAACTGGAAAGATTTCATTATTTTTTATGACTGATTAATCCATTGTGTGTGTGTGTACATACACACATATACCATATCTTTATCCATTTATCTATTGATAGACACTTGGGTTGCTTCCATATTTTGCCTATTGTAAATAACGCTGCAATAAACATAGGGGTACATATATCTTTTTGAATTAGTGTTTATAGATAATACACAGTTATATCTTAATGTAATGTTTTATTTGGAAAACTAAAACACTGTAATTTTATTTTTTATTTATTTTAAAGACTTTATTTCTGTATAATCTCTACACCCAATGTGGGGCATGAACGCATAGCCCCGAGATCAAGAGTCACACACTCTACCAACTGAGCCAGCCAGCCACCCCAACACTAGCAATTTTATTTTTGTTTATTTATTTATTTAATTTTAGAGAGAGAGAGAGATTGAGAGAGCAAGCAGGGGAGAGGGGTGGAGGGGCAGAGGGAAAGAGAGAATCTTAACCAGTCTCCATGTTCAGTGTGGAACCCAACTCGCTCCCACAACCCTGTGATCGTGACCTGAGCCGAAATCAAAAGTCAGAAAATCAACCATCTGAGCCCCGCAGATGCCCCAACACTGGTAATTTTAAACGAGCTGCTATAATTTTTGTTTTCTTTTTTACTAGTCCCGAACACATTCAAGAGTTGAGCTCTCAAAGGTATTAGTGGATTAGAATTTCCTGGAGAGCTTCAAGAAAAAAAAGAAAAGAAAAAGGACTGATTCCTTTATGCCACTTTGCCTTACTAATTCAGAATTTCTGAAGAAGGAGTTTAGGAGTTTGCCTTTTTATAAATCTTCTTAGATGATTTTGAAAGCATCTTGCTTGAGACCATGTATTCTAGCCTGGCTTCCCTCCCCCTGAGCAGGAGTTGGATGAATAAGTGTCAAATGAATGTGGGTCTATACACTTAGGGGCATATACTTTACTTTTCCCCCCCAAAAATGAAATGCACATATCTTAAGTGTACATGGAAGATCCCTCTTTCAGGAGAAAGCCTGACACTTAGGAAGAGAGACAAGATAGGAGGTGATTTTAGGGCCTTTTACTTTTGTGCACTAAGGGTAATAAAAGGAAAATATAAAACTCTTCAAAGGACTTGGTCACTGACATGGGCAGATGTAGGATGCAAAATTATTGTTTGGGAATTGCAAGATTAGTTATTCTCCTTTCAAGTGTCATTTAATAAAAAGAGGGTAACATTTTAAAGTCAAGAATATTGATGAATGGGGCAATAAACTCTTATTAATGATATTTCAGTGACCTGAAAAGGCAAATAAACTTCTTCAAGGACCTGGCTAATTTTGGATTGAAAACCCCCTAAATCATTTTTCTATATTTCCTTGTCCCATCCCATGGTATTAGAGCCCAGCCTTGAATATACATTCCCAAGTGCATGAATATCAAGCCACTGCTCTGAACTCAGGTAATTTCACTTGCTTTTCTCTCAACACTCAAGTTCACAGAAATTTAAAGATCCCTGAGTTCAAGTCCCTGATTTTGTGAGCAAGGAAACAGGCCCCAAAAGGACTAAATGGCTCACCTTTGCCTCCCCAACAGTTTTGGAACTTACACAGTCACTTGATACTGTTTCCATACATACTTTCACAGACACTTGCATTTGGTAACATGTTCAAGCTCCTGTTACTCTGTAGAGTTAAGTCTCTTCCTGCTTTTCACTTCTGTACATTCTCTTTCCAACGAATCACACAAATTGGTGAGTGAGTCAGGTTTATAACATTCACTCATGACTGAGAAGAAAAGGGAGACACTGTGTGTCTTAAACAACAGATTTTTTTTTTTTTTTTTTTGAGGCTGTTAAGTCCAAGATCATGGTGCCTGCTGATTTGGTTCCCTGAGAAGGGCTCTCTCCTGGCCTACTACTGTGTCCTCACATGGGTAGCTCTCCCATCTCTTCTTATAAGGGCACTAATCCCATCATGAGGGCCCCACCTTCATGACCACATCTAACCCTATATAACTCCCAAAGTCCCCACCTCCTAATAGCATCACACTGGGGGTTAGGGCTTCAACATGCATGAACTTGGGGAAGGACACAAATCAGTCATAGCAGCTGTTCCAGAACTAAGACCAGAACCCAGCATAATTGGTTTCAGTGTGGCTGCATGAAAATGTGCTGAGGTCTCCACTGTGAGAGGCCCATACCCCAAGTCTTATCAGTGGCAATAACAGAAGTATAGAAATAACTAAGGGAGCAAGTGCCATAATGGGAAACAGCATTCGAAGGGGATGACATTACATCCAGGGGACAGAGGAAGAATGAAAATATTTTCAAAAGGTAGGGATTGGAGAGAAGACATTATAGGCATGGAAAGGGCTCTATTATGGAAAGGAGTGAGTTGTGTTTGGGAAATAGGGCAGAGCTTGTTTAACCACCAAGAACTAGGCACATCACGCAATAAGGCTGGAAAATCCAGAGTTCTTCTCATGACCCTACTGTTTACTCTGTGGACACTGTTTTTTTTTTACCGTCTGTTTCCTAGGGAAGAGACCTTGTTCTCTATTTATTAGGTTGATTCTACAGCGACTAGCAAAGACTCTACAAAGGGTGGTGTATAAATCACACGGCTATTGAAAAAAAGCCAGCAGAGCACTCGCTGCGGCGCGACCGTGCCAGTGGTGAAATGGGGCAGGAGAACGTTTTCCCAGTTGAAGTGGAAATGCAGTGGAGCAAGAAAGCAGAGAAGCTGGTTTCTTGGCAGTGATCTTAAACTGAAGAAGGAAGAAAAAAACGATCTTTTCCTAAAACACACACGGGGACCTGGGCTTTAAGGTCAACGTAGTCTTTGCACCACTGGTTTCCAGTGGGAGGCGGGTATCCCTGGCTCGAGCGGCCGCTGGGAATGAGGATTAAGGATGAGGCCTGAGGAACGGAGGTCAAAAGCGTGGAAACACCGCCCAGCATAGTCACGGGGAAAGGGCAAACCCTGCTCTGGGCAAGCAGCTCGCTGGAGACCGGCACGCCTAGCGCAGGGGTAGGCAGAGGGGGGGAAGCTCCCTGGTTTTAGGCAGTCCCCAGCGTCGGGGGGAGGGCCTTCAGTAAACCTGCCTGGGCGCGGAACAATTCTGGTGTTTAACAAAAATTTTTAAAAATTCTGTTTTTAATAAAACGTTTTTCAGAACCTCAAAGAGGGCGGTACCCAAAGGAATCTGAAAAATACCCCGCAAGGCTAGGGGAGCGGGGCGTGCCCCGAATCAGGAGGTTGCAGGCGGTCGTACAAGCGCTGCGCGGCCAGATAACCTTTCACGGTGCAGGAGGCCAGAGCAATCCCCCACCCGCAGCGGAGCCGCGGCCTCCAACGCACCCCGCGCACACCCCCTAGCTACGCGGCCGCAGCTAGGGTCCCAAGCGGGGGCGGGGCCGTCACAGGCAGGAGGCGGGGCCTGCCGGGGCTCGCGGCTGGGGCGCGAGGGAGGTGCGGGATCTTTTGTTCCCTGATTGGGTCTGGGCCGAACAGGGGGCGGTGCCTTGGGGCGGCTCTACGGGGCGGCATTGGGCGTCGGAGAAGGAGGGCGTGGTTTTGTGAAGTCAGTTCCGGTTGGTGTAAAACCCCCGGGGCGGCGGCGAACGGGCTTCAGATGCCTCTGGGTCGCGGTGGGGAAAGCTCCCAAGTTCTTGTGTGTGAGCTGCATTAGTCGAGCGCTTAGAGCGACCCGGCGAGGGATGGCGGCCACCAGGACCGCGGTCGCCACGGCCACCGGCAAGCTCCTGGTCCTGCTGCTGCTCGGGCTCACGGCGTCTGCCGCGGCACTGGCTGGCTACATCGAGGTGGGGACCGGGCGAGCGCCCGAGCGCAGTCTCCTTCGGCCGCCGTGGGAGCGCGGCCTGCCAGCGGACCGGCGGGCCGCGGGGTCCGGGCCGGGCTGGGGGCGCGGCATGGAGAGCGGGGAGTGGGGGTGGTCCGGCGCTGCGGCGGGTCTGGCGGCGCCTCCCCCGCCCTCCCCTGCTTGGCGCAGTGCTTAGCGCTGGAGGTCGAGCTGCCTCCGCCGCCGCAGAGGCCAAATGAAAGGCATCGGGGCTGCGGGGGGCGGCGGGCCGCCTCGGCCGCCCCAGCCCCCATACCGCCCGCGGCGCCGCCACATCCTCTGGGGACCCTGCGCGGCTCAGCCGCTCAACCCGTTCTCCCCCGGGATTCCGCGAGCCTCTGCGCCCCGAGGCCGCGGCCGGCGGTCCTCCGCTCCGGACCTCGGTGCGGCGCGGCTCCCTCCGGGGGCGGCTCCGCACAGACCCCAGCTCCCGGGCTGCGGCGGGCAGCGCGCTCCCTGCGTCCGATGGTGGGGCATCCCCCCTGGAAGCAGGAGATGCAGCCTTTGTTGGCAGCGTGGGCTTTGCCTGTGGGGATGCAGGCTTCCTGGGCTGGCCCTTGGAAAGTGTCGAGGTGCTGGGGCGAGCGCCGCTTTGGCTGCACCGGGAGAATGCTCCTGCACCAAGCAGCGGGTGTGCCTTCGGCTTCCTGTGTGCCTTCCTCTCAAAAGATCCACCGCTCTGGCATCAGGCCTTTGGGAGGAATCGTTAAATATAGCTGTTTGTCTAAGTCTAGTAAACAACGGGAAACCCCTCTTTGGTGTTTGCGCTGCTCCCCTCTTCAGTGGGTTCCAGCGAGGAGGAAAGGTACCGATGAAGACGGTGCAGAAACTTGTTTAATCCTACTTTTTTTGGCGTCAGAATTTAAGTAGCTGTGCTGCATCTGACGACCCCATCAACATCTTTGTGCGGCCAGGTGGTTAAGTAGCCTGGGTTCTCGGGTGATTCGCTGGAGTTCAGGCCGCGGGAACGGGCAGGGTTGCTGGGGTCGGTGAGGGTTCGAACAGCGTGGTCTGGCCCTTGCCGTTCGTGAAAACCTTTCTGTTCCTGAGGGAGACAGGGGACTTTATTTTTACTTGCCTTCTGGATATAGTGCTTGAACTGTCGGATTGGAATGTGCTTCGGGTGTAGTTTATGTCTTTTCCCTCTTCACTGTTTTTAAAATTACAATAGATTTCTGCGTATTTAGCTAATTTCAGAGAGAAGTGAGACTGGATTGGATTACATAGGCATTGACTGCGAAGTTTCTAGCAAAACCCTCAAGTTAGAATGTGGTCTTCTACAGAATGTTTAAACATTTCCAGGGTCAAGTAAATCTAATCAAGAACACCCCTCCCATGGAACGGCTTAAAATATTTGTGTTCATCCTGCTTAAAGCTTTATGATTCTTTGGAGGAAGGTGGGGGAAGGAAGTTATGTTTTAAGTAGGAATAGTTAATGTTTCTACATCCGTGCTTTCAGATGAGGATTATTTTAGTTTCCACACAGTGGTAAGATTTGTATCTGTGATCCCGATGTTGGGAGAGGTAGATCAGTGGATGGCAGAGGAAGGGGAAAAAAAGAATTTTGCGTGGAACATGGAACTTTTAGGTCAGGGTGTCACCCTCTTTTACCTCACTTGCCAGGGGAATGGGTAATTTTAGGCACTCGTAGATTCATCATAAAGGAGTCATTGGTTTTAAAGAACATCTTCTTTTAAGTTTAAGCAGAATATTAACACCTGTATGGATGCCTGCAGAGAAAGAAAAACTAGCAGTGTCAGAATTAGTTGTCGTGGATTAAATTCAGTTGTTACCCACAACATTGTTCAGTTGAAAAGTCTGGCTAGATACAAGGTATTAATTAGACATTTCCCTAAAATGGTTTTTAAATGCTGTTTTATGCTAATTTCCATCTTTGAAACAATATTTTTGCCCACACTAAATTATCTTTCAGATCGTTTTTCCTTTTGTCAAGCAGGCAAAATGTTATTCATATATATATATATATATATATATATATATAATTTCATTTCATTTCATTTATTTGCTTTCAGGCAAAGGACTGCTAAACCTTGATTTAGATGAGAATGGCCTAAATCAGGATGTCTTTGGGAAGGTCTTTATTGAGATTAGCCAAAGGGATTCTAGCCAAATCCCTGATCAAGTTGCTTGGCGCAGAATTATTGATTGGCAAATCGTTAGGGTTGCTTGCTGTTGACGGAATTAATCTCTTACACCTGTTTAAAAAGAAAAACCCACCTCGGTACTCAGGTCATTGGTTTTAAATCCAGGATATGTTCTGTTGTGTGCATGCTCCCTCCCATTTGGGATTCTCAGACCGTATTTATGCTGAAACTCTGCACTCTTTAACAATGGACATGGACGCTTCTGAGAGCCAGAACTCTGGTTCATTCTGCTAACATTTAAAAGAGGGGCATTTATTTGATAGGCAGTTTTCAGGAAGCTCAAATACAAGGTATGACAATTGATTTAGAAGATAAAGAAGGCTTTGTGTTGGTATTTCTGAGTGGTGGTTTAGGGAATGTCTGATTGTGACCTGGGGAGATGTTAAGGCTTCTGGCAGGATTATCAGTCATTTTATGAAAACTGCTAAAAATCTTTTGGTGAGTATGATAAGCTAAGGCTTGGCAATCGGGTCCTCCTTTCATAGAGGGTATTGGTTTCATCGTCCAAATCTGGGCTCTTTTACAGTGTAGCCACATGTGGCTCCTGAGCGTGCAGTGTGGCTAGTATGATTAAGAAATGAGTTTTCCACTTTATTTAATTTTAATTAACTTAAGTGGGCATTTAAAGCTGAGAGTTCAGTGACTGGAAAACTTTTAACTGTATTTCAAACAACTTGGTTATGTGGGTCTACTTTTTCACCTGTATACTTGATGAAATCTAAACGCATCAGGAATTTCCTATGAAAATTTAGCATCTGAATTGAGATGTACTCTAAAATGCACACCAGATTTTGAAGACTTAATGTGAAAAAAATTGTAAAAAATCTCACTAATAATTTTTATATTGATTACATTGAAATGGTACTTTAATCATTGGCTAAGTAAAATATGTTAAAATTAGTTTCACCTGTTTCTTTTGATTTTAATGTGACCACCTGAAAATACAACCCATAGAGCTTATATTCCTTCTGGAGGGTGCTAATTTAATGTCTTGCTTGCAGTCGGTCCAGCATGATCTTGTTTTTTAGGACAATTTTAAATGTTACTTTTTGGTTACTTTTTTCAACTAAAAATGTTATTTGGAGATAATTTAAGCTTACAAAAATAGCAAAAATTGTAGAAATGGCTCTCATATCCAGATTCACCAGTTGTTGATGCTTTCCCTATTCAGCATTCGCTTTATCTTTCATTCTATTATTATGCATTTTTTGCTGAATAGTTTGTGAGTTGCATAGTCGTGCCCCTTAACCCCTTCATTGTATATTTCCTAAGAACCAAGGACATTGTCGTAACATGTAACTCTTAAAACATACCTTAGTACAGTTATCGATTTAAGGAAATTTAACATTGATAAAATACTTTGATCAAGTCTCCTGTTTTCCAGTTTGTCAGTTGATCCAATAATGTTTTTTATAGCATTCGAAAGCATAGTTATTTTTAAAGCTAAAGAGCTTTAAAAGTCTTGGCAGTAACATGTGAAGGGCTATTAATGTTTTCCAAATATAAAAAGCAGATTTTTAACTTCTCTGATGTTGCTTTGACTTTGGAAGACCAAAACTTAAACACTGTTCAAGATTCTTGAATTATGTTGTTCACCCTTAATGAAATCTTGGGCTTATGCACTTTTTTTTTTTTTAGAGATTTTATTTTTAAGTAATCTGTACACCGAACGTGTGGGGCTCATATGTATAACCCTGAGATCAAGAGTAGTATGCTCTACTGACTGAGCCAGCCAGGCACCCTATTCTGCATTTTCTTTTTAAAATAACAGAAGAAAGGTTATATAGGTTGTGCACATTCATTGTAAAAACTAAAAAACTACAGATAAATAAAAAGCTGAAAAAATAATCTCATATTATCCAGGAAAACGTCACTGTAAACATTTTGGGGATATATATTTTTGCAGATATATCAAGTACATGTATCTTATAAAACTGGTTTATAGTGCATATTGGAGCTGGTTCCTAACACTATTTTGAATTGTCCTAAAACAAACTACTGAAAGAAAAATCAAGTTTTCTGTGTGACAAAAGGTAGGGATAAATCTTTGTCCAGTAATCGTAGCTTCTATGGAGGGGGCCATTAGGGGGAGAATTTGAAATCGTCTATAATTCAGTTTTCATGAGTTGTGTTTTAGTGAGATAAAACAGATTACCTTGATGCTTAATTAAATTTAGTGTCGTGTACCTTGATCTATGGCCTAAGATGTAAAGTGAACCATGTAGGCCCATTCAAATAGAAATGGATTCCCATCCTTTGTATCAACTACAATTCATTACTTTTGCTAAGAGAATTTTTCTTACATAATCATCTTGAAGGTTTTTTTAAATGAAATTTCTTGAAACATAACTAAAATATGCTTTTAAAATAAGACTTTTCGTTTATTATGTCTCCTGCTAGTGTTTATTGAATCACTGTTGTGAGGTTCTGTGTTAGATGCTAAATGCTACATAGTAAAAACAAATACACATAGCGTTTTTTTACTCTACAAAGTGCACATGCATGTGATTTGTAGGCCCCATCCTCAGAGGTTCTCATTGAGTGCATCTGGGATTCTCAGTTTTAAATGCTCCCCAGGTGATTCTTGAGTGCAAGCCGAGAAAAACAAAACTCCAGGAAATAAAAAAACCCTAACAGAACTCATTTGGGTACCTTATCTGCTGTCTCCAAACAGTCTGCTGAAGTGTAGGTATTGTTATCCGCACCTAAAAAGGGAGTCGGTAGAGGCCGAAGGTTTAAGGCCATGCAGCAGGGCCATGGTATCAATCTATCCATCGTCTTCTAAATCTGTTGCACTTTTCTTTTCTCTGTGTCATGGTGTTTCATAATATTTCTCGTGTCGTTGTAGATTTCTTCTTCTCTTTTCCCCACTACCTAAATATTTGCTTTAAGAGAAACTAATTTAGGGGCGCCTGGGTGGCTCAGTCAGTTAAGTGTTCCTACTTCGGCTCAGGTCATGATCTCACTGCTTGTGAGTTTGAGCCCCTCATCGGGCTCTGGCTGACAGCTCAGAGCCTAGAGCCTGCTTCAGATTCTGTCTCCCCGCACTCTCTGCCCCTCCCCCACTCGCTTTCTGTCTGTCTCAAAAATAAACATTAAAAAAAACCCTGATTTCCCAGAAGTTCCAATATATCATGAATCAATATATACCGAAGTATAATAGTGGTTATCTTTGAAGGATGTAATTACAGGGGACTTTGCCTTTTCACATTTTCCATGGATTTTTAAACACTTCTAATGCCTTTTAACATAATGTGCCAGTTCCCTCCCTCTCTCTTTAAATAGTAAGCTTGTTTCATCTTTGTGTTCTGTAAAATTTAAGGAAAGGAAATTTAAAAGACCGCCTGTGGAGGGGGGGGGATCTTCTCAAAATCAGGGTATGGGATTATTTGGAAGAGAAAAGACTATCCTCACCAGATTTACCGTCACTAGCCTGCCTACTGGATAGACAAACCATAAGAAGAGGGTGACACTATAACCACAATGACTGGAATAAGACTGGTCCAGAGAAAAGTTAATCAGCATTTGAAGTGGGGCACCTGTGAGATTGGTTACTTGAGCAGCTCAGCCCAACCTGTCCACTGGCCCTTTCTCAGCCGAATGCCTCTTGTGGTTGCAGATTGGGTGTTGTAGTTCCAGAGGACGTGCTCTGGTATAAGGTCCAGGGGAGGAAGAGGCTGTCTCTTCTTGTGTATCTCCCCTTAGGGTGAAGAAGTCTTTCTCAAAGCCCACCAGCAGAGTATCCACAAGTCTTACTGGACAGAATTACATCAGATGCTTCTGGCCAAACCAGTTCTCAAACTGGCAGGAATGGTGCTGCCAGCTGGGTTCTGTTGGAAGAGAGGGCTGTGGATGTTGGGTGGATAACCTGATGCCTGCTACAAGGGCATGCTCCATTTGGGAGCTTATATAATAGCTGGGCTGGCTGGAGGGAAAAAGAACGAATTTATTCTTATCTAAATGATCTGTGAATTAAACATTTGCTGGCAAATTGGAGAAATTGGAGGAACCTCACACAGTGCGTTGATTAGGATCTTGGCACTTCATTTTGAGGGATGTTGCCATCTAGGACGGAACGGCTAGGCTGGTGAAGACCTGGAACGGGGATGAACTGTAAGGGAGCTATTGAGCCTGGAGAAGAAGAAAATGTGGGTTAGTGGTAGTGGTGAAGAACGTTAAGTATTTTAGAATATTTTGTAGTTTGTCTCTGGAAGGCTAAACAGATGAGTTGCAAATATTGAAGCAGAGTTTTTATGTGGAGAAACGGGCTGAGAAGAGTATAGGATATTCTTTTGTTTTACTCCCTTTAATTAGGACTATTTCCAACATAGTACAGCAAAAATACAAGATACTCCTAGATACACCACCCAGTTTTGTCAAATGTTAACACTTCCCATATTTGCTTTAGTCTTTTTCCCCCCAGTACTAAAACATTATCGATACAGAAAGAAAACATTGCAATAGAAAGGCCTCCTTTGAACGTTTTCTAATCCCATTAACCTACCTTTCCAGAAGTAAGTTTTATCTTGAGTTGGGAATTTAGCATTCCCCTTCATGTTTTCATGTTGACAGACACCCCTTTCTTTCTGGATTCCACAGAAGTGTGCTCAGCCTCTTAGAATTGTAATAAATGTTTGTTATCAGTGTGGAAGTATTCATTGTTTGAACATACTATGATTTAAAAGCTGAGATACTTGGATGGAAAGTAAAGCTAACCCCGTACTCAAAGGTGCCAAGCATGCGTGGCACCATTGCAACCCTCCCTCCGTCAAAAGCCCCTGAGTATTTTTGAGCTTTTAAAAATTTATAGTTCAGTATGTGTTTTCATAAAACACGTACTTGTGTAACCACTGCCAAGGTCAAAAAATAGAACATTCCCACCCCAACCCTCTTTACCTCCCCAGGTATTATTATCCTGACCTTTAGGGTCATTACTTACTCTTTATAGTTTTACCATCCAAGCTTTATCCTAAAGCACTGTAGTTCATCCTGTTTTCTAGATTTATATAAATGGAGCCCTTCCTTCTGTATGTATTCTTAAGTACCTGGGCTCTTTCAGAAGCCATGTTTTGTTTTGTTTTGTTTTGTTTTGAGTAATCTCTGCACCCAATACAAGGGCTCAGATTGACAACCCCGAGATCAAGAGCCACATGCTCTTCTGACTGAGCCAGCCAGGCACCCTTCTTTCACTAACCATGTGGTGTTTTGTTTTGTTTTGCTTTTGCTTCACGCCTAGTGCAGAGCCCAACACAGGGCTTGAACTCACAACCCTGAGGTCAGGATTCAGACACTCAACCGACTGAGCCATCAAGGTGCCCCTTACCAACCATGTTTTTGTCATTTGTATTGTTGAGTGTAGCTGTATAGTTCTGCTGATGGACATTTGGGATGTTTCCAGTTTGAGGTTGTTGGGATACTGCTGTTCTCTGTGGCTTACATTTTTATTTGTCTTAATGATGTCTTTGGGAGAAGTTCTTAATTTTGATGTATACTTTTTCTGTTTATTATTATGATTATAGGTGCTTTTTGTGTACTATTTGAGAGGTCTTTTTGTACCGTGAGGGCAAAGTTATTCTCCTAGATTAGGAACTTTTTATTTTGCCTGGCACATTTAGAGCTACAATTTACCTGGGACTGATTTTTTGTGTAATAAGAAGTATGGGTCTTTTTATTTTTATCTTTTCCATATGGGTATGTGGCCCATACCATATGGCTATCCAGCTTGCACCATTTATTGTCAAGGTCATCCTTTCCCTTCTGTTCTGCCATGGTGCTTTCATTGCTAATTAATATCTCTGTGTGGGTGAGTCTGTTTCTCGACTCCCTTAATCACTGATGTCCATGTGTATCCTTGCACCAAGCCTGTGTCTCTCGGTACCTATACTTATATCTACCAGAGCATGCCCTTTTACCTTGGTTGTCTTCACTAGTGTTTTGACTATTTCACAATTCTTTTCTTTCCATATACATTTCATCAAAAACAAACACTGGGTAGAATTTTGATTGGGATTGCATGGAGTCTGTGGTTAATTGGGGAAAATTGACTTTTATAAATAATTTTACAATCTAGAAACATGGCATATACCTTTATTTAGGTCTTCTCTCATTACTCTCAGTCTTTTGTATAGGTTTCTGCATAGAAATGTTGTACCATCTTGTGTTGGATTTATTCATAGGTATTTGATTATTTTTAATGCTGTTGTAATTTTTTTTGTCCTTTTTGCTGTCCTGCATCGTGAAATGCAGTTGATACTTCCAAATTGACCATGTATCCAGGAGACTTGCTAAACTAGTGTACTAATTCTAATAATTTGTGATTTTGAAAATTTCTGAATATATTCTGTGAATTATGACAGTTTTATTTCTTTCCTTCCTATTCGTACAGCTTTTCTTTAAAAAAATTTTTTTTGGGGCGCCTGGGTGGCGCAGTCGGTTAAGCGTCTGACTTCAGCCAGGTCACGATCTCGCGGTCTGTGAGTTCGAGCCCCGCGTTGGGCTCTGGGCTGATGGCTCGGAGCCTGGAGCCTGTTTCCGATTCTGTGTCTCCCTCCCTCTCTGCCCCTCCCCCGTTCATGCTCTGTCTCTCTCTGTCCCGAAAATAAATAAACGTTGAAAAAAAAATAAAATAAAATAAAAAAATAAATAAATAAAATTTTTTTAATGTTTGTTTATTTTTGAGAGACAGAGCATGAGTGGGGAGGGGCAGACACACACACACACACACACACACACACACACACACACACAGAATCTGAAGCAGGCTCCAGGCTCTGAGCTGTCATCACAGAGCCTGACGAGGAGCTTGAACTCACAAGCCGTGAGATCATGACCTGAGCTGAAGTCGGACGCTTAACTGACTGAGCCACCCAGGTGCCCCATAGCTTTTCTTTCTTTTTCTTGCTTTATTGCACTGGCTAAGACTCTAGTAAAATGCTTAAGAGAAGTGGTAATAACTGGTATCTCTGTCCCAACTCCTGATCTCAAGAGGGAAACTATTTCACTATTTATATAATACTTGTAGGTTTCTTTGTAGATACCATGCCCATTATTAGATTAAGGAAGAGCTCTTTCATTCTAAATTTGCTAAAGATTGCTGTCATGAATGAACATTGAATGTTTTTCACTTTTTTTTTTTCAGTTAGTAAGATGGTCATATGATTTTTCTCTTTAGTTTTGATAGTATGAAGTATATTAATTGACTTTTTAAAATATGTAAGCAACTTTTGCATTCCTGAAATGAGCCAAACTTATTTTCTGGATTTGGTTGGTAAAGTTTTGTTCAGGATTTTTGCCTTTGTGCTCAAAAGTGTGTTGGACCTGTAATTTTTCTCTTTTATAATGTATTTATCAGATTTCAATGTCAAAGTTTTATGGCTTCAAAATGACTTAGGCTATTTCCTCTTTTTCTATTCTCTGGAGTATTTTACTTAAGATTGACATTATTTTTTCTTTAAGCGTTTGGAAAAAATTTACCAGTGAAGCCATCTGGACTTTTCTTTGTGGTAACATTTCCAATTATGGATCCAATTTATTTACTAATTGTAGGGCTAGTCATACCTTGTGTGAGTTTGATTATGCTTCTCTAGTAATCTATTAACATTGGACCTTTAAATTGATATTATTTGATTGAAGTTGTTTATAATATATTCTTAATGGTCTTTGTAATATGAATAGAATCTGCAGTGATGTCCCCTTTTTTCATTCCTGACTTTGGTTATTTTTTTTTTTTTTTTTTTTTTTTTTTTTTTTTTTTTTTTTAAAGTCAGTCTTGCCAGGTGTTAATAAGTCTTTTTAAATAATCTACTTTGGTAGATTTTTGTTGATCCTCTCTGTTGTATGTTTATTTTGTTTTTCTTTCTTTCTACCTTCCCTTCCCTTCCCTCCTTCCTAAGATTTTACTTTTAAGTAATCACTATACCCAATGTGGGGCTTGAACATACAACCCTGAGATCAAGAGTTGCATACTGTAGTGACTGGCCAGCCTCCATTTGATTTATTTCTGCTCATTATTATTTTCTTCTTTTTACTTCCAGGGATTTAATTTATTTTTTTTCTAACAATTTGATGTGACTACTTAAAATTTTTTTCCAGGCTTTCTGCTTTTCTATTAATTTAAAGCTATAAATTTTCCTCTGGAAAGGGCTTTAGCTGCACCTCACAAGGGTTTGTTTTATTTTTAGTTTTCTATTATACACACACACACACACACGTGTGTGTGTGTGTGTGTGTGTGTGTGTGTGTGTATGTTTAAGTTTATTTAATTTGAGAGAGAGGGAGAGCGCACGAGTGAGCAGGGGAGGGGCAGAGAGAAAGGGAGAGAGAGAATCCCAATCAGGCTCCATGCTGTCAACCCAGAGCTTGATCTTATGAACTGTGAGGTGTCCCTATTTAATATATTTTTAAAAGTTGAGGTGTAATTGACCTATAATGTAGAAGTTTGAGGTGTGCAGTGTGTTGGTTTACGTATTGCAGTATGATTACCACTATCATGTTAGCTAATACCACCATATTATATATAATTCACGTAATGTCTTTTTTGTAGTGAGAACAATTAAGATCTAGTCTGTTAGCAACATTGAAGTTTATAATACGGTATTTTTTTTTTTAAGTTTACTTATTTTGAGAAAGAGAGAGTGGGGGAGGGGAAGAGAGCGGAGAGAGAGAATCCAATGTGGGGCTCGATCTCATGAACTGTGAGATCATGACCTAAGCCAAGAGTCACATACTTAACTGACTTGAGCCACCCAGGCACCCATATAATACAGTATTGTTGATGGTAATCACTATGTTGTGTGTTACATCTAAAACTTATTTATCTACTAGTTGCAAGTTTGTACCCTTAAACAGCATATAAGTTTTGATAATAATATTTTCATTATCATTCAGTAAAAAAATTTGTTTTCCTTTGTAATTCAATTTTTTTCTATTTAGAAGTACATTTGTTAATTTCTAAATATATGGGGATTTTTCTGGTTGTCTTTTGTTATTTATTTCTAGCTTAACTGCACTGTGGTCAGAGAACCAGTCTGTATGATTTCAGTCCTTTGAAATTTGTTGAGATTTGTTTTGTGATTGGTTTATGGTAAAATTTTCATTGTGTGTGTGAAGAGAGTATGTATTCTTCACTTGTTACTTCTGGTGTTTTATTGTATGTGCTGATCATGTTGTTTTCTGTTGTCCAGATTTTTATCCTTAATGATTTTTGTAATCTTTTTTTTCCCGTTAGTGAGAAAAGTATGTTAAAAATCTCCAACTGTGATTTTGAATAATTTTTTTTTCTCCTCATCGTTTTGACAGTTTTTGCTCTGATTATTTTGAGGCTGTTCTTAGGTGCATACAGGTTTAGAATTCTTATCCCTTCCTAAAGAGTCTCTCATAGTTATGGTTTGCCTTTTTATCTCCAGTAATGTTTTTTACCTATACTAATACTTTGTCTAATATTTTTATGTGTTTTAGATGTGTTATGGTTGTTGTTATTATTATCTGTTAACCTGGTACTTGCCTTTTACTGGAATATTTAGTACATATACATTTAACGGGGCTGCTGAAATGCTTGGGTTCTCATCTACCTTCTTATTTGGTGCTTTTTGTTTGCTCCGCCAGTTCGGTGTTTCTTTTTTTTCCTTCTTTGGAATTTGTTACTGTTTTACTTCTCCCTCTTACTACTTTGGAACACGCAGTCGTTTATTATTGCTTTAATGATTACTTTAGAAATTTCATCTTTCACATATTAGTGCCTTAAATTAATTGGTACTTTTATCCTCTTCCTGGACTATAGAAGGACTTTAGAATACTTCAACTCCGTTTAACCCTTTCTTGTCTTTTTTGCCATTGTTGTTATGTATGTTAATTTATTTTATTTTTAATTTTATTTTAATGTTTATTTATATTTGAGAGAGAGAGAGAGACAGACAGACAGACAGACAGACCATGGGTGGGGTAAGGGCAGAGAGAGAGGGAGACACAGAATCCAAAGCAGGCTTCAGGCTTCATGCTGTCAGCACAGAGCCCGATGCGGGGCTCGAACTCACAAACTGTGAGATCGTGCCCTGAGCTGAAGTCGGACACTTAACTGGGCTACCCAGGCGCCCCTATGTTAATTTGATTTTAAACCCGAGAAGAGGTTATACAAACCGTGTTCTATATAGCCAAATAAATTTAGGTCAGTAGTTATTGACTCTGGAGGCACAGTGGTGCCTGGCTCCAATTCTGCCAAATTACATCAGGATCTCTTGACAGAGGGGGTCATGCATTAATATTTTCTAAAAACTCCTCAGGTAATTAAAGTTTGTGGTAAGATTGAGAGGCTCTAATTTAGATGCACATATTTATTCTCTTCATTATTTTCATTTTTTAAAATGTTTATTTTTGAGAGAGTGCATGTACGTGTGCTGGGGAGGGGCAGAAAGAGAGGGAGACCAAGGATCCGAAGTGGGTTCTGCGCTGACAGCGGAGAGCCCGATACGGGGCTGGAACTCACAAACCATGAGATCATGGCCTGAGCCACAAACGCTTAACCAACTGAGCCACGGAGCCACGCAGACACCCCTTTCTTTGATATTTATTATGCCTCTTTCGTTTCTGACTTTTCCGGGATAATTTTTTGTCTTCCAAAACATTTTAGAATTTTCTTAAGGATAGGTTGGCTGGTGACATATTCTTTCACTGAATATCTTTTTCACTGTCTTTCTTGAAAGAGAGTTTCATTGGGAATAGAATTTTTCTCATCATCTTAAAGCTCTTACTCCATTCCTGATATTTTATGTTACCAGTATCCTGATGTTGAATGTTATCAACAACTTACTGGAATTTGCTGTCAGCATAATTACCCTTTTTTGAAGGTAATATGTCCCTAAGTCTCTGTCTGCCTTTAAGCTTCTCCCTTTGAATCTGGTTTTCAGCAATTTTGCTATTACATACTTAGGTATAGGTTTCTTTTTTTTTTGTTTTGTTTTCGTTTTTTTTTTTTTTTTAATGTATTCTTCTTGCAGAGCTTCTTGAATCCGTGATTTGATGCCTTTCATCAGTTTTAGAAAATTCCCAGCCATTTTCTTTCTAAATATTTAAATGTTGCTTCTGCGTAATTCTCTCCTCTCCTATGGGACTCCAAAAACAAACATCCTAGATGTTGTCACTGTATCCTGGGTCTCTCGCTGTGCCTCATTTGATAAATTTTCTTCTGGCCCATCTTTCTGTCTACTAACAGTTTTTTTTTTTTTTTAATTTTTTTTTAACGTTTTTTTATTTATTTTTGAGACAGAGACAGAGCATGAATGGGGGAGGGGCAGAGAGAGAGGGAGACACAGAATCGGAAGCAGGCTCCAGGCTCTGAGCCATCAGCCCAGAGCCCGATGCGGGGCTCGAACTCACGGACCGCGAGATCGTGACCTGAGCTGAAGTCGGACGCTTAACCGACTGAGCCACCCAGGCGCCCCTCTACTAACAGTTTTTTCAGCTATATCTGATCTGCGAAGTTCATCCATTGAGTTCTTAATTTCAGTTATTGTAGTTTCAGTTTTGTAGTTAAAATTTTTTAGAAATTGTTTCTCGATCACGTTGAAATTCTCAAGTTTTGTCGTCTGTGTCTCTGAACGTGGTAAATATCATTTGTTTGTGTCTGATAATGCACCATGGAGGTCTTGCCCAGCCAGGGGCCAGTGTATACCTGCAAGAGCAGACTGTTCTCCTCATCACGTGTAGCTGTCCATGTTGGGTTGGGACTTGGTAATCTGGTTCAGCCCAGTCTCCTGTCCAAGAAGTAGCTCATCCCAGCCACAACCTGCTTGCGGGTGAGCAGCACGGGCAGTGTGCAGCCGTGGCACCTGTCGTTGCTGGCCTCGTCCTCCCTGAGGGTGAAGAGTCCCACCGGGCACCCATTATTGGAGACTTGGTGTGTCTCCTGCTGGTCCTGGGGCTCCGGGCCAGGGCCGGAGAGCCCGGCAGGAGCAGAGTGGTGGACAGGGGCCTGGCCGTCGTGTGCTTGCAGGCAGGTGAAACCCAGGGGGGAGCGATCCGGGAGTGACCCTCCCTGCTTTTTATAATGTGTAACCTTTGCCCCCTCAGTTGCCTTTCCATAATCTTAACCCTGAATATGGAGTACTTAAGTTGATGCACAGACGTTTCCAGTTACCCCAGAAAAAGGCTGTTTACCAGCCAGAGGTTGGGTATTTCCAGCAGTATTGGAATTGTAATTTGAATATTTGATTGCATTTTGCCATTATTTTATAAGAATGAGGAAATGGGAAACAAAGTGTTTATTGTATTGATGTGTCGGTACTTGGTGCTTTCTGGAGAGTCTGTGAACTTAGGTGAATACTGTGTTCCTACAATTATGTAGGAAAAGAGAAGGAATGTTTTTATTTATTTTATTATTACTCCTTTTTTATTTTAAGTAGGCTCCAGGCCCAACATGGCACTTGAACTCATGACCCTGAGATTGGGAGTCACATGCTCTACTGACTGAGCCAGAGAGGCCTTCCTATGAGGGAATGTTTTTTAGATGCTGGAGTTAAGTTTCCAAGGGTATTTTTTTCCCTGAAACACTGGGAGTAATTGACATTTGTATAAATAGTTCCCTTAGCAGAACCCCAAAATAACATGCATGTCTTTGAACTTGCCCATTGGGGTGCCTGGGTGGCTCAGTTGGTTGAGCATCTGGCTTTGGCTCAGGTCATGATCTCCCAGTTCATGGGTTTGAGCCCAGTGTCGGGCTCTGCATTGACAGTTCAGAGCCCGGATGGAGCCTGCTTTGGATTCTCTGTTTCCTCTCTCTCTACCCCTCCCCTGCTTGCGCTCTGTCTCTCAAAAATAAATAAATAAACATTAAAAAAAAAAAGAATATATTAGATACAAAGCAAGGATATCTCTATTCTGTGATGTATTTAATTCATTCCTTTATAATTGGATATTTATGTTTCTAATTTTTCTCTAAACAATATGCAATAGATATTGCTCTTTTTTTTTTAAACCACTTTAGCTGTATCTCAAATTAACATTTAAAAGAAGCTTTGGATATAACTTGTTCTTAAGTTGAAGACTTTTCATGGTAATTGGTTAATTTGAAGACCTTCATAGTTGTCATTATTAGTCCATATTTATTAAATTGCTATGTGCAGGGCACTGTGACAGTACAGAGAACACCACAGCTAAAGGCAGCATGTAGTTACTAAGATGACAGATGAAAGAAATCTTTATGTTGTTGGAGAAATGATAGTCAACATGTTTCCAGTATTTTATTTTAATAGAGTATATATATATATATATATATATATATATATATATATATATATATTTAAAAAAAACATATTTCTTGGGTTACTTCCAGATATTTTACATATGTCAGCCTAAAGATATAAAATTTTCTCTAAATTGTACAAATGAAATCTGATAAATTTTTTTTGGTGAAACGTGTAACATAAAAATGGTTAAAATGGTCAATTTGAAGTTTATAGTTCAGCAGCATTAAGTACATTCAGAGTATTCTGAAACCACCAGCACTGTTTCCAGAGTTTTTCATCATTCAAACAGAGACTCTGTACCCATTACACATAAACTCCCTGTCTCTCCCCCCACCCAAGCTCCTGGAAACCTCTCTTATGAATTTGTCTGTTCTTACAACTGTTCTAATAAAACATTATAATGTTTTCAAAGTAAATGTATCAGAATGTCATTCTTACTTGTTTATTTATTTATCTAAAGTTTATTTTGAGAGAGAGCACATGAGCAGGGGAGGGGCAGAGAGAGAGAATCCCAAGCAGGCTCTGCCCGTCAGCACAGAACTGGATGCGGGTTTTGACCTTACATCTATGAGACCTGACTCAAAATCAAGATTCCAACACTTCCTGACTGAGCCACCCAGGCGCCCCCATATGGTAATTCTTCATGTAACTTTTTGGGAACTGCCAAACTGTTCTGCATAGTGGCTGTACCATTTTACATTCCCACCACCAGCACACAAGGGTTCTAATTTCTCCCCATCCTCCCCAACAGTTGTTTCTATTATTTTTTGATAAGAGCCATCCTAATGGGTGTGAAACGGTATCTCATTGTAGTTTTCATTTGATTTCCCTAATGATTAGTGATGTAGAGCATCTTTTCACGTTGGCCGTGTATATACCTTTTTTGGAGAAATGTCTATTCACGCCTTTTGCCCATTTTTGAATTGGGTTTTTGTGGTTGAGATGTAGGAGATCTTTATATATTCTAAATATTCATCTCTTACCAAATACATGACTTGCAGGTATTTTCTCCCATTCTTTGGGTTGTCTTCATTGTCTTGAGAGTGCCCTTTGTGCAGAAGCTTTTAATTTTGATAAAGTCCAGTTTAGCTATTTTGTGTGTATCTTTACTTTTGGTATCATTATCTAAGGAATCGTTGCCAAATAAAATGTGAAGATTTGCCCTTCTGTTTTCTTTTAAAAGTTTTATCTTTTTAGCTCTTGTGTTTAAGTCTTTGATCCATTTTGAGTTAATGTTTGTTTGTGGTTTAAGGTAAGTGGCCAACTTCATTCTTTTGCAGGTGACTGTCCAATTGTCCCAGCAATATTTGTTGAAAAACCTGTTCTTTCCCTATTGAATAGTCTTGGCACCCTTGTCAAAAATCATTTGATATATATATGCGAGAGTTTATTTTTGAGGTCTCTATTCTATATATCTGTCTTTATGCCAGTACCACATTGTTTTGATCACCATAGGTAGCTTTGTGGTAAGTTTTGAAGTCAGGAAGTGTAAGTCTTTGAACTTTGTTCTTTTTCAAGAGCATATTTCCATATGAATTTTTAAAATTTCTAAAGAAATTTATGCAGAAAACACTTGGGCTTTTGATGGGGATTGCACTGAATTAGTAGATTGCTTTGAGTAATTGTTAATCTTAATCTTAAATCTTTAGGTCTTCAACATAAATTTTTGTAATAAAATTTTTTTAAATTGACATAATATGATTAATTTTAGTTTATACTCTGACTTCTGGGTGTTAGATGTTGATGAAATTTATGCTTTTTAAATTAACTGCCATCCCTACTAACTGATTCCTGGTGCATTACCTGAGAGTAGAGATGGGAAACCTGCCACCTGCACACAGAGTGTGGCCTGTTCTTCTCTTTTATTTGACTCTTCACCATGTTGGGCTTCATTGTATTTTCTCTTTCTCTCTTTTTTTAAATTTATCTATTTATTTTGAGAGAGAGAGCACCCCAAGCTGAGACCATGGAGCCCGATGCAAAGGCTCAAACCCAGGAACTGTGTGTTTCATGACCTGAGCCGAAATCCAGAGTCAGATGCTTAAATGACTGAGCCACCCAGGCACCCCAGGCTTCATTGTATTTTTAAATTCAAATTAAACATCACCATTTCCAGAATGTTGGGCAGGCTCAGATGGAAGATTGTGTAGGTCTTGATCTCAGGGTTATGAGTTTGAGCCCCGTGTTGGATGCAGAGATTGCTTAAAAATAAAATCTTAAATAAAGGGGCACCTGGCTGGCTCAGTCGATTGGGCATGCGACTCTTGATTTCAGCTCAGGTTATGATTCCTGGTCATGGGATTGAGCCCTGCCTCAGGCTCTACACTGAGCATGGAAACCTGCCCCCTCCCCCCCACTCCCTCCCTCTGCCCCCTCCCCCGCTTGCACTTTCTCTCTCAAAAAAATAAAATAAAAACAAGCATTGCCATTTCCAAATAATGTGGATATTTTATGTGAAAATTCCTTTCCAGTTTAAAAACAATTGGAAGTCCTGGCAGCAATGCTCAGGTAGCACTGGGCCCACTTTAGATGAGAGGCGGACTCTGATTACCATGAGGGAGTTGAATGTGGGTTGCCATTTTTGTCTTATACTCCTGTCTGCTTCTGTTACCTGTCTGATATCCACACGCAGAAAGTTTTCAACCCTGTTGAAAAGAGAGAAAGTTGGATTGAGTTATCTCTTGCAATAAATGTTTATTACTCATGGCGTATTTCAAGTGAACTAAAAACCACCTTTCATAACAGAGTCTTCTTTGACTGGTTGGCCTCTGCCCTGCTCCCTCCCCCCTTTTTTAATTGAAAAAAAATTTTTTTTAATGTTTATTTATTTTTGAATGAGAGAGACAGAGTGTGAGCAGGAGAGGGGCAGAAGGAGAGGGAGACACAGAATGTGAAGCAAACTCCAGGCTCTGAGCTGTTAGCACAGGGCCCGATGTGGGACTTGAAGTCACAAACTGCCAGATTATAACCTGAACCCCACAAGATCATGACATGAGCCAAAGTCAGACACTTAAGGGACTGAGCCACCCAGGTGCCCCAACTTTTTTTTTTTTTTTTAAGTAATCTCTGCACACAACCTGGGGGTCAAAGTCACAACCCTGAAATCAAGAGTCACTCCACTAATGGAGCCAGCTAGGCACCCCTCCTCGTAGCAGCTCTTAAAAAAATGAGGCTTGATTAGATTCCTCAGAATCTACATTAATAAAATATCCTGCTGGGCTGTATTATGAAAGATTAATCTTGCGAACTGATACAAGTCATTGAGACTGAAGATTGGTTAATGTTGTTTTTTAAACAATGGAAATAGTAATCAGGGGAGATTAAAATCAGATTAAAATGTTTTAAGTATTGATTTTAAAAGATTAAATGCAAAACCTGATAAGCTCCCAGCCAAGCTGAGCCATTACGTGTGGTTTTATGTGTGTATGTAGAGTGAGTGAAGAAGTTGAACTTGTTACAGAATAATGGAAGTGAAGGCATATTGTAGATCTGGTGCCAGTTTCCACTGGATGAATAAATCTTCATTAAACTATCTCTATGGTGATCTGATATTATGATATTGTATCTGTCTTCAAGAAGCTATGGGAAATAGAAGAGAACACAAACTTCAAGTCGGGTTGGAGGTAATGATAGTAGCTTCAGTACACATTATTAAGAAGAAAGTGTTAGAAGTCTATTTTTAGCACTCTTTTTACTTCATAATTTGTGAAGATACATTTCTTTTGGATATCCCGTCAGTGCCATACTGGTATTTGGGACATTTGGGGTTTTATGGGGCCAGTGGTTTAGAGGAAAGCAAAGAGACAAGTGATCAGGTCAAAAGTGTCCTATGTAAATACAGGTAAGGTTACATTATTTCATACGACCACAGGTAGAATTCATCGTTGGCCAAATAAAATACTATGTTAAGTATTACTGAGATTAACATAGGGCTTCTGTGATGTTCTGTAGGCAACTATTGGTCTTATATACTTCTGGAGGTGTTTGAAACCAGTTTTTTCATAAGGCTGAAGAAGCCACTTTAACATAATATGGACACTCGTGTACAGGCCGCCATTAAGTATTAGAAATGAGTTGCAAAAATTCTTCCATTGAGCTACTTACTAGTTGTTCCCAAGAGATGTGGAGGGTGAAGGAGAGTCATTCTAAATTTTTTTTTTTTCAACGTTTATTTATTTTTGGGACAGAGAGAGACAGAGCATGAACGGGGGAGGGGCAGAGAGAGAGGGAGACACAGAATCGGAAACAGGCTCCAGGCTCTGAGCCATCAGCCCAGAGCCTGACGCGGGGCTCGAACTCACGGACCGCGAGATCATGACCTGAGCTGAAGTCGGCCGCTTAACTGACTGTGCCACCCAGGCGCCCCAGGAGAGTCATTCTAATACAGGCCAACCTGGATCGCTCAAATTTGGCTGAGGTACTAAGTTACCAGATAGTAAGTACTATGCCTAAGTAGCTATTTGACCTCCCAGTCTTTAAAGGATTTAAGGTGAGCTAGCTCTGACGACTTTGTAAGATATTTAGAAGAAAAACAAGAGGGGCGCCTGGGTGGCTCAGTCGGTTAAGCGGCCGACTTCAGCTCAGGTCATGATCTCGCGGTCCGTGAGTTCGAGCCCCGCGTCAGGCTCTGGGCTGATGGCTCAGAGCCTGGAGCCTGCTTCCGATTCTGTGTCTCCCTCTCTCTCTGCCCCTCTCCCGTTCATGCTCTGTCTCTCTCTGTCCCAAGAATAAATAAACATTAAAAAAAAAAAAAGAAAACGAGATTTCTATAGAAAGCATGTTTGCTACACAAGTTCTCATATGTGCTGAAGATGACCTCTATGCCTAAATGCTGAGGAGCCTTTTTTTGGGGGGAGGGGCAGGAAGGATACTGTGTAGGCAGAAGTAATTTCTTGCAGTGTTTGGGTTGACATCATTTAGAGGCTAATGTAACTAACTACTACTAAAGAGATATAAACACTGTTTGTAGTAGAGTTACTGTTTCATAACTGGTGTGATTGTTGGTGCTCTCAAACCATACTCAGTTTTCATGGGGTGAATTTTTAAGAGTTGAATTTGTTCTACATACATATATATATATATATATATAATATATATATGTGTGTTTGTATGTAAACATGCATACATGTATGGTTGTGGGTTGTAGTGTATAAGAATAAAGGCTTTTAACTGTCTGGGACTTTTTAACAATTTGGGAATATACACCAGGTCAGCAAGGTGGTTGTCAGGTTTTTCATCCAAATACAGTAGTTTGGAATTTGCTGATGGTTGCCAGGCTGTCGTCTGCCTTTTACTGATTTGCTTTTATGACGTGTTTGAATTCAAATTAAAATAGGGGGGCACCTGTGTGTCTTAGTTAGCATCCGACTTGTGGCTCGGTCTGATCTCGAGGTTTGTGAGTCTGAGCCCCATATCAGGCTCTCTGTTGATAGTGCGAGCCTGATTCAGATCCTCTGTCTCCTCTCTCTGCCCCCCCCTGCTCTGTGTGTTGTTGTCTCTCTTTCTCCTTCTCAAAAATAAATAAACATTAAAAAAAAGTGCTTTAAAAATGGCATGTGATTATCAAGAGTAAGTGATTCAACTTGGTCTGAGCATTGTCTGTAAATCTTCAAGGAAGAGGTTTTTCTTTTTTTTTTTAATATGAAATTTATTGTCAAATTGGTTTCCATACAACACCCAGCGCTCATCCCAACAGGTGCCCTCCTCATGCCCGTCACCCACTTTCCCCCCCCCCCCCCCCCCCATCAACCCTCATTTATTCTCAGTATTTAAGAGTCTCTTGTGGTTTGCCTCAAAGGAAGGAAGTTTTTAGCCCAAGGAAAGGATGGTTTGATTGCTCCAGGAAAAAAAAAAAATGATTAGTGGATTTTTAGGAAACCAGCATTCAAGGGAAAAGCTACAATACTGGAATGGAACACCACAGAGTTTTCCGAGAAAAGTTAGCTGAATTTGGAGTAAGAGATCACTATATATCTTTGGAAAAATGCCTGACTCCTTCCTTGACGTGATTGATGCATTCGTGTATAATGAATTGGCAATGGACTCATCCAGCATGTAAATTGAAGGAGATAATAAGGGTCTTAGAGCCACAAAGGGTATTCACACTTGCTCCAGAGGAGTTTTCCAGGAAAGATGATGTCATCTCCCTATACTTCATTAGATTTAAATATTTTAAGAAGGCTTAGCCGCTCGTGAAGGAAACATCTAAAAGAACTTTTATGGTGGAGATACTTAAGTTTATAACAACATTTATGTGTATTCTTTTTTCTCCTGATTTTCATATTCAGGAATAGAGTCCTAATTTTTATATCACCCATAGAAACCAGGGTACCATCACTGCACCTTTTATTTTGGCTTAGCTTTTAGCTATTGTTTAGGAACCAGATAGAAGTTGGGCCGTCCTCTATGGCAGAGTTTAAGAATCTTTCCTTCTTCTTTTTTTTTTTTTTTAATCTTCATTTATTTTTGAGAGAGAGAAAGAGTGCAAGCAGGGGAGGGCAGAGAGAGGGAACACAGCATCTGAAGCCGGCCCCAGGCCCTGATCTGTCAGCACAGAGCCTGACGTGGGGTTCGAACCCATGAACCATGAGTCCATGACCTGAGCTGAAGTTGGACAGTCAACCAACTGAGCCACCCAGGCTCCCTTAGAATCTTTCCTTCTTAATTAGGATTATTTTGTCTCTTCTACCAGGCCAAGCCTTCATGCACATGAGGACTTGTGACTCATTCATTTTGTTGTCTTTAGAGCCTACTCTTGTAAGGTCTTAAAATGTTTACTGACTTAAAAATAATTGAATCAACAATTTCTATGTGATGTGAACATCATATCATATATGCTCTATCTGTTCTGGTTATTTTTATTGTTTTTGGATGACCCTTGGATTTTGTTATGTGGTTGTCAGAAGCCTGGAAGAAGAGGGTTTTTTTGTTTTTTGTTTTTTTTTTTTTGTTATGTCTCAGTAATGG
This sequence comes from Lynx canadensis, assembly GCF_007474595.2. NCBI lineage: Eukaryota > Metazoa > Chordata > Mammalia > Carnivora > Felidae > Lynx > Lynx canadensis. The sequence continues at coordinate 26,791,007 of NC_044312.2, forward strand.
TTCCTTTCATATATGTGGATCTGAGAAGTTTGAGGAATGGAGGGAGACTGTCCACCACCCCCCCCCCCCCCCACCCACTCCCAGCAGTTGGATAAATAAGAACTTTGGCTCTTGGCACTTAACCCACTTCCATAACCCATACTGAATCCTCTCCCCCCACCCCTTTTTAAATACTGAATCTCTCTTTTTTTAATGTGTTTGTTTTGAGAGAGAGTGTGTGTGCCTGTGCGCGCTCAGGGGAGGAGCAGAGAGAGGAAGAGAGAATCCCAAGCAGGCTTCAAGCTGTCTCTGCAGAGCCTCACGCAGGGCTTGATCCCATGAACTGTGAGATCATGACCTGAGCCAAAATCAAGTCAAAAGGCTTAACTGACTGAGCCCCCAGGCACCTCAGTACTGAATCTCTTGTAAGAAGAAATGTCTCAAGGTCCTTTTTCCTGTCTAATTCCTGTTCATTATTTTACTTCACTTGTCTCTTTTGAACTAGCCTAGCCTCTTCACTGAAGTTTTATGGCTTTTAACCCATTTAACTCTTGGCAACTGGAAGATTTATCAAGGAACAATCTGAGTTCCTACCCCATTCTTCCAATCACTAGAAACTCCTGCTAGCTTTAGTCTTCATGATGAAAGAAGGGAAATGCATATATATATTATATATATCTATATATATATATAATGAATTATACAATATTACAATAATATACTATATATAAATATACTATAAATATAAATATCTATTATATATTATTCTATCTGTCAACTATAAATCTATCAATCTCTCTCTCGTCATATCTCTTCTCTCTTCTATTACTATCTATATAATATATAATATAAAAAAAAAATACACTTGAATATCAAGGTGAATGAAAAAGCATTCGGGTCATGCCTTCCTAGCACAGTATTGACTGAACATTGAACACAGCACTGTCCCAGAAATAAATGCAAGCCACACACATGTAATTAAAATTTTTCTAGTTGACATTTTTTTTTTTTTAATTTTTTTTTTTTCAACGTTTATTTATCTTTGGGACAGAGAGAGACAGAGCATGAACGGGGGAGGGGCAGAGAGGGAGGGAGACACAGAATCGGAAACAGGCTCCAGGCTCTGAACCATCAGCCCAGAGCCCGATGCGGGGCTCGAACCCACGGACCGCGAGATCGTGACCTGGCTGAAGTCGGACGCTTAACCGACTGCGCCACCCAGGCGCCCCAAGTTGACATTTTTTTAAAAAGCAAAAAATAGCTTTGGTTGGCTCAGTCTGTAGAGGATGTGAGTCTTGATCTTGGGGGTCATGAGTTCAAGCCCCATGTTGGATGTGGAGCCTGCTTCCAAAAAATAGGTGAAATTAGTTTGAACTTTATATTTTATTTAACCCAATATATTTGAGATATAGTCATTTCAGTATGTATAACCGTGTTATGAAGTCAACATGTAGTAAAGTTGAGATATTTTGCATTTTAAAATTTACATATTAAGTCTTTGAAGTTCTGCATATATTTTACATTTATAGCCACATCTCAACTTGGATGGTAATCTTCATTGGAAATATTTGATCTTTATTTAGATTGCATGAAGTTTACAGGTGGCAAAGTAGACTAACGTTCTCAAGCTCCAAACAAAACATTTTCTAATAATTGAATGAAGTAAAAAAAAAATCATGTTCCTTTGATATTTGCATGCATGTTGACATAACTGGCTCATGTTTTTTAGAATCAATTTCACCTTGAAACAAAAGTATATACACTCAAAACTGTCATTTAGTAAATCCACTAACTCTTGTATGAACTCAGTACTACTCATATCAATTCAAAGGAGCATCGCATAAGTTGAAAGCACCCCGAAATTAATCAGTGTCAGCAGGCATTCTTCAGATTTCTCTTGTAGTTTTTGTAACCAGTGCACATCACACTATGCTTTTAATTAAAATCTTCTGTATATTCATATTATAAAATGAGTAAATTATTAATTTGTATAAAAAGTTTTAATTTTGACATAACAATTTTTTGTGGTTATATAGCAAAGGCACAAACTTTCCTTTCCTTTGAACATTGTATTCATATGCAGGGTGATAGTGATGTGACTGTATTAGGTTTGCTAGGGCTGCTGTAACAAAATACCACAGACTGGGTGGCTTAAACAACAGAAATGTATTTTCTCACATTTCTAGAGGCTGGAAGTCCAAGATCAAGGTGCCAGCGGGGTTGGTTTCTGGTGGGTCCTCCCTCCTTGTCTGGTGGGTGGCTGCCTTCTTGGCTGCCTCACCTGGGCTTTCCCTTTGTGCAGGAGGGAGGGAGGGAGGGAGGGGGGGGAGAGAGAGAGAGATGGATCTCTGATGTCTCTTCCTCTTATAAGAACACCAGTCCTGTTGGATTAGGGCCCCTCCCTTATGACTTCATGTAACCTTGTTTACCTCCTGAAGGAGACCTACTGTCTTCTAATACAGTCACATTGGGGGTAGGGCTTCAACATAAGAATGGGGTTGGCAGTCAGTGATGAGATACTTCCTTATTCTTTTAAAACCTACACCTTAAGTTTTGTGAAATAGCTATTTCAAGATCTAAATCTAAGTTCAGTGTGCTTTGATTCTTAGTGTTAATGCCTTTTAAAGGGGAAACCTTACATAGATGCATACATCTAAAGAAGATCTAAGGTGGTAGCATTTTGCTGCAGTTATCACATTCATTTTTCAGTCTTACCATTAATTACAGAAATATGGTTGAAATTTCACTAGTAAACTTCCTCTTCCTTGTTACTCATCAGTATCCTTACAAGCCAGTTGAAAATGTTGCATTTTATACTAAAAATTAAAAAAAAATTTTTTTAATGTTTATTTTGAGAGTGAGAGCCAGAGAGAGAGTGAGAGTGGGGAAAGGGCAGAGAGTGAGCGAGACACAGAAACTGAAGTAGCCTCCAGGCTCTGAGCTGTCAGTGCAGAGCCCGACGTGGGGCTCAAACTCCAGAACAGTGAGATCATGACCTGAGCTGAAGTCAGACATGTAACAGACTGAGCCACCCAGGCGCCCCCACAAAACAATTTTTTTAATGTTTATTTATTTATTTTTTTTTTAAATTTTTTTTTTCAACGTTTATTTATTTTTGGGACAGAGAGAGACAGAGCATGAACGGGGGAGGGGCAGAGAGAGAGGGAGACACAGAATTGGAAACAGGCTCCAGGCTCCGAGCCATCAGCCCAGAGCCTGACGCGGGGCTCGAACTCACGGACCGCGAGATCGTGACCTGGCCGAAGTCGGACGCCTAACCGACTGCGCCACCCAGGCGCCCCTTTAATGTTTATTTTTGAGAGAGAGCGAGAGAGAAAGCATGCACATGTGCTCGGGGCAGAGGAGGGGGGGAGGGGCAGAAAGAGAGGGAGACAACAGAATCTGAAGCAGGTTCCCGGCTCTGAGCTGTCAGCACAGAGCCTGACATGGGGCTCGAACCCATGAAATGGTGAGATGTGACCTTAGCCGAAGTTGGATGCTTAACCGACTGAGCCACCCGGTCGCCCCACTTTGATATTTTTAACAAATGGATACACAGCCACAACACAGTAAAATCTTCATTTTGGAAGATTTAAAATGAGTTTGGAAAATTGATTTCAGTTCAGGTGTACCTAGGTGGTAGGTCTATAGGTGACCCATTTACCATTTAGAGAGTAAAATAACAAGAGACAATTTTCCGTGAAAATACCAATTTTCAAAATGCTTTCTCCATAGCCATGAGTTAACTTTTAAAAAGCAATTCCTGAAAAACAAAAGAAGCAATCCCTTTATGACTTACTGTTTAGAATGTTGTATTTACTTTGAAAACAGAAATTAAGATATTTTTCCAAATTCTCTGTCTGGTACTGTTATACACTTGCCATCGCAAGTTTAGAACATTTATTAAGGAAAAATATTATTTTTCAATTGATGACTCTCATAAGTACTTCACCACAAGGTGAGCAAGAGATGAACTTCTGGGTGGTACAGTACATTTCCATGGTTATTCCTCCTCCAACTTCCAAGTATTGTCAATTTTGTACCTTCTCGAGGTCTTCCAGTGTGCAGTATGACATGGTTGACACAGGTCGTAGTGTTTCTCTAGGGGGTGACCTGGCACACCCACCTTGGAGATCCTGAGTCTGTGCACATAGGCTGTTTGCTCACCTCTCATTTGTCATGGGGATTCATGTGACCTTGTTTCTAGCGTTACCACCACATTGAAATGACTGGTGGTCTCATAACCACCCATTTCTCACGTGAACATTTGAATCTGCTGCTTCATCTCTCGAGATATGGCTTCGTTGACATTCTTTCCTGGTTCTTCCACCTCCGTCACAGACTTTCCTTCTGTGTGTGCCCATTAAATGTTGGTATTTCTTACGGTTCCGTCCTTTTCAAATGCAGTCTCCCTAGATGATCCTACCTGTTCTCTGGGCTTAAAATTCTTTCTGCCTGTTGTTAAATAGCAAATTCACAATTCCAGCCCACGTTACCCTCTGGAGGTCCTGACCTGTATTTTTTGTCTGGTAAATACAGTTTTGCCGCGTGGGTGACTTTGGAGTATGTTGAAGTCATACTCCAATTTGGAGTATGTTGAAGCATCCCAATTTGATGTTTGTCCATCTCTAGTCCCCTCCTTCCACCCCCTGCAGTTCCTTTGCTAATTAGCGCCATTGCTCCCCTAGTTGCCAGAATTAGAAGGTTGGAATTGTTCACACTTCTTTCGTATCTTTTGTGCAAATCCTATCCACACTTCTCCAGGCTGTCCCTTTCTGCTTAATGCCACTCCAGTGTTTGTTCATCACCTTTTTTCCTGGATGAATGCAGTGGCTTCCTAACTGGCCTCCTTTCTCCATCTAATCTTCCCAAATCATACCCTTCCACCTTCTAAAGTATGCCTAGCAAGTCCTACTCAAGCTGGAAGAGAGCCCAAGCCCAGTTTTTCTGGGGGAGAGGTTCTGAAGACTTGCCCACCCCTCCAGCTGTTCCTCTTCTGTGCTCAGCCCTGTGCCTGTCTCCTTTGTGGCTCTTCTCAGGTTGCACTGCATTCACGTTTCCTCTTCCTCACCTCTCATTCATAATGTACGTGTTCTACTGTAGTTCTGGCTTTCTCTCTGCCTGGATCCGGTTGCTAAGACTGTTAGCTCCCCGAATACATACACTGAGTCTTACGAGTTTATCTAGTGTGTTCATTTGCTAGGACTGCTCTAACAAAGTACCATGAACTGAGTGGCTTAAGGAAGAGAAATGTATTGTTGGACTGTTCTGGAGGCTAGAAGTCCAAGACCCAAGTTGTCAGTAGGGTACGGCTATGCTCCCTCTGAAAGTGCTATTAGCAGGATCTGTTCCAGACCCCTCTCCGAGTTTCTGGCAGGTCTTGGCTTTTGGCAGCTTAGGCTCCATGGCATTCTCCGTGTGCGTGTGTGTGTCTTTCTTTACATTCCCCTTTTTACTTATTTTTTTAATGTTTATTTTTGAGTGAGAGAGGGAGAGCGTGAGCAGAGGAGGGGCAGAGAGAGAGGGAGACATAGAATCTGAATCAGGTTTTAGGCTCTGAGCTGTCAGCATAGAGCATGACATGGGGCTTGAACGCACGAACTGTGAGATCATGACCTGAGCCGAAGTCAGACACTTAACCAGCTGAGCCACCCAAGTGCCCCTGCATTCCCCCTTTTAAAAGTCTATTTATTTAAAGAGATTGGGGGGGGGCGGGGCAGATGAGAGAGAGAGAGAGAGAGAGAGAGAGAGAGACAAAGAATCCCAAGCAGGCTCTGTGCTGTCGACACTGAACCTGATGCGGGGCTGGATCCCACAAACCATAAGATCATGACCTGAGCCGGAATCAAGAGTTGGACGCTTAACTGACTGAGCCACCCTGGCTGGAGCCTGTTTATTTCCTTTCTTATAAAGGCATCTGGCATATTGGATTAGGGGCCCACCCTAATCCAGCATGACCTCATCTTAATTACATCTGCAGTGACCTTATTTCCAAGTAACATCACATTTGAAGGTAGTGGGGTTAAGACTGCACATATTGAGTTTTGGTGGGGATGTAGTTCAACCAATAGTATGTTGACTGTAACATACTTGTAAAGTGATCAAATGAAATAATGTGAGTAAAGAATCAGACTTTTATTTTCTCAATGGGCATTATGTTTGAGTTTTTTTCTTTTACATTTATCTATTTTTGAGAGACATAGCACAAGTTGGGGAGGGGCAGAGACAGAATGAAACACAGAACCCAAAGCAGGCCCCAGGCTCTGAGCTGTCAGCACAGAGCCCTGCACGGGAATCGAACTAACAAACCATGAGATCAAGACCTGAGCCGAAGTTGGACACCCAACCAGCGGAGCTACGCAGGCACCCCATCAATGTGCATTATGTTTAAATAATCAAAAACAAAAGCTTATGATCTTGTTAATACTTTCCTATCTCTTCTTTTCAACTATATTTAGTAGCTTTTGAATTGTTGCATCTCAGAAGATTCAGGTGGATGATTCTAGCTATTCTGACTCTGACTCTGTCCTGATAAGAGAATGCAGCTAATCTTTTGATATATTTAATACATGAATAGGCCAACAGGGACAAAGGACTGGAGAGAAGGAGAGATGTCCACAGAATCTTGAAAATGGAAAGCAGATGGGCCTGAGTAGCTGAGTTATTACCAGGCCAGAGGAAACTGAAACCTAAATGCAAGGGGAGAGGCCAGCTAAAAGCAAACTGATTTGCAGAGCAGGATTTGACTGAGGAATGAGAACTGTACACCCCAGGAAAAGAGTTTTCCTGGTTTAGCTGGGGGCGGCAGGCTCAGCAATAGATGAGGGGCTAAGAGGTGGCAGTTTCCTTAACACAGCCAAGCTGGTGGGCCCCAGACAGGGGACTTGTGGCATTCCTCTCCAGAGAGGTCACTTATTGACTGGTTCTATCCACATGCAGAAAACTAACCAGCTCTGTAGTGCTCCCTTCTTTTTCTATGATGATGATGATGATGATGATGATTATCAACTTAAATCCAAGTTAGTTAACATGTATGTACTGTAATAACAATTTTAGGGATAGGCTTTAGTGATTCCTCACTTACATCCCAACAAGTGTCCTCCTTAATTCCCCTTCCCCACTTAGCCTTTCCCCCCGCCCAACATCCCACCATCAACCCTCAGTTTGTTTTCTGTATTTAAGAGTCTCTTATGGTTTGTCTCCCTCTCTGTTTTTATATTATTTTTGCTTCCCTTGCCTTATGTTTATCCGTTTTATATCTTAAATTCCACATGTGAGTGAAATCATATATTTGTCTTTCTCTGGCTGACTTATTTCACTTACATCATACCCTGTAGTTCCATCCACATTATTGCAAATGGCAAGATTTCATTCTTTTTGATCACCGAGTAATACTCCAGTGTGTGTGTGTGTGTGTGTGTGTGTGTGTGTACACACATACATACATACATACATACACATCTTCTTTACCCTTTCATCAGTCAGTGGACATTTGGGCTCTTTCCATACTTTGGCTATTATCGATAGTGCTGCTATAAACCTTGGGGTGCATGTGCCCCTTTGAATCAGCACTCCTGTATCCTTTGAATAAAATACCTAGTAGTGTAATTGCTGGGTTCTAGGTTGGTTCTATTTTTAATTTTTTGAAGAACCTCCATACTGTTGTCCAAGAGGCTGCACCAGCTTGCATTCCCACCAACAATGCAAAAGAGATCCTCTTTGTCCTCATCCTCACCAATATCTGTTGTTGCCTGAGTTGTTAATTTTAGCCATTCTGACAGGTGTGAGGTGGTATCTCATTGTGATTTTGATTTGCATTTCCCTGATGAGGAGTGATGTTGAGCATCTTTTCATGTGTCTGTTAGCCATCTGGATGTCTTCTTTAGAAAAGTGTCTATTCATGTCTTTTGCCCATTTCTTCACTGGATTGTTTCATGGGCATTGAGTTTGATAAGTTCTTTACAGATTTTGGATACTAACCCTTTATTAGATACGTCATTTGCAAATATCTTCTCCCATTCTGTTGGTTGCCTTTTAGTTTTGCTTATTGTTTCTTTCGCTATGCAGAAGCTTTTTATCTTAATGTGGTCCCAGTAGTTCATTTTTGCTTTTGTTTCCCATGCCTCTGGAGACGTGTCAAGTAAGATGCTGCGGCTGAGGTCAAAGAGGTTGTTGCCTGTTTTCTTCTATAGGATTTTGATGACTTCCTGTCTTGCTTTTAAGTCTTTCATCCATTTTGATGGGGCGCCTGGGTGGCGCAGTCGGTTAGGCGTCCGACTTCAGCCAGGTCATGATCTCGCGGTCCGTGAGTTCGAGCCCCGCGTCGGGCTCTGGGCTGATGGCTCAGAGCCTGGAGCCTGTTTCCGATTCTGTGTCTCCCTCTCTCTCTGCCCCTCCCCCGTTCATGCTCTGTCTCTCTCTGTCCCAAAAATAAATAAACGTTGAAAAAAAAAAAATTAAGTCTTTCATCCATTTTGAGTTTATTTTTGTGTATGGCGTAAGAAAGTGGTCCAGGCTCATTCTGCATGTCGCTGTCCAGTTTTCCCAACACCATTTGCTGAAGAGACTTTTTTCCATTGGATATTCTTTCCTGCTTTGTCAAAGATAGTCGGCCATATTTTGTGCATCCATTTTTGGGTTCTCTATTCTGTTCCATTTATCAATGTGTCTGTTCTTGTGCCAGTACCGTACTGTCTTGATGATTACAGCTTTGTAATGTATAACTTGAAGTCCAGAGTTGTGATGCATCCAGCTTTGGTTTTCTTTTCAGTATTGCTTTGGCTATTCAGAGTCTTTTCTGGTTCCATACAAATTTTAGGATTGTTTGTTCTAGCTCTGTGAAGAATGCTGGTGTTATTTTGATAGGGATTTCATTGAATATGTAGATTGTTCTAGGTAGTATTGACATTTTAACAGTATTTGTTCTTCCAATCCATGAGCATGGAATGTTTTTCTTTTGTGTGTGTGTGTGTGTGTGTGTGTGTGTGTGTGTGTGTGTGTTTCAATTTTTTTCATAAACTTTCTGTAGATTTTCAGTGTATAGATTTTTCACCCCTTTGGTTAGTTTTATTCCTAGGTATTTTATGGTTTTTGATGCAGTTGTAAATGGGATCAATTCCTTGCTTTATCGTTCTGCTGCTTCATTATTGGTGTGTAGAAATGCAACCGATTTCTCTACATTGATTTTTGTATCCTGTGACTTTGCTGAATTCATGGATCAGTTCTAGCAGCTTTTTTGGTGGAGTCTTTTGGGTTTTCCACAGAGAATATCATGTCTGCCAAGAGTGAAAGTTTGACTTCCTCTTTGCCAATTTGGATGCCTTTTATTTCTTTTTGCTGTCTGATTGCTAAGGCTAGGACTTCCAACACTATGTTGAATGTAACAGTTGTGAGAGTGGACATCCTTGTGTTCCTGACCTTAGGGAGAAAGCTCTCAGTTTTTCCCCATTGAGGATGATATTTGTGATGGGTCTTTTGTATATGGCCTTTATGATCTGAGGTATGATCCTTCTTTCCCTACTTTCTGGAGGGTTTTTAACAAGAAAGTATGCTGTATTTTGTCAGGTGCTTTTTCAACATCTATTGAGAGGATCCTGTGGTTCTTAAAGCCTTTCTTTTATTAATGTGATATATCACATTGATTTGCAGATATTGAACCAGCCCTGCATCCCAGGAATAAATCCCACTTGATCATGGTGAATAATTCTTTTAATGTGTTGTTGGATCTGGTTTGCTAGTATCTTGTTCAAAACTAAAAAAAAATTTTTTTTAATGTTTATATTTGAGAGAGAGAGACTGAGCGCAAGCAAGGGAGAGGACAGAGAAAGAGGGAGACAGAATCTGAAACAGCCTCCAGGCTCTGTGTGGGGCTCAAACTCACGAGCCATGAGATCATGACCTGAGCCAAAGTTGGACACTTAACCAACTGAGCCACCCAGGCACCCCAAGAGAATTTTTGCCACCATGTTCATCAGGGAAATTGGTCTGTAGTTCTCCTTTTTAGTGGGATCTTTGGTTTTGGAATCCAGGTAATGCTGCCCTTGTAGAATGAGTTTGGGTTTTCCTCCATTTCTGTTTTTTGGAACAGCTTCAAAAGAATAGGTGTTAACTCTTCTTTAAATGTTTTGTAGAATTCCCCTGGAAAGCCATCAGGTCCCCTTGGAAAGCCAAATATTTGTTGGAAATTTTTGATTGCTGATTCAATTTCTTTACTGGTTATAGGTCTGTTCAAATTTTCTGTTTCTTCCTGTTTCTGTTTTGGTAGTTTGTATGTTTCTAGGAATTTGTCCATTTCTTCCAGGTTGCCCAATTTATTGGCATATAATTGCTCCTAATATTCTCTTATTGTTGTTTGTATTTCTGTGGTGTTGGTTTTGATTTCTCCTCTTTCATTTGTGATTTTATTTATTTGGGACCTTTCATTTTTATTTTTGATCAATCTGGCTAGGGTTTTATTAGTTTTGTTAATTCTTTCAAAGAACCAGCTCTTGGTTTCATTGATCTGTTCTACTGTTTTTTTTGATTTTGATATCATTGATTTCTGCTCTAATCTTTATTATTTCCCTTCTTCTGCTGGTTTTGGGCTTTATTTGCTGTTTTTTTTCCAGCTTTTTAAGGTGTAAGGTTAGGTTGTGTATTTGAGACCTTTCTTTCTTTTTTAGGAAGGCCTGGATTGCTGTATATTTCCCTCTTATGACCACCTTTGCTGCATCCCAGAGGTTTTGGGATGTTGTGTTTTCTCATTGGCTTTCATGTACTTTTTATTTTTCTCTTTAATTTCTTGGTGAGCCCATTCATTCTTTAGTAGGATGTTTTTAAATCTCCAGGTATTCGTGGTTTTTCCAAATTTTTCCCTGTGGTTGATTTTGAGTTTCATAGTGTTGTGGTCTGAAAATATGTAAGGTATGATCTCAATCCTTTTGTACTTGTTGAGGGTTGATTTGTGACCCAGTATGTGATCTATTCTGAAGAATGTTCCATGTGCACTCAAGAGGAACGTGTATTCTGCTGCTTTAGGATGAAATGTTCTGAATATATCTGTTAAGTCCATTCTTTCCATTGTGTCATTCGGTCATCGTTTCCTGTTGATTTTCTGCTGAGATGATCTGTCCATCGTTGTAAGGGGTATTAAAGTCCCCTACTATTATGGTATTATTATCAATGAATTTCTTTATGTTTGTGATTAATTGATTTACATATTTGGGTTCTTCCATATTGGGGGTATAAATATTACAATTGTTAGATCTCCTTGGTGGGTAGACCCCTTAATTATAATAGAATGCCTTTCTTCATTTCTTATTACAGTCTTTATTTTAAAATCTAGTATGTCTGATAAAGTATGGTTATTCCAGTTTTCTTTGATGGCCATTAGCATGATAGATCATTCTCCATCCCCTTACTTTCAATCTGCAGGTGTCTTTAGGTCTAAAATGAGTCTTGTAAGCAACATATAGATGGGTCTTGTTTTCTTATCTGTTCTGATACCCTATGCCTTTTTTTAAAGAATATTTTTAATGTTTGTTTATTTTTGAGAGAGAGACAGAGTATGACCAGGGGGAGGGGCAGAGAGAGGGGAGACACAGAATTTGAAGCAGGCTCTAGGCTCTGAGCTGTCAGCACAGAGCCCGATATGGGGCTGGAACCCATGGACTGTGAGATCATGACCTGAGCTGAAGTGGGACGCTTAACTGACTGAGTCACCCAGGTGCCCCTGATACCCTGTCTTTTGATTGGAGAGGTTAGTCCATTGACATTTAGAGTGATACTGAAAGATAAGAATTTAGCGCCATTGCATTGCCTTTTGAGTTGGTGTTTCTGGTTATATTCTCTGGCGCTTTCTTGTCTTTGTTGTTTTGGATGTTTTTTGTTTTGTCTTTTCATCACTCAAAGGTCTTCCTTAAAATTTCTTGCAGAGCTGCTTAGTGGTCATGAACTCCTTTGGTTTTTTGGGAGACTCTTTATCTCTCCTATTTTGAATAACAGCTATGCTGCATAAAGAATTCTTGGCTGCATATTTTTGTGATTCAGCACATTGAATATATCTTGCCACTCCTTTCTGGCCTGCCAAGTTTCTGTGAATAGGTCTGCTGTGAACCTGCTCTGTCTTTTCTTACAGGTTAAGGACTTTTTTTCCCTTGCTGCTTTCATAATTCTTTCCTTGCCTGTGTAGTTTGCGAATTAGACTATGCTATGCCTTGGTGATGGTTGGTTTTTGTTGAATCTAATGGGAGTTCTCTGTGCTTCTTGGATTTTGATGTCTGTGTCCTTCCCTAGATTAGTTTTCTCCTATAATTTGCTCACATAAACCTTCTGCCCCTTTTTCTCTCTCTTCATCTTGTGTGACTTCTATGTTTTGGATATTATTCCTTTTTAATAAGTAACTGAGTTCTCTAAGTCTTCAATCATGATATTTTGCCTTTGTTTCTCTCTTTTTTTTTCTGCTTCATTATTCTCCATCCTTGCTGCTGTGGCATCCATTTGACATTGGATCTTGATTATAGCACTTTTACTTCCGTCTTGACTAGATTTTACTTCTTTTATCTCCTCAGAAAGGAATTCTGTGCTTTTTTTTTTTTTTAACCCCATCTGATATTCTTATTATCTTGTTTCTAAATTCTAGTTCAGACATCTTGCTTATATCTGTGTTGATTAAGCCCCTGACTGTTGTTTTTCCTTTTCTTTCTTTTGGGGTGAATTCCTTTGTTTTGTCACTTTGGAGGAAAAAAATACAGTAAGAAATTAAAAATTAAAAGCAAACCAAAAAATCAAATAAAGGAAGCTTATATTAGGTGTGTTTTGGTCTGGTTGTTGAAAGAAGCCTGATAGAATAGACAAAATAGGGAAAGAAGAGAAAAAAGGTAAGGAAAAATTTAAAAATTGAAAAAAATTTTTTTAATTTTTTTTTATTTTAAGCTTTTTTTTTTTTTTTTCAACGTTTATTTATTTTTGGGACAGAGAGAGACAGAGCATGAACGGGGGAGGGGCAGAGAGAGAGACACAGAATCAGAAACAGGCTCCAGGCTCTGAGCCATCAGCCCAGAGCCCGACGCGGGGCTCGAACTCACGGACCGCGAGATCGTGACCTGGCTGAAGTCGGACGCTTAACCGACTGCGCCACCCAGGCGCCCCGAAAAAAATTTTATAATAGAATAAATGAAATAAAGTGAAATAGAATAAAAAAAATTTTAAGTAAAGATATATAAAAATAAAAATAAAATTTTCTCTTTCTGCCCAACTCTGTGACTCAGGTTATGCAGATTGTTGTGTTAATTCTCAGATCAATTTCCTAGGTGTTCAAAATGGTTTGGGGCTGATCTGACTGCATATCAGATAGAAGACAAGCTCAGGGTTTCTGTGCTCCTCTGCCATCTTAACTCCTCTCCTGTAGTGCCCCCTTCTCAAATATTGAATTAGATGGCTGAGAAACACCAAAGATTTCAGGAATGCCTTGAACATGATCAAGAACGAAAATAGATGAGGGAAAAGAACTTGAAGACATTGCAGGGAACAAATAACTTCAGATAGGTAAGTTCTTGATATTTACTTCAAAGAGGGGAGGGTATTGCATCTATGACATAATAGTTTTCAGTAAAATAAGGCAGAGAACAAGGGAGAGTTCTCAAAGATGAGAAGTGTGATACCAGAAATCTAATCATGGTGTGCCTGGGTGGCTGTGCGGTTGAGTGTCCAACTTCAGCTCAGGTCACAAGCTCACAGTTCATGGGTTTGAGCCCCACATCAGGCTTTGCGCTGACAGCTGAGCCTTCTTTGGATTTTCTGTCTTCTTCTGTTTCTGCCCCTCCCCTGCTCACACTGTTTCTCTCTCAAAAGTAAACACTAAAAAAAATTGAATAGGAATCTTTCAGAGGAAGAATAAGAAACTGGAAAGGAAACAATAGGGAAAGCAGGGGATTAATATAGAAGGTCAAAGATGCAAGTAATAAGAATTTCAGAAAGTGAATGAGGAGACATGTAGGACTCAGTGTGTCCAGGTTGACCTGGCCCATCAAAACCTCAGTTCAGGGACAGAAACCCACACCAAGGCACATTATGTTTAAATGTCACAATACCAAAAATTGGGAGGAGTCTTAGAACTTACTTTCATATAGAAAGAAGCAGACCTGCACAAAAGATTAGGAATCAAATTTGTCTTATATTTATCAGCAGCAATGCTAGAAGCTAGAAGACAGTAGCTCCACACCTTAAATTCTAAGGAAACATTGTGTCCAGCTTACATTTTAGGTCTCATCCAAATCAGTGATAATGTGTGTGCATACCCTTTCTTGGGAAGCTGTCTAAACTAAAGTAGGCAGTAGGTCAAGACAGAGGAAAGTACTGAGTCAGGGAATAGGAGGAAGGTGGAAGGAATTTGTCATCAAAGTCCCAGGAATGGCAGCTGTGTCTGCTGTGTCCAGGTCTAGAGAATAGTCCCTGTAGATGAAGCGGGAGAAATGGCAGGCCTGAGGGAGTCCTGTCTTCAAGAAAGAAGGAATTGAGGGGTGCCTGGGTGGCTCAGTTGAGAGTCCGATTTTCGCTCAGGTCATGATCTCATGACTCATGAGTTCAAGCCCTGTGCTGGGCTCTGTTGTGTAGCCTGGAGCCTGCTTTGCATTCTGTGTGTCTCTCTCTCTCTGCCCATCTCCCACCCATGCTCTGTCTCTCTTTCTCTGTCTCTGTCTCTCTCTCTCAAAATCAGACACTAAAAAAGAAAAAAAGGAAGGAAGGAAAGAAAGAAAGAAAGAATCGAGGGGAGCCTGGGTCGCTAGGTCCATCAAGTGACTTACTTTGGCTTAAGTCATGATCTCATGGTTCGTTGGTTCAAGCCCTGCATCAGGCTCTGCACTGGTCATGCAGAGCCTGCTTGGTATTCTCTCTCCCTCTCACTCTCTGCCCCTCTCCTACTTGTGTGTGCAGGTTCACTCTCTCTCTCAAAAACAAATAAACTTTTAAAATTAAAAAAACAAAAGAAGAAATCGAAACTATTGGATTACCTCATGCATCAGGCTGTACTGAGGGAGCTTTGCAGACCTTTTTGACAATCTCGGAGAGTGAGTGGTCAGTACATGTGAAACCACACCAGTAAAAGGAAAGATGCAGTCCCTAACTCTAAGGGGGAAAATAGATGCTTAACAAAGAAGTTGTAATCAGAGTACATTTTAACAGTATAATAATGTAAATGGGAGTATTGGTTTGACCAACAGGGCAAGGGGAAGTGAGTGGATGAACATAGGGTATGGTGGTTTCTGAGTGAAACTGTTTTTTCCTAGGGAGTTACTAGATCATGTCTGGACTGAAAAGGATACAGAATAATAAAATGCTGTTCAGCAGCGTGGAGGTAAATAGCAGAGAAAAGGCTAGAAGTGTTGCCTCTCAGCAGCCTGGGCTCGTCGGGGCGGAGGCACTGCTGTTCTAGTACAAGCCTGTGTTGTGTGGCTTGTTACACTGTGTACATGGACGCACTCGCACTTGGCAAACATTTTTTTAAAAATGGAAACTTGTTGGGGTGCCTGGCTGGCTTAGTCAGTAGAGCATAGGAATCCTGATCTCAGGGTTATAAATTCAAGCCCCATTGCACATAGAACTTACTTTGGGGGAAAAAAATGAAACTTGTTATACTGCGTAAGTTTCTTTTTTTTTTTTTCATTTAATTTGTCATTCGTTATAGATCTGCTTCATTGAAACTTGTACAGTGTTTTGTTTTGTTTTTTTAATTTTTTTTAACGTTTATTTTTGAGACAGAGCAGAGACAGAGCATGAATGGGGGAGGGCAGAGAGAGAGGAGACATAGAATCGGAAGCAGGCTCCAGGCTCTGAGCCATCAACCCAGAGCCTGAGGCGGGGCTTGAACTCACATACCGTGAGATCGTGACCTGAGCTGAAGTCGGACGTTTAACCGACTGAGCCACCCAGGCGCCCCTGTACAGTGTTTTTTTAAAAATGTTTCATTTCTCTTTTTGAGAGAGACATGTGAGCACGAGTGGGGGAGAGGCAGAGAGAGGTGGGGAGCAGAGGATCTGAAGTGGGCTCTGCGCTGACAGCAGTGAGCCCGATGTGGGGCTCGAACTCACGAACTGTGAAATCATGGCCTGAGCTGAAATCCTGATGCTCAGCTGACTGAGCCACCCAGGTGCCTTGAGACTTGTACAGTGTTAATCATTTAGGAATTGCTGAATGATATCTGCTAATTAATGTTAGTTTAAATGTCTTAGAAAAAACCAAAAGTACAGACTTTAGAGTCAGACATTCACTCACTTGGCTGTAAATGACTGCTTACTGCCTTCCAGGTCCTGCTTCCAGATCAGTGGTTAGAAAGCCATGTGAGAGGCCTCTCCTTTTGAGAAACTCCTGTTGTAACGGAGAGAGGTGGACCATGCAGGTGAACCAGCAAAGTAGCTTCAGATTGCTTGAGGGGGAAATGAAACACCAGTTGGGGATTGTCCTCAGGAAGGACCCACAGAAGATGCACATGTGAGGGGGGTCTTGACCGTTGAGAATGCTCCTGCTCAGGGAAGAACGGGGAGGGAGTACTAGGTGGAGGACTGAGGCTGGAAAGACCCTGGCTTGTGTACAGACACACAGACGGGAAGGGTGGTGCTGAGCCTGAGGCTGGGCGATGGAGTGAGGTAGAGGTTGTATGGGAGAGTTGGAGTCTCCTGGAACAGAGGATGATTGGTGTGTTCTGACCTGAGATGATTCAGAATGCTGTGGGGAAAGCGGACCAGGGAGGGCAAGCATGGACACAGCTCCCCAGAGGCCCACCACAGCACAAAGTGACGACATACTTCCATTGTAGGGGTGCGTTCGTGCTCATGTGTGTTCGCGTCCACGTTTACATCCTTTTTATTCATTCTTTTTAGTTGCGTGTAGCATTTCCTTTCTCCTTTATGCATTTATTTAGTAGTTCGGTGGCTCGAACCCAGGAAGGCTAATTAATGGTTGAGGCAGCAAGCAGCAAACATACCGACTAACAGCTCATACTAGCTTTATTACTTTATTTTTTTCAAATTGCTGATAATTACAATAATGCGCATGGGCACGGGTCCCAGACAGGAAGAATCATTGTCTGCAAGCAGATCTGGTGTGAGCTGATAATACAGTCTGTATTTACTTTTAAATTTAAATGCTACATAAATCATAGGAAAGATGTCTTTTTGACTTGCTTTGAACTTGGGGAGGGTGGAGATTTTCCATATTTTTGTTATTTTCAGAGTTGTTTTAATGAACATTAGAAATTAAAGTAATTTGCTAGATCACGATTGGTATCTGAATATTGCTTGTACCTAGTAAACATAGTAAAATGTTTAGCAGAATAGCATATAGAAACTGCTGTTTGTATTTTGAAATGTGAATTTCCTCTCTCTCTGCCCTGTAAAAGTCATTATGGCATATTGTCCAGTTTTCTAGTTATAAACAGGTATGAGTTATTCACCTAAGAATTTCTGCCTTTTCTTGACTTTGAACATCACAATTTCAGAAATAAAGAACCAAGCCTTTGGTTTTCATTGAAAAGTAAAAAAAAAAAAAAAAAAAACAAGACATTTTTAGATAAGGCCATCAATTCTTAATATTACAGAATGAATATTTAAAAAACCAGACTATAAATTTACTATTGGTATCATTTTATGAAAAACATTTTAAAGCAAGAGATAAAAAGATAATCTGAGAATTCAGAGCACTCTTTCGTCAAGAGAGCACAGTTAGCAATTCCATACCTTTATACATTCATGTGCACACACACCAGACCCGTCTTATTTTTCAGACCACTGAAAACCTGCATTAGACCTCATTAGCCTCCCCCAATGAGTGTTAGGAACCCCTATTTTAAAAACTCTAGTAAAAACCATTCTGTGTATTAGAACATGAATGTTTTCAGCTGCATGGATTTATTTTCTTTTCTTTCCCTGGGTATACGAAAGAAAGAGATGATGGAATCAGTTTCAGATCTCTGCATTAGCTATTCATGTTTGCAGTTGTAACATGTGAAAGTCAGTGTTTAGGCTAAAGCTGGCATGTGGGTAGTTTCCCAACTTTACCTTGGTAAAATCATTAAGTTGTGTATATATTTTAGTGAAATAGAACCTATCTGAATAATACAATATTCAGTTTATTACATTCAGTTTATTACATTAAGGACATGAGACATTTGAAAAAATGTTGAAATAGTGCCTAATTTTTAATGATTATGACCTGATGCACTTGAAATAAAATATTATAGAGCCAGAATATTATCTGATCAGCCAGAAGCAAGGAGCATGCTTATTGTTTCTGAGAAAATTGTCAGCTTTGTGCTTGGATACCCCACAGAATACTCCTTACTCCAATCATTTGTATTTTTTCTTTGTTTATTTTTGTATTATTTTTGTCATCTGTGAATCAGTAAGAATGATTTAGCATGAACATATTATTGTTAATGTTTATTTTTGAGAGAGAGAGAGAGAGAGAGAGAGAGGAGAGAGAGAAGCAGGCTCCAGGCTCCAAGCTGTCAGCACAGAACCTGACGTGGGTCTCGAACCCACAAACCTCGAGATCATGACCTGATGACTGAAGTCAGCCACTTAACTAACTGAGCCACCCAGTCACCCCATATTATTATTTTTTTTTAATGTTTATTTTTTGAGAGAGACAGAGTGCGAGCTGGGGAGGGGCAGAGAGAGAGAGAAACACAGAATCCAAAGCAGGCTCCAGGCTCTGAGCTGTTAGCACACAGCCTGACGTAGGGCTGAAAGTCACAAACCGCAAGATCATGACCTGAGCCGAAGTTGGACGCTTAACCGACTGAGTCACCCAGGTTCCCCTTGCACATATTAATTATTAATATTTAATCAGCATTACTTTGGGCATCTGTTACTTGAAATCATTTCACTCTTTAGGTTTAGGAAATACATTCCTATACATTCCCCCTAACCCTGCATCCACTATTTATGTAGCACACTCAATAAATAACTTAGTACTGGCCAGTGAGTTCAAAGGTTAAGCTCAAGTTCACACCATTTACATCATCTTACATTAATACTCAAGCCTCCTGGCTTTCTGGCCTCTGCAGTTAGCATGCCTTCAGAGTATGACAGATGCTGCCTGGCTTCCGAATCCTGCAGATTCCGATTCAGTGAGGAAGCAGTCTTTGTTTTGAAGCCTTGTTCCTTAGGCATCAGGAGTTGGCAGAAAGTAGAGTTCTGCCTGTTGTAGTGTGAACTGTAAACCAAAGTCCAAAGTTAATATTGTGGGTGTCGTTTATTAGAATACCTAAAATTTGGGTAGTGCCATATTTATGTTGCACAAAAGCGAAAACGAATGTCAAGAGAGGTTATTCCATAAGGTTGCATAGCTAGTAAGTTGAGGGAATATCCTTCCCTTCAGAAAACACATCTAGAGAAATGACTTACATAGTGCTTTTGATCACTGCAGTAGTGCTGAGTAGTAACTGCAGATTCATCTTGACCTAGCTTCCGTGCCAGCCGGAAGCTGGCCTGGGGCCAGGAAGCCAGCAACTCCCGGTGATTTTCTTTTACATGGTAGGGCGGTATTAAATTGTTCATGTAAGCCTGTGGTGACTGAATTCCCACAAAAGAAAATGTGGAGTATTAACGCAGCCGACTTGAAGTATGTCCGGATTTAATAGGTAAAGAAGGAACATGTGGTCTTTTAAACCCATTTCCTGCCATCCTGGATTTGGGAGGATGACTAGTCCCATGGAGACTTCATGGGTTCTTCCCTGTGCACTCATAATTTAGGCCCCAGTTCTGTGATTGCAGCCAGAGAGAAATGAATCTGCCAGTGACAGTGCTGCTAACATGTGAGTGCTGCTCTGTGGCAGGTGCTGTGCTTTGTGCTTCCGTGTGAATCCCCACAACAGGCCCCGGAGGCAGAGGTATGTTAGGAGCTCTGTTTACAAAAAAAAAATTTAAAGCCTGATAACAATGACCATCAGCATTTGAGGAACTCTTTTCTATAGAACAAGCCTATTTCAAAGCACTTTACACAGGTTAACTCCTTTGAACCTCAAGACAACACTATGGTAATGTAGTTACTATTATCATCATTTTATAGATGAGGAAACTGAGGTCCAGAGAGGTTAGTTGACTTGCCAAAGGCAGCGTAGCTAGTCAGTGATGGGACTGAAACTCTGTCATGATCGGTTGTCTTAGAGTCCTTGCTTCTTGGCCACCATCTCACACTTCCTCTGAGGTCAGGAGTGGAATGAGCAGAGGACTAATGGTTGATCACGGCAGGTCTCCATACCTGCTAAAGTCAGTTTCTTGGAGTTGCTATTACGGGCAATTGAAAAGAAACACAGGAACCAGTAAAGAACCTGTCCACTTGAGAATTTTAGATCCAAAAACACCATTCCGCTTTTTTTTTCATTTACATAAAATTATTATGTATTTATGTATTTTTCAATAACTTCCTTTATAGAAGACTCTTGGCTCTCATCTTGGAGACAAATAACAGATAGACCTCTCTTAAATCTTGGGACTTGGATCCTTACCAGTGTAATCCAGATGAACAAATTACTGTGTTCCTATAAAAAGCCTTGGAGACAGTCTAAACCATTTTTAATCTTGGAAATGATACTTCATTTATACTTTATTTAGAGCTCTAATAAAGCAGAGATTATTTGTATAAATTACTGCCTGTGGAAATAATACCTAACAGTTGGCATATGACAGTGGAGGAATAATGGCTTTTGCATTTGGCGTTTTCCCCCTAAACCTAATTCACCAGTTTCTAATCAGAATTAAGTTCAAATGTTAAAAAAAAAAAAAAAAAGGCCAAGGATTTTCAGTTGGTGTAATACAAACTGTCACTTTTAAGAACAGGTTTTCTCAGTTTGCTGCTAAAACTGGAAAATGCTTAACAAGAATCCTGCTATATTTTTCCTGCTATTTTATTAAATAGTGGGTTGGGGCGCCTGGGTGGCGCAGTCGGTTAAGCGTCCGACTTCAGCTAGGTCACGATCTCGCGGTCCGTGAGTTCGAGCCCCGCGTCAGGCTCTGGGCTGATGGCTCGGAGCCTGGAGCCTGTTTCCGATTCTGTGTCTCCCTCTCTCTCTGCCCCTCCCCCTTCATGCTCTGTCTCTCTCTGTCCCAAAAATAAATAAACGTTGAAAAAAAAATAAAAAAAAAATAGTGGGTTGAAATGTTTGAAGCTTGGCATTTTTTTAAATTGAAACCTTCACTTTTTTACTGCTGATAAAGGTACCTTAAAGGCTTCAAACTCCAGTCACCCTTTTGACAGTAACAAAAGTGGACTCTTTTACTTGTTAGGGCTCTGGGCAGAATCGTAGTAGTCCTCCCATCGGAGAGAATTTAGTATCTGTACACATAGTGTTTTTCTACATTAGCGTTTTCTACATTTTCTACTTGTGTGTTCAGAATGGTTTGTTTTTCAGGTATTGGGCCTGCTCTGATTATACTTACTAGTAACCCTACCTAAAAGTGTGTCTTCTCTTTGTTACCAGTTGAAACCATACAATCACAATCAAAATTCAGGCTAGTGGTGAACAGGATTTTAAAAACCCAAACCCCTTTATTGATTGATTGATTGGGAGAGAGTGCATGTGTATGTGTGAGCAGGGGAAGGGCAGAGGGAGAAGGAGAGAGAGAGAGAGAGAGAGAATATCTTAAGCAGTGGGGCGGGGGCTCCATGTCATGACTGTGAGATCACGACCTGAACCAAAATCAAGAGTCAGATGCTTAACCGACTGAGCCACCCAGGCTCAGTTTATTTTCAACCTACTTTAGTGGTTTTTAAAAAGTTGTGGGGGTGCCTGGGTGGCTCAGTCGGCTAAGTGTCTGATTTAGGCTCATGTCATGCTCTTGCAGTTCGTGAGTTCGAGCCCTGTGTTGGGCTCTGTGCTGACAGCCTGGAGCCTGCTTCTGCTTCTGTGTCTCCTCCTCTCTCTGCCCCTCCCCCACTCACACTCTGCCTCTCTCAAAAATTAAAAAAAAATTTTTTTTTAATAAAATAAAAAGTTGCAAAAATACTACAGATTTCCCCTATACCCTTTCGGACTTCCTTTAATCTTAACATCTGACATAACCGTGGTGCAGTTGTGAAAACTGGAAGATTAACGTTGGTACACAATTATTAACTGACTCAGACCTTATTCAAATATTTGCTCCACTTTTCTCACTAATATTCTTTTCCTGCCCCAGGATTCTGTCTTGGCTCCCATGCTGCATTTACTTGTCATTTCTCCTTAGTCTTTTAAAATGTAAGAGTCCCTCAGCTTTACTTACCTTTCCTTGTGGCTTCTCTTACGTGGCTTACTGCTGGTGAGGGTAGTGTCAGTGTGTCCACTGTGCAGTAATTTGTCTTCCCTTTCATAGTTAATAACTACATTGGAGAGGTACCTGAAACTATGGATTTTTTATACTTTGTTCAGTTAAGTAAATCTTAGGTGCAGATTTGTGGACACAGACTTGTCATTAAAAATTTTTTTTAATGTATATTTATTTTGAGAGAGAGGCAGAGACAGAGCATGAGCAGGGGAGGGGCAGAGAGAGGGAGACACAGAATCCAAAGCAGACTCTGAGCTGTCAGCCAGAGCCTGACATGGGGCTCAAACCCACAAACCGTGAGATCATGACCTGAGCTGAAGTCGGAGGCTTAACTGATTGAGGCCACCCAGATGCCCCCAGATTTGTCATTTTAATTTATGAATCATGAAATGCCATGCAGACTTGGACAAGAATGAATATGTTATATAGGATCTTGGCATCCATGAAGAGATTGTCATTTTACTGACTCTCTCTTTACAAATGGAATGTCTTTGATTATGAGTGATGTGCCTTTTGATGTCTGTAACATGCAGGTGGTAACTGGATGCTACGAAGGTGTGCTCTGTTGAGTATTGGTGAGCACTAGGGTAGAACTGGGTTACCTTGCCTTCCTGGGGTGGGGCTGGAACGCTTGCCTGGCTGTAACGCAGCACCTTCCTATCCAAGGAAACATGATTCACTCAGTAAGAGGATAAAACTGTCCTCTTTAGACGATGCTCCCTCCACAGCAGGCGCTTTCCCCAAACCCTGGAGCCAAATTAGATTCTGGGGCAAGAGTTTCAGTGAGGAAGGAAATAATGGGTTTAGATTTCACTTTGGACTGGGTGCTGCATTGGTCCTGAGCCCCTTTGTTGAAGGGAGGTGGGGCTTAGGTGGGCCCAGGAGTTGTATCTTTGAGATGATGATTAAAGGCCCTCAGTGAAGTTAGGCTCAGATTTAGATGTACTTATATTATTGCTTTAAGCCATTTCAGATTTTCAACCAAGTTACTAGAAGCACTTTTTACCAAGTTGAATTTCTGTCCTTGGATAGCTAAACTCTTTTCCCTGAGCCAAATTAATAAAATGGAATTTCTTATTAAGAATGAATTATTAAGTAAAATGGAAGCACTGGGCTAGGGAAACATTTGATGCAATTTGTTTTCAAAGCCTTAAAAGTGCTGCAATGTGCACCGATCACAAAGACCGGCTTAAGTGCCAGAGCGTGGGGCATTAATTTTCTTTCGTCAAAGATTCCAGGTTCACAGGATATCAGAAGTGCTGACTTGGCAGTGAAATCCCATTTGTAACATGTTAGATTAGGAAACAGATTGATTTATACATTGATGTAATGGATCCAGACACAGTGTGTGCTTAAGAAAATGGAAGTGCATTAAATAAGAGCATTTTCAAAGGAAAGAAGTAGAAACATCACAGAAAAAACCCCGATCCTATTATGCCCTAGGTAAGGTTGGGGTATGTTTGATTAGTTGATTCCTAGACATGGTCCACAGAGGCTTTTTATATTTCAGATGATACCTTCTTGAGAGTCTCTTATGACCACAAGGATTAATCTTTCTGAACTCAAAAGTGAATCACTGCAGCATATTAGTTGTCTGGAATGATTCCAGTTACTCTCCTTTTTCTTGGTGGTAACTGATGTGAGGGGCTGCTGCTGCTTAGGCCTCTTCCTGTTGCTTTAACCTCTGGTATTTTAGATTCTCTTTAGGGAAGGCAGTGCTGACCATCTCAGCACAAAGATCAAATGCACTCATCACTGATGTATTGACCTTAGTGGTTGACCCATAAACTGAACATTTATACAGTTGGAACTCTTGTGGTCTTTTAGCCAACAACCATAATGAGTAACATGTGGAACATAATCTTTGGTGCTGATAAATGGCTGCCTGCACAGTTTTGACCAATCCATGTCTGTGGCTTGGGTGAGTTTACGTAACTAATCGACACTTTCTTACCTGAATTCATGTGTGGAATTTAAGAGGTTAATGCCCCGCCCTCTGCCCCCAGTACTTCTATGGCACCCGAAATCCTGTTTGTTTAATAGCTGCTTTTAATGTTAAAATATACAAGGCCAGGGGCTCCTGGCGGGGTCAGTCAGTGGTGCGGGAGACGCTTGATCCTTGGGGTTGTGGGTTCGAGCCCCATGCTGGGTGCAGAAATTACTTAAAAATAAAATCTTAAAAAAAAATTATGCAAAGCCAAAGAGAATTTATGAATTCTTGCTCAACATTTTTTAGATTTAGCTGTGGTGGTTCAATTATAGCAGGTTTAGGAAACACTTTCCTTTTGACCTATTGATTTGGCTTTCTTATATATTTATCATTCTTCCTCAATTTTCTTTCTGTCTGGGCTTTGAAGTAGGAAGGAAAGAACTTAGGGAAACTCTGGTTTGGGGAGATAAAAGTGTCCCTGGGGTTTCTTTGCCTTTGTCTCTGTATTAACCCTTTTATATGTGTACATACCCATTTTCTTCCATATCGTGATCTAGAATTCTAGCCTTAATCCTTAGATATGGCTCTCAAAAGAAGAACGGCCCATAGAAGAGGCATTTTGGTACACATATTGAACTCACTGTGAGAAATAAACACATTGGTCTTATACATCCTTACACCTTTTAGTGATTGGTTTGAATTAAAATACCATTAGAGTATTGCCTATAAGTAAGTGTGTGTTCCTTTCCACAGCTATCCTGAAATATTCTTTCTTCTTCTTAGCCTGTAGTTTCATATGCAGTTATGTGGCAGGTATATATAGATCTGCCTTGTACTTTAATAAATGATTATTCGTCACAGTAGGGCTATAATCAATTCTGTTTAATAAAGTTGCTAATTGTTCTCTTCATTGGATTTAATTGAGGTGTTTTTTTCAACTTTGATTGATGTTGGCAATATTTTCATCCCAAATTAGTGTTCTCCTAGCTATCCAACAAGTGTTTGTGTTTCATTCTCCTGTACTGGTAGAAAGTGGGCTTATTTTAATAAGCTTGTAAGCAAAATATATGGAGGATGGTAAACTTTTCCTGGAGAAAGGTCATGATGTATTTGAAAATCAAATGTAGTCTCCTGATTGGAAGGGCCATTAATGTCTTTGTAGTCCATCAGCACAAATAAATGAGAGTTGCTTAGAAAGCACACATTTTCCATATATTATGAAAGGCAAAGCTACCCTTTCTGTTAATAGGAAAACCATTTTATGTTAATTGCTCTTTTTAAAAAGAGCAACATGATAGACCATACAATCTTAACCCTATCCGCCAAGTTTTAACACTTAAAAAAAAATTTTTTTTTTTTAATTTTGAAAGTACTTTTACATTAGGGGAGACAAAACTGCATTGTGGATACAACCATCAATATTAGCATATTTCTAGATGCTAGGATCCCTGGGGTTTTCCTGCACCAGGAGACTTAGTAGAAGCCTTAACTGTCATCATGCCTAAAGTTATTTCTCACCTGTAATTTGTGAGCTGGTAATGGCTGTGATGTTTTCACAAAGAGGATATAAGACAAAGGAAGACTATAGAGTCATTGATTTATCTAATACGAGATAAAATTGTTCATGAAATCCCTTTTAGTGTTCTGTTTCTGTGAATGATGCCATTCCCTCATTGAGTAATGAAGCCATGCTTGACATCTTCTTCCTCGACTCCCTGGCTAATCTGTCACCAAGGCTTGCCAGTCGGGCTGTCTGATACCTTGAATCTGTTTCTCCACTGCACTGCCTTAGCCCAAGGTACTAGTCTCCCTCCCTCTCTTTCTCTTTCTCCAAATTTCTTTGCCATCCTGCAGCCAGAAAAAGTATCACAGCTGCATTCTGACAGTATTAACTTTGTGCTTGAAACCTCTCAGCATCTCGGGGCACCTG
This sequence comes from Lynx canadensis, assembly GCF_007474595.2. Lineage (NCBI taxonomy): Eukaryota > Metazoa > Chordata > Mammalia > Carnivora > Felidae > Lynx > Lynx canadensis. The sequence goes on from NC_044312.2 coordinate 26,817,126, forward strand.
GATGGCTCAGTCGGTTAAGCATCCAACTCTCGGGTTTTGGCTCGGGTCACGATCTCATGGTTCGTGATTTAGAGCCTCACATCAAGCTCTGTGCTAACAGCGCAGAGCCTGCTTGGGATTCTCTGTCTCCCTCTCTCTGTGTCTAATCCCTGCTCATGGTCACTCACTCCTGCTCTCTCTCTCTCAAAATAAAGAAAGCAGGGGCACCTGGTTGGCTCAGTCGGTTAAGTGTCCGACTTCAGCTCAGGTCATGATCTCTCGGTTTGTGAGTTTGAGCCCCGCATTGGGCTCTGTGTTGACAGCTCAGAGCCTGGAGCTGCTTCAGATTCTGTGTCTCCCCGTCTCTCGGTCTCTCCCATGCTCATGTTCTGTCTCTGTCTCTCAATTGTAAATAAATGCTAAAAAATAAAAAAAAAAATAGAAAAATAAAGAAAGCAAAAAAACAAAACAAAAACTCTCAGCACCTCAGGATAAAGATGGAAGTCCTTTCTTGGTGTGCACACTGTCTAGCCTTGCCCCCGCATGCCTCTCCTCCCTTCTCTCACTGCTGTCTGCCTTCAGTCTACGTTCCCGCCACGTGATGCTCTCAAGTGCTGCTGTCTTCAGGAGACTTCCCTGACCACCTCCATACCCAAGCCTCAGTTAAATTCCCTTTCTGTACGCTGTTTGGCACTGTGCTCTTTCCCTTGGTGCGACATCTAGGAGTGTGATCACACTTTTGTATGTGTGAGTATGGACTCTTGCACTAAACTGTAAGCCCCATGAGAGCAGGGACCATAAGTTTTTGCTCACTCTTGTGTCCTAGGCATTTAGCATGTTGCTTTGCAAGATAGTAGCTGCTCAACAAAATTTTGTTGTGTGAGTGAATTACTGGAACTTTAGCCTTTACTATAGTGGTTTAATCTGTTAAGGGATGAAAAGTGAGACGTGTGCTTCTATTAGAGCAGTCTTCAGCTGGATTATAGGTTCCCAAGTTCCAAAGTACTCAGATGGGGAGTGAGGGTTAGATTTTTTTCCATTGACATTTTTCTTTGATCATGTAAATCCAACAATGATTGTTTTTTCTGGCCTAACTCCTGGGGAAAGGCTTTGTTTATGAAGATAAAAATAGTAAATAATGAAGTTTTAAAAGATCAGTTCTACTGTCACAAACCATGGGATGACTCTACCTTTGTGTCAGCTGTTTTGGAGTAAACCTGGATGTTTTCCCCTTTGGCAGGCTCTTGCAGCCAACGCCGGAACAGGATTTGCTGTCGCCGAGCCTCAAATTGCAATGTTTTGTGGGAAGTTAAATATGCATGTGAACATTCAGACTGGGAAATGGGAACCTGACCCAACAGGCACCAAGAGCTGCTTTGGAACAAAAGAAGAAGTTCTTCAGTACTGTCAGGAGGTAAGAGTGGTGCCAGAATGTGAAAACTGCTCTTTTCTGGGTCATGCTTGAAACTGCTTACCTTAGAAATAGATACTCTGTCATTCTGCTTTTTGACCTAAGATCACATTGCCAATGACAGAACACCAGGCGTTTTCTTTCTGAATATATACGACACGACTGAGGCTTGTCAGAGGCTCTGCCTGTGTGCGCTGTGAGCTCTTGGTTCCTTGAGGAGGGAACGGTGCAGAAGCTGGGCAGGTCCCGTACAAGTAAAGCCCGGCTCTCTTGCTTCTCACTTGCAGTGTGGGAGGACGTGAAGTCAAATGTGTGTATCTTGTGCTCTCCACTTGTTCATAGAAAGCCACCAGTATTGTAAATGATAATCTCAGGTCTGACTTGAGTCAGAACTTGACCTAGAAGGGGCTATGAGATGCTTTAACTTCTTACCAGGACTAGCACAGAGGGCCAGCATTGAAGTATTACTCTATAATCTCACCAACAGACCTTTCCATGGACTTGCCCTTTAAATGTGTTTCTTCTCAGCTCTTTACATGCATCCTACAAATGGGCTTGATACCTCATCGATTTATTTTGGGCTTGAAAGCTTGCTGCTTTTGTATGTCCTTAAATAAAGATGACTTTTTTTTTTTTTAAAGAGAATGCATTAGAAGTGATCAGAAATCTACCTGTCAAAAGAAAACTAATAGTTACAATATCTTTTGACTTGCTGAGTTCTTCAGTTAGAACCAGGGGCAGCACGAGTGGAGGCTTAGATTTATACAGGATAATGATGACGCTGAGTAGCAGACACCCTTACTTGCAAATGAATGTCCATTTATTATGGATAAAGTCAATTTATTGTGTGTGTTTGCTTTTCCCTTGCAGATGTATCCAGAGCTACAGATCACAAATGTGATGGAAGCAAATGAGCCGGTCAGTGTTGACAATTGGTGCCGGAGGGACAAAAAGCAGTGCAAGAGTCACATCGTGATACCTTTCAAGTGTCTTGGTGAGTGTCCTTTAGATGATCGTGGTTGCTTCTTGGGAAGTAGAGGTTGCTCATTTTTAAATTTGATTTTCTCTTGCCTCACAGTGAAATAGCTACATCTGTTAAGAAGCTGAGGGCTACAGGAATGTATTGGGGGACTTCTTTTTTGAATATTTATTGCCTTCTAGTGTTGATAGTTGACTTGTCTTTGATGGTTATTACCTCCCCCACCATGGGCACCCTCAGTCTTTTAAGGATGGGCCTTTTGCATGGCACTGAGAGTGCTGCCCTCAGGGCCTCCCAGCTTTGCCTTGCAGTGAGTGCTTGAAACTCCTGCTGTATAATCATAGCAGGAGTGGTACTGAACAGCCCAAGGGATGGAGTCTTCTGTTCCTCTCACTTCATCCTGTACATATTTTGCAAGGTCCTAAGATCCTGTATTGCTAGGCAGGCCGGACTTGTGGTAGTCTCCGAGAGACGTGACCCCTAGCTGTCTATGCACCCCTGCCTTTCTGAAGGGCCCGTGACTGGTACAGGTGTTTCTGACCTTGTGTTGGTGTTGATACATTCTCACATGTATCCAAATCAACCAAAGGAGGAGTTGGCACCTTATGACCGTGTTTATGCAGCAATTACTGTTGTCAAGTATCCAGTAGGGAGAAAGGGGGCATTGCGGGTGCTCGACACCATTTACTGTACAGTGGAGCATCATGCAGTGGGGTGAGGCCTGGAAGCCTTGTGCGTGGTGTAGCTGAGAGATGTTCTTCCAATCCATTTGGCCCCGAGATCTCTGGGTGTGAGGTTTCGTTCACTGCCTGTCAAATCCTGGAATTAAATGAAGCAAGAGTGTAGTTTTGAATATTTGTAGTCAGTAGGTAGGCAGTACTTGCATTTGTTTCTTCCTTTTGCACCATTACCCCTGAAGACTTTGCAGCCTGGTCTTCCCCTTGCTACGTGTCTTTGCGACTTGCTGGCTCCAGTCCTCACCCAGAACTCTGAGTTGAGACCTGGGAGACCTTTCTCTCCCTACATCCAGTCAGCTTTCCAAGCCTCATTCTTACCCCTTCAATACGGCTTCAGTCTGTGGTTCCCAAACTGTGCACTGAGGCACCCCAGGGCGTTGCAGCAGACTCACACAGTGTGGAGCATTGTGGGATAGTTTTGGTTTTTCAAAGGAGACCTCTTTCAGACATCCCATGAACTGGAGGTATTTACAGTATCAACATCCTGTCAGTCCGTTCCTTTCAGTGACCTCCTATCTTTATAGAGCGTTGTCTCAGGGGTTCCTGTGTTAAAGAGCCAGCATCACAGCAGAATAACCTGGGAAGAGGAGATGAGGGTGACGGTGTCCAGTCGATTGTAACATTGGAAGAGTCGTTCAGCGTCCGGCATGCGCTAAGGGGTTAGGACACGAGGACTTACTATGTTGTTGGACCCAGCTACCTAGCTTTGGGTATTCTTTTGGCCTTGAAGTGCTGTGAAAATATTACTGAGACACTCGGGGTGCTGCTACTTTAAAGTCGGGACACATCTGGCTTATAATCCTTTTCTTCCTTCTGATTCCTGCTGCGTTAGTTCAGCCCTTCATCCTTTGCCGCCTGGACTGGGACAACAGCCTCGTGTGCTTCTCAGTTCTGTTGTCTGGTCTGCTGCCCTCTGACCTAAAATGAAGATTGAGTTGTCTTTCCCGCACATCAAAGCCTGTAGTAGCTCTTCCTCACATAAAAACTAAGGTTTCATTAAGCTGCCCTGCTTAGCGTAAAAACTCCATAATGTGGCTCTTGCTTTGGCCTTCCCTGTTGTCTGCTCTGTGAGCCACCCAGCAGCATCGACATCTTGCAGCTCCTGGCCACCCACTGTCCAGGTCTCATTGTTGGAATGCCTTTCCTCTACTTCCCCTGCTAGGGGGGTTCTTCCTTCAAGACTTATTTCAGGGGCTGCTTCCCTTAAAGAAATCTTTTCCTCCTGGTTATGTTTTCTCTCCAGACATGCAGATTTCTGAAAGTCTCCCAATGTTGCCATTGCATCTATCACCCTATCCAGTGACGATCTGTTTCTGTATCTTTCTCCAACTTCGCTGTAAGCACAGTGAAACCACGGACCCTGCTTTATTTAGTCTTCTCTGTCCTCCAGTACCATGACAATGTCTAGAACATAGGATACACTTTAAAAAAAAAAAAAAAGCGTGTTTTTTGAGAGAGAAAGGGAGAGGAAGAGCATGAGTCGGGGAGGGGTAGAGAGCAAGGGACACAGAGAATCCCAAGCAGGCTTCCTGCTGCCAGCACAGAGCCCAATGTGGGGCTCAAACCCACAAAACCGTGAAATCATGACCTGAGCCAAAATCAAGAGTCAGATGCTTAACCAACTGAGCCACCCACGCGCCCTTCCATAGACTCCTTAGAAAGCATTTTGGTGATAGTCTTTTAGAGTTGCTTTTGCCTTTTAAAATTAAAAATAATTTAGGGGCACCTGGGTCGCTCAGGTGGTTAAGTGTCTAACTTCAGCTCAGGCCATGATCTCACAGCTCAAGCCCCACATCGGGCTGTCTGCTGTCCGCACAGAGACCACTTTGGGTCCTCCGTCCTCTGTCCCCCTCTGCCCCTACCCTGCTTGACCCATGCTCCCCCCTCCCCCCGCTTCTCTCAAAAAAGTAAACAAAAAAAAAGGTAGTTTTAAAATAGTTTCAAGTTTACAAAATGGTTAGAACAATAGTACAAAGAGTTCCTGTACACTCTTTCCTCAGATTTCAGATTTTCCACCTGTACCATTTGACTAATATGGTAAAATTAACCTTATTCACTCCCATAGTACCCCCAACCCTTGTCCCCCCCATTACTGAGTTTTTGTGTTTTGAATCATTTAAGTTGGTGTCTTTTTATCCCTTAGTACTTTAATATAGATTTTTTAGAAACAAGGACATTCTTCTACATGATCATCATCAAAATTGGGAAACTATTATTGATCCAAATCTAATCTGTAGACCCTGTTCAGGTTTCACCTTTTGTTCCAATAATACCGGGATCTGATTCAAGATCACACATTGTATTTAGTCTCTTCTCGTCTTCCATGACCTTGACTTTTTTTTTTTTTTTTAATTTTTTTTTTTTTCAACGTTTATTTATTTTTGGGACAGAGAGAGACAGAGCAATGAACAGGGAGGGGCAGAGAGAGGGAGACACAGAAATCCGGAACAGGCTCCAGGCTCTGAGCCATCAGCCAGAGCCTGACGCGGGGCTCGAACTCCCGGACCGCGAGATCGTGACCTGCTGAAGTCGGATGCTTAACCGACTGCGCCACCCAGGTGCCCCAGACCCTTGACTTTTTTAAAGAGTACAAATTACTTTGTGGAAATGCCTTGCAATTCGGGTTGTCTTATGACCTTTTGATTACACATTTTTGAGGGGACTACCATAGATGTCTTCTTCTTGCAGCAAACATTAGGAGTTGCACGATGTCAGTTCCATTACCATGATAACATTTATCCCCTGGCTAAGATGGTGTTGGCATTCACTTATTTCCTTAAGCACTTGTCCAGATTTGACAAAAGATGCTCTAGGCTGATCCTGTGTTTTCCTGACTCTACCCCTGGAATCTGCCATATTCTCCAGGAAGCTCTGGTTTCTTTCAGTGGAGAAATGGTGTTTAGAAACCAAGTCTGGGCATTATGTGTACTTACTGGTCTGGGATGTTGTTGCTTCTAGGCCCACTCGGACAGAGCCAAGAAAACACACGTTGGGGTGCCTAGGTGGTTCAGTCAGTTAAGCTCCGACTCTTGGTTTTGGCTCAGGTCACAGTTTGAGCACAAAGTCTTCTTGGTATTCTCTTTCTCCCTCCCCCACGCCCACCCCATCCTTCTCCCACTTGCACTGTCTGTGTCTCTCTCAAATAAATAAAACTTAAAAAAATACATGCATGTATATATGAGTACATGCACACATAAATATATATTTCTATAGCTACATGTATATATTAAAACATTAGCTTATACTGATGTCTTTCAGTTCCATTATCCTCACTATATTATTTACTTACTCAGTAATCTTCTGTAAATGATCAGTCCTCCACTTTTAAATTTATTTAAATTTTGTAACGTTTATTTATTTTTGACAGAGAAGAGAGAGACAGAGTATGAGTGGGGAGGGGCAGAGAGAGAGAGGGAGACACAGAATCTGAAGCAGGCTCCAGGCTCGGAGCTGTCAGCACAGAGCCCGACGTGGGCTCAAACTCACCGCGAGATCATGACCTGAGCTGAACGAAGTCAGACGCTCAAACCGACTGCGCCACCCAGGCGCCCCTAAATTTTTTTATTTTAGAGAGGGAGAAAGAGAGAGTGGGAGAGAGGAACAAATGGGAAGAGGAAGAGAGAAAATCTCAGGCAGGCTTCATGCTGAGTGCAGAGCTCAACACGGGGCCTGATCCCTTGACCCTAAGATCATGACCTGAGCCAAAATCAAGAGTCAGACGCTCAAGCAATTGTGTCACTCAGGTGCCCCAACCTCTGCTTTTGTAATTTAAGTTTAACTTTTTAAGCCTTTAAAGTTTATTTATTTGAGAGGGAGAGAGACAGAGAATCCCAAGCAGGCTGTGCACTGTCAGCATGAAGCCCAACTTGGGGCTTATCACACAACTGGGAGAGCATAACCTGAGTTGAAACCAAGAGCTGGGATGCTTAACTGACTGAGCCACCCAAGTGCCAATACTTTTTTTATTTTTTTTTTTTGAAACGAGCTTGTTGAGATATAATTCATACTCTGTGTAATTCACCCATTTAAAAGTATACAGTTTAATGATTTATAGTATATTCAGTGAGTTATACAACCACACACAATTCTTTAACGTACAAACTGTACTAAAAAGGACACAGTTAAAAGTAAGAGTTCTGTGCATTATTCACCGAAGTAACCACAGTAGCTGCCTTTGTACATGTTAAGATGAACACCACATGTTGGAGTAAAAGTGATGTAGTAGTATGGTTAGCCTCAGCCCTAGGACCCCCCTTTAAGATAATATTGCCTAATGGGGCTCCTGGTCGGCTCCATCAGTGGAGCATGCAACTGTTGACCTCAGAGTTGTGGGCTCAAGCCCCACATTGGGCACAGAGCTTACTTAAGAAAAGAAAAACAACATAGTACTGCCTAGTAACCTAAATCATAGGTAGATAGACCAGAAGGTGTGGAAATGGAAACTGGGAACAGGATTTGTCTATAGTGGTTGGGTTGCCTGTGTGAATTGGCTTGAAATTCCAGCGTCCTTACCTGTGTCCTCAGGCACCAGTTTTGTCTGTCATTGTTTTTGCTCGGTTGAGGAAGAGGGATGTGTCCCTGATTACCATGCTTGGAAAGCAGTTGAGAATGAATTCAGGTTGCTAAGTAGTGGTTGCATCACCTGGTGTCGCACTGCCCACCCGCGTCTGTGTTCGTGTCACTCAGCTCTGCCCTCTTCTGATGCTTAACCACCCATCAGTGTGACTTTGAACCTGCTGTGTAGTTCAGTCGTCTCTGTCTTCAAAATGACCTTATATCATAGGTTACTACTAATCGACTCCTGTTTATCTCTAACATTTTAGGTGGGTGGGTAGGTAGGTAGGTACGTAGGTAGGATGTTCCAAGTAGGACAGAGTTGGTGATGTGTGAAGAAGTGAAACTGCTGGTATTTGGGGGAAGGCGTAGTCATCTCTGACATTTATCTGTAGGCTGGCTTCTACACCAAAAGAAGAGGGCTTTGTGAGCCCGTGACTGTTTTTGTTTTGGGTTATTTTTGGATGGAGATCTGGACAGAGCGTTACTGTGATGTGAGCACTGCCAAAGACAGTTCTCATTCTCAGAGGCTTTGGGGCCGTCTTCAGCAACGGTGCACCGTGGTCTCTCACTTGCCCATTGCAGGTGTCTGTTTGCAAGGCAGCTTCTACCTTTGAATTCATGTTTGCCCTGTTCCCAGCATGGACCCTTGTGTGTTTTTGCTTGCGAGAATTATCTTGGGTCTTTAATATCAGAGCCCTATTGACCTCAGGGACGTCTAGGGATGGCTGCTATACCTCACGGGAAATTGCAGTGGGTGGTCAGGTTGATTCTCTGGGCTCCCTCTCATGACAGAAGGCTATCTTCTCCCACCTGGTTACCGCTTCCATGAGCCCCATAACTGAAATGGTCTTCCAGCTGTTCGCAGCTGTAGAGTACTTTCGCAGTAGGTTTTTAAAAACTGTGTGTGAGTGTTGGTGCTGCTGAGGGCTTCCCCAAGTGGGGAATAACAACCTTTGTTATTTTTAAAAGCAATTTCAGTAACTCTGGAAGAGCTCTAAAACCTGATGGCTATCATGGCCTTGATGGATGGGCGTGATATGGAAAAGAAACAGAATCCTGGGGAATGGATGGGGGTTGGAGATAGATCATAAATGCAGCTTAAGCGAAATCCTGTAGGTTTAGGTTTTGTTAAATTGCCATATTCATTCCTCAGCTTTTTAAATAGCGAAAACTCTGTAACCTTCTGTGTCCCGTGACTTGCGAAATTGTGGCCATTATCTATTACAACCTAACTGACTAAATTGAAGATTGTTAACAAACTTCGGTAAAATTCTAAACTGAGACCAAACCATTTTCAGTGTTCGTCTATACAACAGTATATTGATCTGCCTAAGTCAGTTTTTTTTTTTTCTTAGAAGCTTCTGATAATGTAGCAAAGGCAAAAAAAAAAAGTAATAGTGATATGCCAGAAAACAAATGTTGGGATTGAAATGTGTTCCTCTTTAGTTTACATGCTTAATAAGTTTATTTTTCAATAAAAGACTGTGGGGGGAAGCAAAAATAATTTCCAGTTTCTACACCATGATTAACATTTTGGTGTATATAGACAAGACTTTTTTCTTTGGACACATACAGAAATATGTGTATTTTTAAATGCATTTTTTTCTTCCTAAAAGAGGTCATACTACATATGCTGCCTTGTTTTTGAATTTTTTTTTAATATTTAGATTTAAACATCTATTATGTGCTGTTCTTAGGGAGATATATCAACATATCTGTATGGTTCTTTGCCTATATTGTATAGACTTAGCCTTAGGAGTTAACCAGGGTGAAGGAGGAAGGTTAGGGATATGGAGTATGTTTCTTTCTTTCTTTCTTTTAAAATTATTTAACCACTATGGAAGTTTCCCATGTTAATATAACAATAAACCATATTTCCTGTGACCTGATGGTATTCCATTGTATGTAACTACCATCATTTAATTCCTGATTGATGGGCATCTAGGTTGGTTTCAGTGTTTGATATTAGCAACACAAGCAATGAATATCTTTGTTTTACTTGCTTAATTATTCCCTTAGAGTGTGTTGTTTGAATTGCAGTTGTTAAGAGTATTCTTTTGTTTTGTTTTATTTTTACATTTTAGTTCCTGGTCCAATTTCAGTGGTGTTATTCTCTTCTGGTTTTCAGAGGTCAGAGAGACCGAGTCAATCATGGGATAGCTAAGGATTGGTAGCATTTAATTTTACTGTATAGCATGGAGTTAATTATTGAAGTACTGACATTTTAAAAGTTTGATTTAACTTCTTTCTGAAAATACAGCGTTTGAAGGATACTGAAAAGGTAAAATATGATGCTGACTCAAGTACTCATCATCCTGATTTAAGTTCTTCAACAGCTTGCCAGGTCTGCTTCATCCGCACCTTATTTGTTTTGTTTTTTTTTTATTTTTATTTTATTTTATTTTTTTTATGAAATTTATTGAACAAATTGGTTTCCATACAACAACCAGTGCTCATCCCAAAAGGTGCCCTCCTCAATACCCATCACCCACCCTCCTCTCCCTCCCACCCCCCCTCCACCCTCAGTTTGTTCTCAGTTTTTTAACAGTCTCTTTTTCTTTTGGCTCTCTCCCCCTCTAACCCTCTTTTTTTATTTTTTTTCCTTCCCATCCCCCATGGGTTCTGTTAAGTTTTAGGATCACATAAGAGTGATAAACCATATGGTATCTGTCTTCTCTGTATGGCTTATTTCACTTAGCATTACACTCTCCAGTTCCATCCACGTTGCTAACAAAGGGCCATATTTCATTCTTTTCTCCATTGCCCCCGTGTACTCCATTGTGTATATATAACCCACAATTTCTTTATCCATTCATTAGTTGAGGGACATTTAGGCTCTTTCCATCATTTGGCTATTGTGAGAGTGCTGCTATGAACATTGGGGTACAAGTGCCCCTATGCAATTCAGCTACTCCTGTATCCTTGGATAATTCCTAGCAGTGCTATTGCTGGATCATAGGGTAGGTCTATTTTTTAATTTTCTGAGGAACCTCCACACTGCTTTCCAGGAGCGGCTGCACCAATTTGCATTCCACCAACAGTGCAAGAGGGTTCCCGTTTTCCACATCCTCTCCAGCATCTCTAGTCTCCTGATTGTCATTTGGCAATCTGACTGGAGTGAGGTGATACCTGAGTGTGGTTTTGATTTGTATTCCCTGATAAGGAGCGACGCTGAACTCTTTTCATGTGCCTGTTGGCCATCTGGATGTCTTCTTTAGAGAAGTGTCTATTCATGTTTTCTGCCCATTTCTTCACTGGGTTATTTGTTTTTCGGGTGTGGAGTTTGGTGAGCTCTTTATAGATTTTAGATACTAGCCCTTTGTCCGATATGTCATTGCAAATATCTTTTCCCATTCCCGTTGGTTGCCTTTTAGTTTTGTTGGTTGTTTCCTTTGCTGTGCAGAAGCTTTTTATCTTCATAAGGTCCCAGTAATTCACTTTTGCTTTTAATTCCCTTGCCTTTGGGGATGTGTCGAGTAAGAGATTGCTACGGCTGAGGTCAGAGAGGTCTTTCCTGCTTTCTCCTCTAAGGTTCTGATGGTTTCCTGTCTCACATTTAGGTCCTTTATCCATTTTGAGTTTATTTTTGTAAATGGTGTGAGAAAGTGGTCTAGTTTCAACCTTCTGCATGTTGCTGTCCAGTTCTCCCAGCACCATTTGTTAAAGAGGCTGTCTTTTTTCCATTGGATGTTCTTTCCTGCTTTGTCAAAGATGAGTTGGCCCGCACCTTATTTTGTCATAGAGGGGAGTAAATGTTTCAAAGCCCCATCCTTTCTTCCCTTTTCCTCCTCTTGCCCTCCCTCACTCCCTCCCTTGTTCTCAAGGTAGCCACTATCCACTTGTTGGCATGTATTATTCTCACGCATGTTTTTGTTTTGGGGGGAAAGAACCCAAGTTTCAGTAGCTACTTTCTTTCTCATTAATTTTTAAATTTTAATTCCAGTGTAGTTAACATGCAATGTTATATTGGTTTCAGGTGTACAGTGTAATGACTCAGCACTTCTGTAACCTGACTCAGTGCTCATCATGATGAGTGTGCTGTTAATCCCCATCCCGTTTCACCCACCCCACCCATCCCCGGCTTCCCTCTGTCTCACGCATGTTTTTATACTTTTGCTGTATACAGATGTTTCTATAAACCATTTGTTTTTGCGTTTTTAAGCTTACATAAATGGTATCATTCTGTACCTGACATCACTTTTACAACTTGCTTTACTTTACATCATTTTGGGTGTATCTAATGTGTGATACAAGTAGATTTCATTCATTTTAAACTCAATATATAGTATTCCACTGTATGTTTATTTCTGTTAGTATTTTTTCCACTGTTTTTTTATTGAGTTTTAAAATATTTATTTATTTTTAGGCGAGTGCCAGCGGGGGAGGGGCAGAGAGAGAGGGACAGAGGATCCAAAGTGGGCTTTGTGCTGATAGGCCGACAGCAGTGGGCCTGATGTGGGGCTCAGGCCTACGAACCATGAGATCATGACAAAGGTTGATGCTCAACCTACTGAGCCACCCGGGTGCCCCCCACTGTATTTTTTAAAAACCCGGTTTGTTTATTACCTCTGTAGACTAGATATATAGTAATAAAATTGCTGGGTTTAAAAAAAAATACTTATTTTGAGAGAGAGAAAGAGCACGAGCTGAGGATAAGGGGCAGGGGGAAAGAGAAAAGAGAGAGCGAGAGAGAGTCCCAGGCAGACTGCACGCTCTCAGCACAGAGCCGGACATGGGGCTTGAGCCCATGAACTGTGAGATCATGCCCTGAGCCAAATCAAGAGTTGGGCCCTTAATTGACTGAAGCCACCTAGGTGCCTCTAAAATTGCTGTTTTAAATGTTTTTCTGATGTTGCAATTGTAAACATAAAATTGATGTTTTAACAAATTGCAGATTTCTGTATGATAACTGTGGTTGTATATATAGTTTGCTTTGTATAAAACAAGTTACTCAGCTCAAGACTTACCAACATTACCATCAGTAATTAGAAATAGCACACTTACATACTGCTTAGTGTTTACTGTGTACCAGAATCAGCTCTAAGCTTTTCAGATGTTGTATTCTGTTATGTCATTTATCATCACACAGGATAAGGAAATTGAGGCACAGAAAGGTTAATAAGTAAGTTAACCTTCTTTATGCCTAAAACCATTCTGCTGATAATGATGGTGCTGAAATAGAACCCTGACATTTAACCCTATACACACTGTTCGTTAATACACTCTTTTGTTGCTTTTTGTCATAAACTAAGTATAAAATTGCCTAGTCAATACAGCATAATCACATTAATACAATATGAGTTGGTGGTTGGGTGTCAGGGTTTAAGTAATTTCTACTTGGTTGAATATCAGGATTGTTTCTTCTAATAGAGGCACATCCTCATTTATCATGAGGATTTTGGATTTTTTTAAGCATTGTGTCTAGTTGATTGAAAAAGTGTACATGTTCTACCTCCCTAGAGCCTTTAGGGCCTCAAGGCAACACTATGTCTAACTTACTTTGTGTTCCTGCATGAGGAAATTGGCTTCCAAATTCCCTGTACTAATAGTGGTGTGAAACGTCACTACCCTGTGTAAAGTTCTGAAGTGGGGAGGCTGTTTTTACTGCCCCAGCATAATGTCACAGCACATCTTCCCCCTTAAAGTAGTTTAAGGACTCCTTTCGCTTGTCACACGGGTCACGGAAGGATTGACTTGTATAGGGCCCACAGACTGAGGCCCGAGGCTGAGGGGTCCTGGAGGACCAGGCCATGATGATGAGCTTGGGGGGGGTCTACACAGACTTTGCATTAAGGTCAAAGCCCTACGACCTTTCTCAGGCCAGATTACTTTCATATTCTATGCTTCCTTCTTTAAAAAAAGAAAAAAGAAAAGAGAATCTCAGAGGTTAGCCTGCCTGCTCCCTTTCCCTTGCCCCCACTTACTACATCTCTTCCTGAACTAAGCACACACCTCTCTCCCTCTCTTTGTTTTCCTCCACTTAGACCCTGTATGGAGCATATTGGTGATGCATCAGAATCTCCTGGAATGCTTATTCAATGAAAATTACTGAATCCTACCTTAGACCTACTGAATCAGAATCTCTGGGTGATGCTCCCGTGATATATGAATTTTTTTTTTTTTTTTTAATTTTAGCTCTATTCCCCACGTGGGGCTTGAACTCACGACCTTGAAATCAAGAGTCATCACATGCTCTACTGACTAAGCCAGCCAGGCGCCCCAGAAATACATGAATTTTTAACTTTTTATTATGGAATGTACAAACATGTCCAAAAGAGAAAAATAATACTGTTAACCCTTATGTACCCACTGGCCAGCTATGCAGCAATCATTAGTTCATGAGCCACTTTTACATTGTCTGTGGACAATCCCACCCACCTACTCTTGATTATTTGGAAACACATCACAGATAATATTTTTTTTCCTGTAAATATTTCAGTGTGTCTTTCTAAAAGATCATCTGTTTTTTAAACAACTATGTATATTTTCCTCACAGCTTTTTACTTTTGAAAAGTTTTAGACCTATTGAAAAAAAATGTAACTGTGAATACTTCTGTACTCTTTACCTGGGTTCTCTGATTTTGTGTTCTCTCACTCTGTGTGTGTGTGTGCATCTTACGTATCTTTTATTGTTGTTATTACACCCTTTGAAAGTAAGTTGGAACATTGTGAAAATTTACTTCTAAATATTCAACTTGTTTCTCCTAAGAGCAAGCACATTCTCTAACATAACTACGATACAGTAATCACATTTTGGGCAATTTCTAACTATCCAAATAGTGTCCTTTATAGCTTTCCTTTAAAAAGGATTGAACTATTACATTTGGTCTGCAACAGTTCCCCAGTCAACTTTTTTTTAAAAATCTTTCACAACAATGGTATTTTTTTAGTTTAGGCCATTTGTTTAAATATATCCCTGAATTTGAATTTGTCTTACTGTTTTATCATGATTAGATTCAAATAACATATTTTTGGCAGAAAGACTGTGTAGTGATATTTTCTTCCTTTTTTTTTTTTTTTTTTAAATTTTTTTTTCAACGTTTATTTATTTTGGGACAGAGAGAGACAGAGCATGAACGGGGGAGGGGCAGAGAGAGAGGGAGACACAGAATCGGAAACAGGCTCCAGGCTCTGAGCCATCAGCCCAGAGCCTGACGCGGGGCTCGAACTCCCGGACCGCGAGATCGTGACCTGACTGAAGTCGGACGCTTAACCGACTGCGCCACCCAGGCGCCCCTCTTCCTTTTTTTAATGTTTGTTATTTTTGAGAGAGAGTGAGAGAGAGAACGTGAGCAGGGGAAGGGCAGAGAAGGGGGGGGAGACCGAGAATCCCAAGCAGGGTATGTATGCGCTGTCAGTGCAGACCTGATGTGGGGCTCAAACACAAGAACCATGAGACAACGACCTGAGCCAAAGTCAAGAGTTGGACACTCCACCGACTGAGCCACCCAGGTGCCCCAGTGAGATTTTCTTCTTAGGACATCACATATATCAGCTTGTCACTGTTGGTGATGTTAAGCTGGTCACCCGCTTAAAGTAGTGTCTGCCAGAGTTTTGGATTGCAAAGGCACCCATTCCCTTCTATCGATGAGCCTTCCCTGAATCAGTGGTGCTTTGTCTTAGAGCTACATGTTTTTAGGTACACAAAAGGACCAAAGTAAGATTCGTCTGTACTTCAAAGGAACACCTGGTCTTAGTTTCTTGGGGATATTGTTGTTAGAAATAATGTGGGCAGAAATAGGGATGTAGGAGGCTAGGAATATTAATTAATGTGAACTCAAAGGTGGTGGGGAGTATCTGTGTGCATTTGAGATCATGGAATCGGGGGGTGGGGGGAATTCCTATTCCTGTTCCACCCCTCCTGTATTCTGATAGCCCTGCAACTGGACTGTAAGGGATTGGAGTCCAGGAAGAGTGAGGAAAGTCCCAGGCATCATGACCTGAACAGGATGTTGAGCTCTCGTAGCTGCTTTACCTGGAGCTGTAACATCCAGCTGACCTTTGAAGATGAGAGAGGCACATCAACTTACATAAATTAGAGACTGCTCCTGTGCACACCTGACTGTGTAGCTGCCCTGATCTGCAGCGAGGGTCCTTTCTACCTCAAATCATGATCACATTTGCTTATAACAATGCTTTCTCTTTTCCAGTGGGTGAATTCGTAAGTGATGTTCTACTCGTTCCAGAAAAGTGCCAGTTTTTCCACAAAGAGCGGATGGAGGTGTGCGAGAATCACCAGCATTGGCACACTGTAGTTAAAGAGGTAAAAGAATGGATCATGTGTTGTTTTCCTTGTTAAGAGAGAAAGAAACATTTTCTTCCAAACCTCCTCATGATTTCAAATTGCTTTTATTTTCCCTCTTCAAAGTTTGCAATTACTTGTATCTTCTAAGTTAAAAATATTTGGGGGCACCTGGGTGGCTCAGATGGTTAAGCCTTTGACTTTTGGTTTTGGCTCAGATCATGATCTTATGGTTCATGAGTTCAAGCCCCGCTTCAGGCTCTTCGTGGACAGTGTGGAGCCAGCTTGGGATTCTCTCTCCCCCCTCTCTCTCTGCCCCTCCCCCACTCACACATGCTGTCTCTCTCTCTCTCTCTCTCTCTCTCTCTCTCTCTCTCAAACTTAAAAAAATTTTTTTAGGGGTGCCTGGGTGGCTCAGTTGGTTAAGCGTCTGACTGCGGCTCAGGTCATGATCTCGTAGTTCATGAGTTCAAGCCCCTGCTGACAGCTCAGAGCCTGGAGCCTGCTTTGGATTCTGTGTCTTCCTCTGTCTCTGCACCTCCCCCACTCACACTCTGTCTCTATCTCTCAAAAATAAATAAGCATTAAAATTAAAAAAAAATTTTTTTAAATAAAAATATTTGGGAGGATATTTTTATTGAGAAATACAGTGTTGACAATCCAGCTCCTAAAGTTAAGGATGTTGAAAAGATTGTTAAGCAAGGATGCTGTCCGTGGGATTTCCAAGGAGGCCATCCCAAGCCTTAGGGCCTTAGGGTAGAAATAGCCAATTCTAGAAAATCTATGTCTTGACATGTATCCTCATAGGATTGGATGCCATTTCATTTTTCCAGTGAGGAAAAGTACCCTTTCTTATACTTGTCTTCTGTGGTTAAGTTGGATCTCTAGTCAGTTTCTTTGGTCAGATTCTGACACAATGCCCTCACAGTGAGGAATGTAAATTATCACTGACCGCCTTTAGCCAGCATTGATAAGTACTAGAAGAGCTCCCTTTTCCTTAATTTTTTTCTAACTGTGGGCTTTTGTTGTATCTGGCCCAGATGATGATTCTCCATTGCAAGTTAAGCAAAATTTGTAAATCTTAAAATAATAGCATCACAACTTGTTGACAGAAAATTTGTGTGTCTGTGAGAGAATGCTTTACATAGTGATTTGATAGGGGTTTCTTTTGTTTTTTTATTATTTTTTATAATATTTTTATTTTTGAGACAGAGACAGAACATGAACAGGGGAGGGTCAGAGACAGAGGGAGACACAGAATCCGAAGCAGGCTCCGGGCTCCGAGCTGTCAGCACAGAGCCTGACATGGGGCTTGAGCCCACGGACAGCAAGATCATGACCTGAGCTGAAGCTGGACACTCAACCAACTGAGCCACCCAGGCGCCGATAGAGGTTTCTCTTGGATGAAGCTAGTGATGGGGGACTATTTGACCAAATTTATTAATGTTCTGATGTTGGATCTGTGGGTTTCTTTTAGGCCTGTCTGACTGAGGGGATGACCTTATATCGCTATGGCATGCTGCTGCCGTGTGGGGTAGACCAGTTTCATGGCACTGAATATGTGTGCTGCCCTCAGACAAAGACTATTGAATCGACTGTGTCAAAAGAAGAGGAGGAGGATGAGGAGGAAGAAGAGGAAGAGGATGAAGAGGAAGACTATGATATTTACAAAAGGTAAATTCTTCTTCTACACCTGTGCGATTGTTTCGTTGGTGGTGGTGGGCTGCCAGTCCCTCCCTTCTAGATAAAGTGGGCATTCCCTTGTTCGTGTTGGCATTGAGCCAGCTGGCCTTTCATTGTCGCCCTAGCTGATTGAAGGACTGCCGGTGGCTCTCGGCTTCCTATTCTGTGGCCACGGTATTTTCTGCAGGCTAATGCAGCGCCTGCCCACTTACTCCTCCCCTCCTCCTCCCCAGCTGTAGCTGGGCTGAGGGCTGTAGTGACACAGCTAAACGTGAGTTGAGCTTATTTCCTGTCTCTGTTTTTGTGTTTCAGCATAGGGAAGAGAATCATTGTTGTGCTTTGCACACAGGAATTGGTCTTAACCTTCCTTTTCTGTTGTGACCTTTAGTGAATTTCCTACCGAAGCAGATTTGGAGGACTTCACAGAAGCAGCTGTGGATGAGGATGACGGGGATGAGGAAGAAGGGGAGGAGGTGGTTGAAGACCGTGATTACTACTACGACACCTTTAAAGGCGATGACTACAACGAAGAGAACCCTACCGAACCCAGCAGTGACGGGACGGTTTCAGAAAAGGAGATTACTCACGACGTTAAAGGTAACCTGATGTATTAAAATCCATCTGGTAATTATTTGCTTACAATTTTGGACTGCATTCATCACAGGTAAGTCACAGAGGGAGAGGCGGCACTCCTGGACGCTGGAGTGAAATCTGCTCTCCAGCCCGCTGGTGGTGCCATCTTAGCGCTCGGTGGCCAGGCTGCTGACACGGTCAGGGGGGGACCCAGGATTGAATCAGAAACTGTTGTTGGCATTATAAGGACTGAACTAGAGAACAGGGACCCAGAGGATCCTGCAACATTCTCTCCCCAAGGGGAGCCCCCTCCTCAGTACTTCTAAAGCCCTGACCTTCTACAATGAAATTAACTTCCTTGGTTCTTTTCTTGAGTGTGTGTTCCCATCCGTATGCTGCCCTGTTGGTCCACCAGAAAGATGCCTGTGACTGGGAGGGTGGCCTTTAATGACCTACTGGTGAGGAATCAGGCCCAGCAGTTTTTTTCATCCTGTCATTTCAAAAAAAAAAAAAAAAGACCATCTAGAGCCATTTACATTCAGCCTCCTGGAGAGTGTCTATCTGATGCCATTTAAGATCTGAAGAATTATTTGGGACTCCCTGTAGGGGAAATACTTAACAGTCTAGATGTTTGTTTGTTTGTTTTTAACATTTATTTATTTTTGAGAGAGAAAGAGAGAGAGAGACAAAGCATGAGTGGGGGAGGGACAGAGAGAGGGAGACACACAATCCAAAGCAGGCTCCAGGCTCTGAGCTGTCAACACAGAGCCCAACGCGGGGCTCGAACTCACGGACCACGAGATCATGACCTAAGCTGAAGTTGGATGCTTAAACAACTGAGCCACCCAGGCACCCCGACAGTCTAGAAGTTTCTGAGTCATCCTGAAGAAAGTGAAAATGTACATGTGTGCAATCCAGGCACTTATGTAGCATTTCCTATAGTTATCACCAGTAAAACAGCCTCTTCACCCCCATTGGTCTCCTTTGATCCTTGATACGACAATCAACAAATCAGGCAAATATCTCAGAAGTGGGAGGCTCACAGAGCTGTGAGACACAGAATTCCTCTCCGTCAGTCTAGACTCAAGACAGTGTGAAAAACACTGTTTTCAGTTCCTAAGTGTCTTTACTACAGTCAGGACAGAAAAACGACTACGTCCTCAGGAAGGCCGGGCTTGAGTCGGTGAGATGGTCCACCAGGGCGCTTGGGGTCCGCTCAGTCTTGGCCTCCGCTGACATTCAGCGGGTCGTTGAGCATGTGGCCTGGCCTGTCCTGTCCTCCTCCCACCCGTAGCAGTGTGATCAAAGCTGCTGCCTCTGTCCCGCTGACGCTCTGACCGTTTTCACACAGCTGTCTGCTCCCAGGAGGCGATGACGGGGCCCTGCCGGGCCGTGATGCCTCGTTGGTACTTCGACCTCTCCAAGGGAAAGTGCGTGCGCTTTATATATGGCGGCTGCGGAGGCAACAGGAACAATTTTGAGTCTGAGGATTATTGTATGGCTGTGTGTAAAGCGATGAGTAAGTCCCGGCACGCTGGCTTCGTGCAGCGGCTCTGTCCTGTCCGGCGTTCTGTCTCTCCCGGCCGTCCCTGTGACCGCGTCTGTG
The DNA here is from genome assembly GCF_007474595.2 of Lynx canadensis. Lineage (NCBI taxonomy): Eukaryota > Metazoa > Chordata > Mammalia > Carnivora > Felidae > Lynx > Lynx canadensis. Next base: position 26,836,893 of record NC_044312.2, read on the forward strand.
TCGTGCTCCCTTGCCGACTCAGGTGTTGGCTGTCAGTCGTTTTCCCCTCATCTCTGTGCTTTCTAGACCTAGGCTCTGCTTTCCTGTTGGCAGTCGTGAGCCCAGTTTTGTACGTCCGTGCTCACCGTGGGTCTGGTGGTGGTGGTGGCGGCGTGTCCCCTCCCTGGCACAGCAGAGAGCCCAGGGGTCTGTTCTTTCTTTTCCTTCCTTGTGTCTGTGGGCCCCTGGAGGGCTTCTGTGTTGCTTGGGACAGCAGCCTTACCCTTGGCTGTGTCTAGTTGAAAGGCACAAGGGTTAGCAGATCAGCCATGAGTTCTGCACATTCTTGTTTCCGTTCTTTCCTCCCATTCTTGTCCTTGAGCTACCCTGTCGCCCACCCCCATGGTGCATGTTGGCTGAGGGGAACACTGCTCTTCACACGAGGGACACCAGGAATACTCCTGGGAGTCCGGAGTCCTGAAATCTCTTGCTGTCTGTGTTCTGTGGGGAGAGTTCTGCAGCTGAGTGGTGGTAACTGTTTTTCCGATAGTTTGGCAATGTTGGATCATGCAGAGCTTTAGGAAGTGAAAGAATTTTAGTTCGTGTGTCCTTTGGTCACGGAGGAAATTCAGTGGTTCAGCTGAGTTGGGTTTACTTAGACATGGGTAGGAGAAGCTTTGCTTTTCTCCGTGGTTACCCCCCTTCCTTTCTAAGGCCCTCTTTCTCTTATCTTGCAGTGCTAGCCCATGGGTTTGGGAGATCCTCAGGCTGGACACTCATTTCTTGGTTTGATTCTGGAACTCGTTAGAATAATGAATTGCTGGTCGTTCCTGGTATTTGCTCTTACGATTTTTGGCTGTCGGTTCTGGTGGATTTTCATTCAAATACCTCCCTGTTCCTTTTTCCTCCCCTGCCCAAAAGATTTTTAAATCTTAATATTATATGGTGTGCTTTAGCACCTCCACTCCAGCTGCTGCTCTGTGGAGAGACTGTTTTTATTAGAAATCATTGAAAATGTGGAAACAGAATGAGTCCTGAGGGAACTTTGATGGCAGAAACTTTTATTCAGGAAAGATGTGGAGACAGAAATTATTGTGGTATTTCCTATTTTATAAAATTACTTAAAATTAGGGGCAACAAGACATTATTTGGGGGTGAAGCCTGAGGAACCAGGGGTCATTAAAGATCTCACTGAATATGGGAGGTAGTTGTTCCCGTAAAGGGTCAGATAGATAGTGCTGTAAGGTGCTGTGGGGTGGCACTTCTCCAGAGCGTTAGTGGTTTTCCAGTCTGCAAAATTGTAGTTTCATGCGTGTAGTTGGGAGGACTTGCCACAGAGAAATTGTGTCATGTACTTGTGGGGTCCCCGGCTTGAGTGTTCTGAGAGCCCAGAAGTATCACTGTGCCACCGGCCAAGTTTGTGCTCCCCTCTGAAGGGGTCTGAGGTGGGCGGATGTGCTGGTTTTGTGAGCCAGTTTTCATAGGGACAGAAGGGTGGGTGCCCTCGCATCTTCAGAGCCAGACCTCTTGGGCTGCAATGCCTTTAGCTTTTTCTTCCCGGGGGTGGAGGCAGCTTGGGTTTTGTATAATCTTTACCTAGCCCAGTGATACGAACCAAAGACTGTCTCCAACACACAAGCCTTTAAGCTGCAGATGTGCATTGCTGATGGCAATGTGCTCATTGGCACTGATGGACTTCAGTGCTTTGAAATTCTCTCAGCTGAACTTTTGAGTATCGGGGAATGTGGTTTGTGAAGCTGTATATTCTAATTTAGTTAATCTGAAAATTGGCTGTGGTGATCCTCTTTAGCTTATGTAAGAGCCAAATATTCTTGACAAGATTTTAGTTATAGCTTTTAGGTTTAGAGCTAAGTAAAAATGCCTTGACGGAAGAACTTTGGAGTGGCTGGCTGATTTGTAGTGACAGGTCTACAGTTGTCTTAGTTGTTTTAGTGTCGTATTACAGTTATGCAGTTCTGGAAATTAGGTGAACTTCTTTCTCTCTGAACTGAAATTTGTTGGGTTTGGTATTTGCTGTCCATGAGCTCTAATATTATGATACAGCAAATTGTACAAGTAAGTTTTCTATCCGTCCTCCCTGGCTTGGGAAATTGGGAGTGAACTGGGCTAATAAGAGTTTTTCATAGGGATTTCTTTAGGGGTTGAGCAGGTAAACTTGTCCTCTCAAACCTTTCCTTTGTGGGGTTAAGCTCCCTGTGCAGATAACCACTTGCCTGGGGTCAGTAAGACCTTCCGCTTGAGGAGCAGTGAGGAAAGGGTATTCTAATGGGTTTCCCCTCTAGTGGGTGAAGGCCTGGGAAGGCCAGCAAGCCCAGCGTGTCTTCACACTCTGTGGTGAATCCTTGTCAAATACAGCAACTTAATGTTGTCCCTCATCCTTGATATGAAGGGCTAAGACTTGTTCAGTCATATTGAAAACTAAAAAAATTATAGCTAGAGCAGTTTGGACTTTGCCTACCCAGTCTACATGCAAAGAGCATGCAGCACTAAAGTTTCTTTCAAAATGGAGCTTTTGTGGAAGTTGTCTTTGCAGGCCTGATGTCTGCCCTTGTCTCTGGCCAAAAGCGATCAGTGACAGCAATAAGTAATTCGTTTTTAGGATCTAAGATTTCAGGAACTGAGGGAAGATGTAGAAGTGATTTCCTTTTCTTCCCCTGAAGCCTTAAGTAGATGCCAAGGACACCAAGGGGGCACGGACTGGCCTGGTGGCTGAATGTCACAGAAGGAAAGGGGAGCAATGTGCTCTAACCAAGTGGAGTCTTGGCAGACAGGAGCACCTTGTACCGTGAGCGTGGTGCGAGATAAACTAGTCTGTTCTGCAGGTCCTGGGTTTGATTTCTTTCCTAGGGCACAGTGCACTTTCAATGTTGGGCCTGGCTCCCAAAGGGAACCCCCTCTTGTTTTGTTCCAGTTCCCCCAACTCCTCTGCCAACCAATGATGTTGATGTGTATTTCGAGACCTCTGCAGACGATAACGAACATGCCCGCTTCCAGAAGGCTAAGGAGCAGCTGGAAATACGGCACCGCAACCGAATGGACAGGGTAAACCTTGGCACTCCCCTTCTGTTACAGGTGTTCGGCACTGGGTAGTAGGGTTTTCATAGTGGAAGAGAAGGGTCACCGCCCTCCTAGATTGTCACTCTGTGTTAGGACAGGTGAAGTGTGAGAGTATAAGCAGGTCTCCCTTCTGGGTGTGACTAGCCCCTCCCCTCTGCCCCACCTCCATCTCCATGATAATATAATTAGCCTCTGAGTGCTTATTGGGTTCAGACTGCGGAGTACTTCCTGTAACCATTATGTTCTTGTTATTTTTCTTTGCTATTAACTGGCTTTAAAAAATTTTTTCTTCTATGGAGGGAAAATTGATATCATTGTTGTAAACAGAAAGCTAGTATCATTTGCCATTTAGAACTAGGTAAATGTAAAAATATATTAGATGAAAGCAAACCTGTATTAGTATATTCTAGCTTAGATACTGTTGTCTGCTGAAGGCTCTGAGTCTCGAGATGCTTTCTTTTTTCTTTCTTTTTTTTTTAAGATTTTATTTTTAAGTAACCTCTACACCCGGTGTGGGGCTTGAATTTACAACCTCGAGATCAAGAGTCACACGCTCCACTGACTGAGCCAGCCAGGCACCCCTCGGGATGCTTTCTTAAAAAAGTTACAAGTGTTAGAGCAACATGAGCACCACAGTGCAGCTTTCTCCTAGTTACTGAGAAAGACTGAAAGAAAATTGAAAAGAATTTCTTAGGTCTGAATACCACCTAAAATCTCATACATTACCATGTGCCAGGCTTGTACTTTTGGAAATGTTTGTTGACTCTATTTTATCCAAACAGTTCTGAGAAGTAGGCATTTAAATGCACCCCCCCACCCCCTTTTTTATGTGTGTGAGGAGACTAAGGCACAGAGACTTTTTTAAAAAAATCTTTTTAACGTTTATTTTTGAGAGAGAGAGAGACAGAGTGTGAGAGGAGCAGAGAGAGAAAGGGAGACACAGAATCTGAAACAGGGTCCAGGCTGTGAGCTGGCAGCACAGAGCCTGATGTGGGGCTAGAACTTGGGGCCAGCAAGATCATGACCTGGGCCAAAGTCGGAAGCCCAGCTGACTGAGCCACCCAGGCGCCCCAAGGCACAGAGACTTTTAAATAAATAACTTGCCCGGGGTTATAGAATGGGGAGGTCATGGAATTGAGGCTCTGTTTGCTGATGGTTGGAGTGCAGGACCTTCTGAGACAGTAGCTCTGTGAAGGAGCTAAAACTGCCATGAGCTTGTGAGGGGTCACATGAGGTGATTTCCTTTTGCACAGTTTCCTACATTAGATTTCAGGGCCTGGCGGTATTGTTAGAAAATGGGGGGATTGTTTTAGAGATGACTCTCTGGTGATACTGGCTTTGACCTTCTTCTAGGTAAAGAAAGAATGGGAAGAGGCTGAGCTTCAGGCCAAGAACCTCCCGAAAGCAGAGAGGCAGACTCTTATTCAGGTAAGATGTGTTTTCCAGGGATATAACCTCTGAAGTCCAGTCAGAGCCACATTCCCAGGAAATTACCGTTTGACACCTTTCGCTTAGTTGAGAGCTTATCTTACAGGAAGTTTTAACTGCCTTCCCCCTCCCCACCCCTACCCCCCAACTAGCTTTCTTTAGAATTGATCACCAATGGTAGAAGGAAAGCAGACCAACCAGTGTACCTAATTCATGCCAGGAAGCAAACCGTAGCTGGCTGTGTTTGTTAATTCTGCTCTCCTGGCAAAAATCCTCAATTCATCTTCATTCTTAGACTGTGACTTGTTTTTCAGCAGTATTGAATTTTATTTGTTTGTTTGTTTGTTTATTTATTTATTTTTTACAGACTTGAAAAGTCAAAGTCAGACAATAAAACAGTGATGCCAGTTCATCTCGGGCTTTGCAAGAATGTAACATTAGAATCAGCAGCAGCACCCACCCCACCCCCCACCCCCCCAATAGAACAGTGTGTTGCTAGGAACAGGGATTGCAATTTATAAGACTGGTTTGGGTTTCATAAAGCTGATTGCATTTAAATCAGTTTGTGTTTATGATGAACTGAAATCTTCTCAGGAGGTTAACACTCTGTTGGAACACCTTTTCTTTCTTAGCAATCATCTAGAAAATCTAAGAGTTAATTTCTATGCAGCCAATGCATCCTGTGCAGGGAAATTTAAAATTTAGTTCCACAGCCTTAAACTTTACCTTTCAGCCTGGCCAGGTTTTCCACAGACAACTTGCCCTTCAGGACATCAGTGTGAATGACTCAGCATAACCTACCGCATTACTGGGATATATTTCAAAATATAGTTCCTGTTGGTCTGTGTCTCAGGATTCGGATCTGGGGTGCCTTTGCCACAATGTGGAAAGGGCAGCATTCCTTCTTGCACAGGGCACGTTGAGAAACCCTGCATAGGGGCTTGCCACACTAGTGATTTCAGGAGCAAAAGTGCTATGAAGTCCACTGCCCCTCAGATTTAACATGCTCTCATTAGATTAGGAAGTAATTTTCCTGACAACAGACAGTATATTTACGTCTATCTTACCCTTGCTTAACTCTTCTGGACCTGTTACCGGCTTACACAGGCTCTAGGCGAGGAGGCATAGTCCTGGGGTATCGCTGTCTGCTTAGACTTCCTCCAGGTACCATGAATTTCACGTTGTTCCTGCCTTCTTGGTTTAGCACTTCCAAGCTATGGTTAAAGCCCTAGAGAAGGAAGCAGCCAGCGAGAAGCAGCAGCTGGTGGAAACCCACCTGGCTCGGGTGGAAGCTATGCTGAATGACCGCCGCCGCATGGCTCTGGAGAATTACCTGGCTGCCTTGCAGTCCGACCCACCACGGGTGAGTGGTGTGCAGAGCCCAGAGAACGGTATCCTCGAGGTCACCTCCTCTAAAGCAGCATTTGTGTAGAACATGTATGATGACCTGACACGGGTCAGCAAAAAAATTACATTTTTATGATGAGTTCTGGCAAGGGAAGACAGGTAAGAAGAGAAGAGGGGAAAAAACGTGTCATCTTCTAGTATGTTCTTACGTCACCTTAGCATTACACTTTATGCTTGCATATGCCACCAGTGATACGGAAGTGTCTTACCCTGGAAAAGCATAATCTGAGGATATGGGTTGGTAGTTACTCAATTATTGAATTTTTATAGTAGCTTTTTTAATGTTTATTTTTGAGAGAGAGAGAGAGAAAGACAGATTGTGAGTGGGGGACGGGCAGAGAGAGAGGGAGACACAGAATCCGAAGCAGGCTCCAGGCTCTGAGCTGTCAGCACAGAGCCCGACGTGGGGCTCAAACCCAAACCACGAGATCATGACCTGAGCCAAAGTCGGACGCTTAACCGACTGAACCACCCAGGCGCCCCTTATAGTAGCTTTACTTTCAAAGAATAAAAACTTGCCTTTTGAACACGCTGTTGTAATAAGATTATGAAGAAAAGGGCAAAGGGACTTATATCGAAGCCCCTGGTGCTGGTGGTCTCGTGCTTCTTTATCCCTTCGCTCTAACCTACCTTGCTTTTGGGGGACGGAAATACTGGAAAGAATGGTATTGGTATCCTTCTTAGGTGAGCAAGCAGAGTCTTTTCTGGGTGACACAGGGACTGCCTACCTTGCAATGTAAGGTGTCGGACACTGAGCTTAGGAAAGAGGACAGATTGAGAGGGCTAGAGATTCTGGAAAATACTGTTCCTTAAGGAGCCAACATAACTTTGGAACTTAGTTTTTGGTACATTGTGTAGAAAGGTAGTTTCCTCTTACTTGGGAAGCTTAAAAGCTTTAAAAAGCACAGCTTTCCTTCTTGGTGCCCGGCTGGCTTTTACATTCTTAGGTGAGTTTTTAAGCCTTTCTTGCCTGTTTTCAGTTCTGTAGTGCCTGGATATTCAAACTGCTGTTCTCTCTTGCAGCCTCATCGCGTCCTCCAGGCCTTGCGGCGTTACGTCCGTGCTGAGAACAAAGACCGTCTGCATACCATCCGTCACTACCAGCATGTGTTGGCTGTTGACCCAGAGAAGGCAGCCCAGATGAAATCCCAGGTACACTAGACACAGTTGAAATTGCCGCAGGAGAGCGTCTCTAGCGGGGAGAAGCCGCTTCGACGGTTGGTTGGGCAACACTGATAGCTGTGCTTGGAAAGTGATAAATGGTTTCCGAAGACATTATTAGATTAGAAGAGGTGGTTTTTGCAAAAATACAGTTTCTAAGATCTCTTTTCCATACTTTGTTCTATTAAGTCCTTTCTCCTTAAAGAGTTTCTGAAAGTTTAGTGGGAAAAACTAGACTATCATGTAGTATTTTACAGAAAAACAGCCATTTTTATATAGTGAGACTAGAAGGAAAGGAGAGACCTTGATCAGTGTATTAAATTAACAACTAGGGAATGAGTTGTGTGCCAGCAAGATCATAGTGCCACACCAGATGGCCCAGGAAGTGGAACTCTCTCCCTTGCAGACCTCGGGGGGAAACCCCAGCTGTCCTGTGTGGTATTCGCTCTGTGCTCTAAGCCCTTAGTTCCAGTGAAGCTTGGCTGCTGAATTACATGAACTTCTGCATGTTCCCTGTTGTGTTATCTACACTCTGGGAAGTGCTGAATATGTTCAGCCTATTGTAATGTGCGCATTTGGTCTGGGATGTGAGTGTGGTGGTGTTCTTACTCCTCATGTGAGCTCAACAGCTCACCGTGAGGGCACTGATGTCCAGTACCCTGCCCCCCTGTGGTTCTTGTTCTCCTGTGGGCATAGGAACCGTCCTCAGTCAAATGGCTCCTTAATTCATCTGAAATATGACAATGTCCACACACGCCAAGACTGTGGGTGGTGCATTTTCAGTTTGCATTTGCATTTTTTCTCTCAGGCACTTATTGCTCTGGTGCTTTCCCGTCAATTTACTTGATTGAAAGAATGGCAAATATAAAATTAAATTACTTTCATCCCTGCTTTTAAAGGTCAGAGAGACATCAATCTACAATAAAAGCATCTTTCCATTTAATTTTTTTTCGTTTGGCCATGTTATATGGCTTCAAGCCCACATAATTAATCCATTGGCTTAGAGCACCCTCTTTAGGATGAGCATGGTAAGTGCCAGTGTAACCAGACAGGCATACCCGTCCTGACATGCCTCACTGTGGCCTTGGGGTGGACGTTAGCCCACATCACCTTTCATTTCCACCCCAAAACCTTCACAAGTACATGACCAGTTTTGATGGCTTTTTTTTTCCTTTTTAAAAAGTATGAACAATCCGGAATTGTTGCATTCAGAAAAGGTAGTGAACCGTGGAACAGGGATGGTAGATAAGTCTTTATCACTCCTTAAAGTCAGGTTTATTTATACCTCAATGTAAAGTTTTAAAGGAATAACTAATCTAGTTAAATATGAATGAACTAGTTCTGTTATTCACCATGATAATCATTTCAAGCAATTACTTCACTAAGCAAAATCCGTGAATGGCCCCCTCTCCGTGCCAGTCTGCTTTTAGCCAGTGATTTCATTCCTTTTTTTACCCCGTCTAATCTGACTGGTGGTAAAAATGGACTCTTTCCCTCTTTCACTCAGCAAAACCTTACCGAGTATCCCGCATTGTACAAATTAGGTTCTTTTGGGGCACCTGGGTGGCTCAGTCGGTTGAGCATCTGTCTCTCAATAGTAAATAAACATTAAAAAAATTTTTTTTTATAAAGAAATTTTAACGTTTATTCATTTGAGAGAGAGAGAGAGGGACACAGAATCCGAAGCAGTCTCCAGGCTCTGAGCCGTCAGCACAGCCTGATGCGGGGCTTGAACTCACGAGCTGCGAGATCATGACCTGAGCCGAAGTCAGACAGTCAACCGGCTGAGCCACCCAGGCACCCCTAAAATGAATAAACGTTAAGAAAATAAAAAATTAGGTTTCTTTTAAGCTCAATTAGTACAGTTAGTAAGTGCCTCATATAAAAATCAAATGAATAACTGCCTAGTGAAAGGTTTCAAATTTTGTTTTTAACTCAGAACACTCTCTGGATAAATTCTCAGATTGCCAAGGGGTATTACACGCAGTCTGCACATACTCCTATACAGCAGTCCCCCATGATCGGAGGCTTTGCTCTCTGTGGTCCGCCGTGGCCCGGAAGTGAATGATCCTCCTGATGTATCATCAGGAAGTCTGTAGTAGCCTACCTTTATGTCTCAGTGCTACGTCACTCATCTTGCTTCACGTGGGCATTTTATCATCTCACATTATCACAAGAAGAAGGGTGAATACAGCATAAGAAGGTATTTTGAGAAACAGAGACCCCATTAAATAACCTTTATTATAATTGTTCCACTTTATTATGTTATTGTTAATCTCTTACCTATGCCTAATTTATAAGTTGAGCTGTCATACAGGGAAAAAAACCCCAGTATACAGGGGGCTCAGTACGGTCTGCAGTTTCAGGCGTCCATTGGAGGTCTTGGAATGTACCACCCACAGATAAGGGGGGACTGTTAGACTTCAGTGGTCAGTAAATAAGGATGGGGATTAATGGATTTCCTCTGCCTGGCTGCTTTGCTGGACTCTGCAGAGAATATACTTTTTCGCTGATCTTTGCGGAAGTGTGTGCATGTGTCCTGTCTGCAAGCTTTGTCCTGGCCTGGCTCTGTTGGTAACGAGGTCTCTCCACCATACTATACTTCCAGGTGATGACACATCTCCATGTGATTGAAGAGAGAAGGAACCAAAGCCTCTCACTGCTCTACAAAGTACCTTATGTAGCCCAAGAAATCCAAGAGGAAATCGGTGGGTGCTGCGTTTGTACTGAGGTCTGTGAGGGACTTTGGCCAAGGCTCAAGGGTGGCAGCGGTACAAGGGCCAGGAAGCTAGGCATTAGCACTCCAGGGTTTAGGTCTGGAATTCACTGGGGCTTATGTGGCAAGCAAGGTCAAGGAGTAACCTGGGGACAGATGTACTGGCGGTGAGCCACAGAGCCTTGAGTTTCTTAACCTTTACTCTGTTACTGGAAGAAAAATTGAGGGTGTGAAATTGCAAGGGACCGGGGAGTTTCCTGTTGCCCTTTCCCCCTTAATTGCTGATGCATTTCAAGGCACCTATTTTACACACATTCTCACTTCCTCTCTCTCTTCTGGTCTTCATTTTTTTTTTTTTTTTTTGTTTATTTGGCAAATATTTATTGTGTCTACTGTGTGTCACAGAGGGAAAATGGTGTAGACCGTATATCCTGGAGGTCATGTTATAGTATGAGACAGACAGGAGAACAAGAAAAGGAGTGCCATGTGGGGGCATCAAATAGGGTGGAATGGCGGAGAGTGGCTGGGTGGTCAAGGGGTTTGTCTTGGGCGCAGTCACCTGGGACCCACATGACAAGAAGGAGCCATCCACACAAAGACCACAAGGGGAAAAACATTGTTAGCAGAGGAAATGACTACTGCAGAGGCCTGAAGTTTAAGTCAAGTGTGGACACATTTGAGTAGATCAGTGTGACTAGAACATAGTGAGGGAGAAATGGGGCCAAAGAAGTTGGCAGAGACCAATTTGTTCAGAGATTTTAGCAAAATCAAGGAGTCTGGGTTTTATTCTAGGATAAATGGAAAGCTGTTAGAGAGCTTTAAACTAGGGAGTGACCAGATCTGAATTACGCTTTAAAAAAGAACATGAACTAAAGAAAAAATTACTTGGCTGCTATGTGCTATTAAAATTAGAAACCTGCCAGGAAGCAATTGTAAAAATCCAGGCGACAAATGCTGATCGTGGGCACTAAGATGGTAATGGAGGACATAAACAGATGTGGGGGCTTTCGGGCACGTTGCAGACGAAGGGCAAACGGTGTGCTGCTGGGTTGGATGCCGGAGGTGAGGGACAGGAAGACATTGAGGGTAATGCCCAGCCTTCCATTGTCAGCAGCTGAGTGGATGGTGATGCCACACTTGACTAAGGAAAAGCGTTCTCTTTATACATGATAAAATAGAAGTTGGACATTAAGTGGGGGTGTAAAGGGGGCTGTTCAGTGAGCTGGAGGTCGGGCAGTAGATATGAGGTACAGATTTTCAGATCGTGGCCTATGGATGGCATTTAAAACTGTGCCGTTGGATGAAACCACTGAACCAGAGTGAGTTGGTAAAGAAGAGGAGTTCTGGGGCGCTGGGGTTCCACGGTGCTACAGGATCGGGGGTGCAGACAGGAGGGAGTTGTCCACTGCTTGCTGGCGACATGCTCCCCTCAGTAGATCCCAAGTTCTGTAATGCCATGAGTTAGCCTTGTTCACACTGGTGGTCCCTCTGAATGCCGGTTCCCTGCCATGCCTCTCTTTGTCAGATGAGCTGCTTCAAGAACAGCGTGCAGACATGGACCAGTTCACGGCCTCTATCTCAGAAACCCCCGTGGACGTCCGGGTGAGCTCCGAGGAGAGTGATGAGATCCCACCATTCCACCCCTTCCATCCCTTCCCGTCCTTACCTGAGAACGAAGGTGTGTATGATTGACAGCGCAGCTTCTCAGCGGCGCTGGGGGTGGGGATGGGCCGGTGGCCTGCGGTTGGAAAGTTGAAGGTAGAATTTTGAACCTGGGTTGTGTTAGGGGGGCTATTTTCCTGGTGACAGTTGGGCAGGGAGATGGAGACTGGATTCATTGAGCACCTACTGTGTGCAGGCACCATGCTGGGTGCCTTCAGATCCTTGGCTTCAGTATCACCATGAGGTTAGTAACATTTCTCCCACTTTAGAGAGATGGTTTGCTGAAATCCTCTTTTTTTTTTCTGGTCCTGTCAGCTGCCTTCAGAGTGTATGACACCTTGCATGTGGAAGTCACTCTGCTGCTTAAAGAGCACTTTCACGTTATATTAGGTCATTAGCTTTTCATAACAAGCTGGGGAGCAGGCAGTGGAGAGACGACAGAGGTGACTTTTCAAGGTGATACCTCTGGTGTTGGGGGTGATAAGAAGCCATGTCCCTCTGGCTCCGTCTGGCACGCTTTCTTCTATTCCTTTGCTGGGTCTTGATGTTTAAAAGGATCTTTAAAAGCTGTGGGTCTGCACCAGAAATAAACAAGCTGCTCAGCTCGGTGCCCTGAGACCAGGCTGTGGAATCAGTTTCTATTTATTTGTCTGCTGCTATTGCTGCTGATGGTGGTGGTGATAAAAATAGTGGCCACAGCTATAGAGCCCTTATCATATGCCAGCTTTAGCTAAGCGCTGTGCACGGATGCTCTCATTTAATCCTCAAAATAGCCCTCTTAGGTAGGTACTGTGAGTGTCCTCATTTGGGGATTCCAAGATTTAAAGAGGTTAAGTGTCTGTCCAGGCTCACGTAGCCTGTGGGTGGAGAGTAAGGATTTGAACCCAAGCTGATGTGGTCCTGCAGTCCTGGGTACTGTCTCCTACCTCAGACCAGATGTAGCAGTGCTGGGGCAGAGGCCTGAAGAAGGTACTGAATGGGGAGGATGGGGTACATCCAACTCAGCCTTCAGACTTAAACAGAATGCCTTCTGAACAAGTTACCCCAAAGGTACCAACTCGTACGGTTGACCCTGCGATAGTAAAACGGAATGTGAGAAAGGAGCCAGAGAAGTAAAGAGATCCCACTTTGTTCCTAAAACCTGCACTTACAAATCCCATACCTGCATGGGCTTGTAGGGTGGACGTGCTTACGTATCCCATCTGGGGGTGAGGGCATCTCGGACAGATCCGAACTAGGACCTTGTCTCCTTGTTAGAAAACCACAATCGATACTGACTGTATTTTTGTTATTTTCTAAGAAAAATAACTTTGTGGGCTAAGCTAAATAATTTGGGAATCTCCCCAAATTTCCCCCCAAGACAGACCTACTTCTTTCTCTCCTATCTTCCAGTCATATGTTGTAGCTCTTAACTGCTGGTTTGTTTATGGGATGTGTCAGGTGTGTTTTTAAGGAAGAATACTTTTTATTTACGTTATAGAGAAATTCTAAGATAGCAATTTTGAAAGAAGCCATTTTCTTTCTTAATCTCCTTTTTTGTGCTGTTTTTTTTGTTTTTTTTTTTTATTGTTTTCCTTTCTGCTAGACACTCAGCCGGAGTTGTACCATCCAATGAAAAAAGGTTGGTCTGTCAAAGATGTTCCCTTTAAGACCTCCATTCCTTTGCACTTCCCCCATGTGTCGGGAGGCTCATTTTCTGTTTCATACCATCACCTGAGATTTTTCCATCTCATTTCTCCAGATGTGGCTGTGAGGGGAGCCAGAGTGGCCTTGGGTCCAGCACTTAGAATCTGGTGTCAGTGGTACTGGTTACAAGGTGCCCATCTTAAACTTTCCTTCTGGATATCCAGAGAATACAGAGTAATCAAAACAGATATTTTTATGAGACATTTCTTCTGGGTAGATTTTTTTTTTTTTTTTTAAGTTCATTTATTTTGAGAGAGCAAGAGAGCGTGAGTGGGGGAGGGGCAGAGAGCGAGAATTGAATGAAGCAGGCTTTGCGCCCATCTCACAAACCAAGAGATCTTGACCTGAGCTGAAACCACGAGTCAGACACTTAACTGACTGAACCACCCAGGCGCCCCTCATCTGGATAGATTTTTAAACGTATATTCAACTTAAACAGGTTGGGTGGAATTGCTAGTATATTTGAAAATATGCTTAATTTAGGGGCAGGTGGAGAGTCGGTTCCTTTTACCTCTTCCCCCCGCCCATCCCCCCCACTGCTCCACTACATCTTGCCCTTTCCTTTCAGCTGTACCCAGCCCTGTGTCTGTGCCCACCTGTCTGTCGCCACTAGTCTCCGTCTTGACTTTAGCATTACTCAAACACTTAGAAGCTGATGGATGGAACAGGTTGTGACAAGTGGACTCTGGCTGTGTGGTAGTGAGTGTCCAAGCTTCAGAACAGGCTGGGACTGTGTAAGCACCACGCCGAGTGCCTCGCGTATGTGGCCTCACTTCATGCACTGAGCACACCTACTGGCCGGGGCTTTAGCTCTCTCTGACAGATTAGGCGGTTGGAGAAGCCTCAGACTGCATGATTCGCTCAGAGTCCTGACTGTAAGAAATGGAGGAATCCGAACTCAAACCCAGCTGCTTTGTCTTCAGAGCCTATGCAGTTTCTGTCACATAAAAGGCCGCTGCATTTCCCCAGCTTGTTGGGTGGTCCACAGTCCCAGGGTCATTGTGAATAAGTGCATATGCTTCATGTTCTCAGTGTGTGTTTTATGAGCCTGCTGACTTTGACCAGCTGTGGATGGACCACACGGTGTTCTCTAAGAATTTGATGTTGTGGTTTGTGCCACGGCTTTTTCTCAGAAGAGTGCAATTTCAATCTTGTAAAGATCACTTCTGTGTTAAATGCTTGGTTTTATTCTACCTGGATATGCCTCTTCTTGGAGGTGACTCTGAACCATGCATCCTAGGTATTTACAGATAAAGATGAATTTCCTGGAAGCTTACCTGGCTTTCACCCACATACTTCAGTTGTTGTTAGTTGGAATAATTTAAACATTAACTTTTGTTTTCTTAACATCACTTGATTATGCCTTTTATAAAAGCAAGGTGGTTTGGGTCAGTGTTTAAGAGAACACGTGAGTTTCACCACCAAAGGAATATCGGAACAGTCTAGACTGGTCATAGGACTTTAAATTAGTTGGTTCAGTGCCGTGTTATTTCTCATGTAGGATTCTGCCCTCTGACCTTTAAAATCTGGAGGAGGAGAGAGAAAGTGATGGAAGGGTTAGAATTTACTAGGCTTGTTCATCCACAACCTTGCTGAGACAGCACCTTTCTAGATTCTTCTTTCTCAGTCGAAGTGCACTATTGCTGTTTCAGTGGCATTTTGAGACTATAAAAGCCAGGCCTGATTTAACTTACCGTAGAATCAAGTTGGGAAATTGCTCTTTAAGGTGAAAACTTTAGGAAAAACCAGTGTTATTTTGGGCTGCCTTCTGATGGGTGAATGCATTAGCTAGCCCGCACATTCCACACCTGCAGCAGCTGTTACTGGTGGTTCCGTGTCAACAACGAGCCTGGTTGTGAGCCGGAAGGCCTTGCTGTGGCCGGGCCTAGTGTCATTGGCTCTGGCAAGCCCGGGGGCAGCAGTGCTTGGCATTTACTCATGTTTGAGTCCTACTCACACGCAGGTGATCACCTTAGAATGAGGAGTGTGCCATCCAGTTGATCTGTTTATAAGAGGTTCAAATTGTGGACATTTATATTGAACTGTGTATCTTATTAATGAAAAACTCATAGAGTAGGTAGAAATCACATGCTTTCTGAAGCTAAAATAATGAGGATTGCTCCTCACTTTTCCTCTGCCTGGGTTCGTGCTGGGTTCAGTCGAGCCGCATCTTTGGATGCTGTCATTTGGAGTGCCACACACAAGTGATGTCGGCTCAGGCGATGTCTGGCCTTGACAAGAGGAGTGTGGCTAGTCTTGCTCCCTTTACAGAAAGGAACCTTCCACCCTCGTGTTTGAATTCTCCCTGTCTGTGGAATGCTTCCTTCCTGCTCATTCTTGAATGACCACTGAAAATGTGACATCTGTGATCCAGGCCCTCAGAGGGTTGCAGGCTAGAGGGAGACACAGAAGAAAATGAGGATAAACAGTGATTTCGAGTGCTGTAAGCTGGGAATGTCTCCCAAGAGGAGCTGCAGCTTGAAGGACAACTAGGAAGGGTTGGAGGTCAGGGAGGGTATTTCAGGCAGAAAGAATTGCCTGTGGGATAAAATAAGATGCTTGAGACAAATGTGCACATTCATTGCTGGTGTGATGGTTCTTCCATCCAAAGGGAGCGAGCACAGAGTGTTGAAGGAGCAGGTTGTGGGCTTATAGGCACTCGGTAATATCACATACGGGTATTACGTGTTTTTCTGTGCTAGAATGCCTCTGAACTCCACTTCTGTTTATCTTACAATAAACATTCTCTTCTGAAGGCTGTCATTCCGTTTTTCCAGGTTGGATATTAAGTAAGCACTCTCTCCTCCTCCATTAAACTCATCGGTCCTCTGAAAATGCCTGTACCATTCATCCTTATAGAGCTCAGTGCATCCTCAAAAATGGGAACAAAGTAGCCTATCATGTCGCAGCGGGGGAGGTGATCAGTGAGGGCCCCTGCTTCTGTGAGGTTGGCATGAGATCAGCCCATCCTGGGAAACGCTCAGCTGTGATCTCTCTCCACACAGGATCTGGAGTGGGAGAGCAGGAAGGAGGACTGATCGGTGCTGAGGAGAAAGTGATTAACAGTAAGAATAAAGTGGACGAAAATATGGTGAGCCATTTCTCCCCTCCGCCCTGCCCTGTTTTAATTTTGAGACTAATTATAATGAGTGGCATTGTTTTAGAGGCTTTCCAAATGAACCTCCCTGTGTTCACTTTCCATATGGTAGAAGATGGGTGGGCTCCAACTGGTCCCACAAATCTGCTGTATTCTTTAGCATCTGGCTATGAGAAGGAATAAAGAATTACTTTTCAGCCGTAGCTCTCCTCTTGCGATACAGTGGGGGAAATATATTTGCAACTAAAGATATGAATAAAATATGAGAGGCCATTTTCAAGTGAGTATAGAGATTTAATAACTTGTAAATGGAATAGAGTCGGGTTTGGTTCTTATATTGCCTTTGGTTTATACACACTATTAGTTATTATTCTATCATTTTCTATCACTGATATTTCTGGATTATTGTCAACTGAGGTTTTTTTTGTTTCGTTTTGTTTTTTTAATTTTGAGAGAGAGAGCACAAGCACGCACGTGAGCAGGGAGGGGCAGAGAGAGGAAGACACAGAAACTGAAGCAGGCTGTAGCCTCTGAGCTGTCCGCACAGAGCGCGATGCGGGGCTCGACCTCACGAACTGTGAGATCATGACCTGAATCAAAATCGGACACTTATCTGACTGAGACACCCAGGCGCCCCAATATTTATTTTTAATTGTTTTTAATGTTTGTTTATTTTTGAGAGAGAGAGATAGATTGTGGGCAGGGGAGGGGTAGAGAGGGAGGGAGAGAACCTGAAGCAGGCTCCAGGCTCTGAGCTGTCAGCAGAGAGCCTGACAGGAGGCTTGACCCCACAAATCGCGAGATCACGACCTGAGCCAAAGTCAGCCGCCTAACTGAATGAGCCACCCAGGTGCCCCCTGAGTTTGATATTTAAACGTGAATTGTTGGTAATTTATCCTGTAATGTCACTCCATAATGGTTACCTAAAGGAAAAGGCAAGTGGAAGCACTTAGGGAACTAGCTGCAATACAGTAACTTGTGTCCACACTTGCTTCTTTAGGGGTTTGGTGAGTGGATTTAGAAGAACGTGACAGAACTGCTTGGTTAGTGGGTGTCCTCAGTATCCACCTCCCTCCACCAAATAATATGTGGAGTAGAAAAGAAGCTCCATTTATGCTTAATGTCCCCTTCCACCCAGTTGCTGACATTTTCGTACCATTTTAGGTCATCGACGAGACCCTGGATGTTAAGGAAATGATTTTCAATGCCGAGAGGGTTGGCGGCCTGGAGACAGAGCCGGTACGTACGTGTTCAGCTCCGGAACCTAAATGCCAGGTTTCCCATGGGTCTCAGCTGCTTCTCTCTTGTCTTCTCATTTCAAATGGAAAACGGAGAGACGCTCGGTATCTCAAACTCTCAAAGACCCCCATCCCCAATTTCCATACTTTTGGGTAAGAAAGCTACAATTAGGATCTCGATGGAGATTGGAAAAAGTGGGAGTTCTCCTCATAAGGATGGTCCCTTGGAAAGCAGCATCTCAGAGTTCCCTCAGTGTCGGAGTCACGACTCTACAGGGGCCTGGCCCTCCTTGAGCTGCTGGTCTCCCGCTCGCCATCTTTCACATTGTGCGAAGAGTCGCTGAGACCTTGTCGCACATCTACTTTGTTATCGTAGGAATCCGTGGGGCCACTGCGGGAGGACTTCAGTCTGAGCAGCAGCGCCCTCATCGGGCTGTTGGTCATTGCAGTGGCCATCGCCACGGTCATAGTCATCAGCCTGGTGATGCTGAGGAAGAGACAGTATGGCACCATCAGCCATGGGATTGTGGAGGTGAGTAGCAGGGGCTCTCTTGTGACTTGGCCTTGAGGTGGTGATGGTTTGCTCTGTGCAGTCAGAGAGGCTTATAGAATTCAGACATCTTAACTTCGTGGGTGCTGCACTTCAATTAAATTACTCACTGGATTATTAGATCATGTTTTGGAAGTCAGTCCCAACCGAATTATGTTGGTCCTATCACAAAGGGCTGTTGCCAGCTCCGACGGTGAATGTGAGGAAACCATAAGAGCATTTTATGCTGCAGAGGGTGAAAACTTCCTGAGTATTTTCTTCTTTCAGGTACGTTAGATATTTGAGAATGAGGACTGTTGATACTCTTTTTTATTTTTGTTCTTGTTATTGACTTGTTTTTTTAAGGAGCAAACCAGGTATACGACCAATCAGGCAACCCTGGCAATCATGAATCTTAAAAATATGAAATAGAAGTAATATTTTTTTTAACGGGGGAGAAAAGCAACAGGAAATTTAGAGCCAGAGCAGGCTGTTTTCTGTTCCGTCTTCTGCTGGTTCATAATTAGAACTGCTTACCACTCATTTTGTGGTGGGGGATGGGAATGGCTGGGGTGTCTTGGTTCCAGAAAACAAATATAGTAAAGAATATGATACGGGGCGCCTGGGTGGCTCAGGCGGCTGAGTGTCCAACTTCGGCTCAGGTCATGACCACGCGGTTTGTGAGTTCGAGCCCCGCGTCAGGCTCTGTGCTGACAGCTCAGAACCTGGAGCCTGTTTCGGATTCTGTGTCTCCCTCTCTCTCTGCCCCTCCCCTGCTCACTCTCTCTCTCCCTCTCTCTCAAAAATAAATATTTAAAAAAAAATTAAAAAAAAAAGGAATATGATACACTCTGGAAAATTGGTTCAGATGTATGTCCACCTCTGCTGGACACCAACTTCATTATGGAATTTCAGAGCTGGAAAAGACCCCAGGGATCTTGGGGTCCCAGTCCTTATTTTCTAGGGAACGCTCCCCTGTGCTGTCCTGAACAGTAAGTAGCAGTACCGAGACGTGGTCGTCACCGTGGTGCTAGGAAATTCAGTTCACTCTGTTCTCTAACTCGGACCAAGCTTTCAGGACTTGCGCTTTCAGAAGCCTCTCTGACCCTCTTCTTTTCTTTCTCCTCCTCCTGTGTCCTCCCCACCAGCTCTTGTGTGGTGTCCCCAGTGGAAATGGGACACCCGGTTGACCTCACTTCCCAGGGGAGTGCACAGCAAACACCTTAGGTCTTCTGACGTCCTGTGCAATTCTCTTGTGGTACAGTGCAGTGATATTCCGTCTCTCTTCCTCCAGGTTGACCCAATGCTCACCCCAGAAGAGCGTCACCTGAACAAGATGCAGAACCATGGTTATGAAAACCCGACCTACAAATACCTGGAGCAGATGCAGATTTAAGTGGGAGAAAGCAAGTGGCAGCGCCTGCTGGGGGAGGTGCTGCAGGTGGGCTAGAAGGGGTCCAGCATTTTGGATCAACTACTGGACCAGCAGTGCTTCCAGAGGATTCATCTGATGTGCAGACCTTCTGGATTGTTAGGACTCTAAAATACTACTGTAGAATCACAATCTCCATTCTTTTAAATGGGTGAAAAATGTTAATATAACAATATATGATATATAAACCTTAAATGAAAAAATGATCTATTGCAGATATTTGACTGATGTAGTTTTCCTTTTTTAAATTAATCAGAAATCCCACTTCCATTGTATTGTGTCACATACGCGCTCTGTAAATGGGAAATGTTGGTTTTTGGTGATAGACTGTATATGCAGGCCGTTCCAGCTGTATTGTATGTGTCACTCCTTTAGGCTCATTCGCTGTCCTGGTTTTTATTAGGAAAAAACCAAAAAAACAAAAAAACCTAAGGGAGTATTCCCTTGTTAAATGAGCTAGCTTTCAGAAAGTTGCCCAGAAACTAAATGTTAAAGGGAACCGTGATTGACCATTCAAACACATCATGATACTCTTGCAAAATTATTTTAAAGGACCAGTTCTTTGGAAGTCAGGTGTTCCCAGTGCTGGGTACCTTGGTGTCACAAGGAGGTTAAAAGCATTTGAGCCCCGGCATCTTTTAGTGAGAGCCTCACGTATACAGGTTAGGGCATCCACTACTGCTTTCCTTCTGAATCCAGTTCTTCCACAGAAATTAGCCTGTAGTTTGTATATGACGTTCTTCCACTGTCTGCCGTTACTGACCGTAGCTTTTTACTGCTCACTTCCCTTCCAAGTAACGTCCATACGTGCTGTCTTTTCCTCTTTGGACATTTTCCCCCGGAAGGCACTGGCCCTCAACCCTCCCCACTGTACCTTGACTTCTCTGCCCACCCTCGCCCGGCACCAGCCTCTCTGCTGTTCAAAGACCACAGTGGTAGGTGGCTGTGCGCCTGGGAGGGAAGGTGGGGGGCTTGCTTTGACGTGCAAGGAGGATGTTCCATGTTTTACGCGAAACGCTCTGTAGACACCGTGGAAAATTTTGGAGATTGTTTCCTTCACCTGAGTCTTTGTGATGCTTGTATAGTGGATGATGCTCACAGCTTTTTCTTTTTCTTCTGTTTTTGTTTCTTTCCTTTTTTTTCTCCTCCCCTCTCCCCCTCTTTTTTTTTTTTTTTTATTCTGAAGGTTCTGGTAACCTGTGGTGTATTTTTTTCTATTTTCCTGTGACTGTTTTTTTTTTTTTTTTTTTGGTCTTTCTTCTTCTTCCTCCCCTTCACCTTATCCATGTGTCTTCCCACTATGCACAGATAAAAGTTCACCCACAAACTCCTTAATCTGATCTGTGGAGAATGTACAGTTTAAACACATCAATAAATACTTTAACTTCCACCAAGACTCCTTGTGTCACTGGCCCGCTGTTAATCCGTGGTGACGGTTTTAACCCTTCTGCCCTCCAGACTCTGGGTGTCGTCCTTCCCTAGGGGACTGCCGAGCCGCACCGCCGGGGCAGGGGTTCGTTTGCTCCAGCGAGTTAGGCTCTTAGGCTTTAATTCCACTTTTCATTTAAAAACTAAGGGAACTTAACAGAAACCCATGGGGGAGGGGGAGGAAAAAAAAAAAAAGGTTAGAGTGGGAGAGAGCCAAAGCATAAGAGACTCTTAAAAACTGAGAACAAACTGAGGGTTGATGGGGGGTGGGGGGGGGGAGGGTGGGTGATGGGTATTGAGGAGGGCACCTTTTGGGATGAGCACTGGGTGTTGTATGGAAACCAATTTGACAATAAATTTCGTATATTGAAAAAAAAAAAATAGAAACTAAGGGAGCCCGGCTGGCTCAGTCAGTGGAGCATGTGGCTCTTGATCTTGGGGTTTTAACTTTGAGCCCTACATTGGGTGTAGAGATTAGTTAAAAAAAAATAAAATCGTTTAAAAAAACTAAGGGAAAATGCCTTCAGTCTGAAGGCAGGTATCTTTGATTTCCTCCACCGTATTTTATGTTTTCTAAAATGCTAATTTGGTTAAACCTTGGACTTCTTGATTACTTCCTGTTTGTTTATATTTTTTAAGAGAACAGGATGGGGGAGGGGCAGAGGGAGAGAGAGTCGTAAGCAGGCTCCACACAGCACGGAGGCCAATGCGGGGCTTTATCCCAAGACCCTGGGATTGTGACCTGAGCCAAAATCAAGAGTCTGATGTTCAACCAGCTGAGCCACCCAGGTGCCCTGATTGTTTCTTCTTTAAAAAAAAAAAAAATCTATTTATGTAGTTTTAGTCTATAATCTGGGTGATTGTTTTATCTTGTAGCCTTTTCTTGTGAATTTGTAAGTTTAAAATTTCATAGGAGCTGCTTTACTATTTCTTTTGACATCCCTTTTCATGATGACAAATCTGAGTTTTTATATATCAGAATTTTAAGTTTTCTTTAAGTTACATCTTTCCTTTTGAGCTATTCATTTCCTGTAAATGTGTAGCAATCATTTATTTGATCAATGGTCAGTTAAAAGAAAGGGTGGGGCACCTGTGTGGCTCAGTCGAGCGTCTGACTGTTGATTTTGGTTCAGATCATGATTCCAGTGTCGTGGGATCGAGCCCTGTGTTGTGCTCTGCACTGTGTGTGAAGCCAGCTTGAGATTCTCTGTCCCTTTGCCTCTCTCCCCCCGGTTGCGTGTGTACACACTCTCTTTGTAGTAGTAAAAAAGTAACAAGAGGGAAAGTTAGCTGAGAGTTTTGTCCAGCAAAATTTAATTTGAGCTACTGGTATTTATTAATACGAGTCTTTTCTTTTTGGAACTGGAAACAATGAGTGGGGCCTGTGTCTGGATTTGCAGAGTTATTTCCAGCCCTGATTTCTGTTTAACGATGTACCACTAGGAGGTGCTATTTTCTCATTGAAGGAGGTTTGTTTACCTGCCATCTGCTTAGGGCTCTTTGTCCCTGGGGGTGGTTTTCACTGGTGATTTAAGTGTTTTTTAATGTCCGGCTCCATGTAGAAGAGTAAATTCAGGAGCTAATCTTAGCATTCTTACCCCAGCTGAGTGTAATGCCAGTTTACATACGTGGTGCAGTTAAGGTCACATCGCATATGCGTCTGTAAACGTACATGTGTACACATACAATGCATGTATCTTGCTTACGGTTCTAGAATATAATGAATGTGCATGTTACGAACCTGTGGCCAGGAAGCACCATGGAACAAACCAGTTGAACAGGCTGGTTCTTTATAACCATCAGCACTTCCCCATCTGCCTCTTCCTCCTGGCCACTTACATGGCTATCAGGAAAGCCATGGGGGGAAAAAAAACAAAAAAACTTAATTTTTAAAGGCAGTTTCTGCCAGAGTGGTCTCAAAAGCGTTGTCACTTGACCTTCTGCAATATCGGCTGGGAAGTGTAGTTTGAGCATTCCTTATCTGGTTCCAAATCTAACAGCCCAGCTTCATTTATTTTAGTGCTTGCCATCTGCTAGCTGCTTTACATGCAGTGTCTCATTTAATTGTCTTAACCTTTACAGCATGGGTGTTCTTATCTTAGAGAAAGCGGAGGCCTTTCGATTGGTAAGGGATGGAGCAGAGATCCAGGCTCAGAGCTGTTCCAGTAATTGCCTTGTTCGCTGTACCTCTGTCCTGGAGGACAGTAGGTCCTGGGGGTCATCCCACAGCTGGTGCCTGTCAACTAGGACCCATCCAACTGGTTGGCTATTAGGAGTTTTATCCATTACCAACATTACAGTCGATGGGCCCCAGAGGAGTTTGGGGCTGGTGAAATTGCAGTGTTTTCAGTTACACATCCGTTACCCATACATGGTCAGTACAGAAGCAGCTGGGATTAGACTCGAATGTGCTGGCAACTAGGCTCACAGGCCTCCCTCACCCTGGATTGATCTAGATACGCAGATATGATACCTATAAAGAGTATGTTTTTTCATTTTGAAAGGAAATGCCCGCAGTGATGAGTGTGTGTCCAGCAAGGACTTCCCAGCAGGCCTCACCCTAGACCAGCTCCACTCTGCTCCCTGGTGGCACCGTCCCCTCTTTGGGGACTGAGAGAAACTTACTCATCTCCTGGTTTCTGCCTTGGTGACTCAGCTTTGTCTCCTGGGGAATGTGACCCTGCCCACCTTGTCATCAGCAGCAGGGGCCAGCAGTTCCGAGATGACTTTGGTGCGAGGCCCTCCTACCTCCCTGTCTGCTCTCAGTTACAAATCAGAGCCCAGCAGCTGAGGTCTGAGCCAGCCCAGGTGTCCTGGCAATCTCCTCTGGTTTCACTTGCTGTCACACTGATACTCTTACCCTAGGAGACACGAGTCCCTCAGATTTGCAGGAATCCCAAGGGTTCGCTCTAAAGGAACGTACAGTCTTACCTTATTAGAAGTGATGGGCATGCAGAAAATGAAGAGAAGGAAGTAGAAGGGCCCTCATGGCTTCTCTCATTTCACAGTTGAAACATGCCCACAAGGTCACATGCCAATCAGTGCAGAGCCAAAGTCTGTGGTATGTGCAATAGGTTCTTTTTTTTTCTGGGACAAACGGTAAAGTGGTTCTTCTAAAATAAGATTATCTTGCCTTTGTTACCTACTGTGAAATGGGGTACTTCCGTCTGGGGGTATTCTGTCTTATCACTCCTTAACTGCAGGCTGTTAGTATGAAACCGCTGTAGAGAAGCCTAGGTGTCCAGAGGACGGGACAAGAGACAGAATTCACAGATACTTATTTCTGTATTCTTGAAATGGATGGGGCATTACTTGGGAGTCTTCAATAGTTCCATGGCCAAGTTAGCCTAACTAGCTCTGATCAAACTTCAGATACTGAAGTCAGTGGCTCTGATTAGAGTAGCAACCTCCATCAATAAAACATTTTTAGGGGCGCCTGGGTGGTTCTGTCGGTTGGGCATCATGATCTTGAGGTCTGTGGGTTTGAGCCCCACGTTGGGCTCTGTGCTGACAGCTCAGAGCCTGGAGCCTGCTTTGGATTCTGTATCTCCCTCTCTCTGCCCCTCCCCCTCTCATGCTCTGTCTCTCAAAAATAAATATTAAAAAAAAGGAAACATCTTTAATATGTGCCCTATATGTATAATTATTTGAAAATTATATATATATATATGTATATATATATATATACACACACACACACACATATATATGTATATGTATATAATAAACAGAGACTTGGAAAGTATAAAAAAGATGAAATTACTTTTTTGAATGTTATCTAATAGAGCCTTTTTGGGTCCGGTAAAATATTACTAGCTTTAGTGCAAGCAAAGTGATTGCTTTCATTCTGTCGCAACCAATTCCAGAGCTGATTCAGGTTTCCTTAGTTTTTATCGGATGTCGTTTTCTGTCTCAGGATATCACCTTGTATTTAGTTGTGTCTTTTTTTTTTTTAATTTATGTATTTTTGAGAGACAGAGGCAGAGCATGAGCAGGGGAGGGGGAGAGAGAGAGGGAGACACAGAATCTGAAGCAGGCTCCAGGCTCTGAGCTGTTTGTTAGCACAGAGCCTGATGCGGGGCTCGAACCCACGAACTGCGAGGCCATGACCTGAGCTGAAGTTGGATGTTCAACCGACTGAGCCACCCGGGCACCGCTTGGTTGTGTCTTTGTAAGCTCCTCCTGACCATGACTGTTTCTCTGACTTCCCTTGTTTTTGATGATTTTGGCAGTTCTGGGGACTGCTGGTCAGGTATTTTGTAGGATGCCCCTCTATTGGGATGTGTCTGATGTTTGTCTCCTAAGACTCTGGGGTTTTGTGTTACTCGGGAGGAAGACTACAGTGCCATGCTCATCACACCATATCAAGTCACTGTGACTTAATCCCTGTTGCTGGCATTGCTCACCTGGCTGAGGTGGGGTCTGGCAGTGTCCGTCCTGGGAAGATACTCTCACCAAGTCCTCCTCCCTCCTCCACACTGAAGGAGTGGAGTGTTATGCTATGCTCTTCCATATTTTATTATTTTTAAATTGTGTTTGAAGGCTTAGAGCAATTAAAAGTCTGGCCCAAGATCTATTTGTTTCATTACATAATGGCTTAGCAAAGCCGAGGTTTTGATCGTAGTGATGGTTTGATGGGTATATTTAAACTTGTACACTGTTAGTATGTGTGGTTGACTGTGTATCAATTACACCGCAAAGTTGTTAAACAAACAAAAGGCTGGGAGGGGGGCGCCTGGGTGGCTCAGTCCGTTAAGCGTCCGACTTCGGCTCAGGTCATGATCTCTCGGTCTGTGGGGTTCGAGCCCCGCGTCAGGCTCTGTGCTGACAGCTCAGAGCCTGGAGCCTGCTTCCGATTCTGTGTCGCCCTCTCTCTCTGCCCCTCCCCCGTTCATGCTCTGTCTCTCTCTGTCTCTCAAAAATAAATAAATGTAAAAAAAATAAAAATTAAAAAAAGAGCTGGGAGGGACACCTTGCACAAACAGGTTGGATGAGAGAAGTGAGTTATTGGCTCTGCCTGTTCCAGCACAATCCTATCAGTCAATTCTGTTTCTGAGTTTAAGTACACAAACAGGGCTTTTAGGGGAGACATCACTTTCAACAGCAAAATAACCTAGTAATGGACACCATTCCACACATTTGTTTTCCAATTTCTCCATTGCATAAGCTTCTTCGGAAAAAGCAAATCAGGGGGTGCCTGGGTGTCTCAGTTGGGTGTCCAGCTTTGGCCCAGGTCATGATCTCATAGTTTGTGGGTTCAAGCCCCACATCAGGCTCTGTGCTGAGAGCTTGGAGCCTGGAGCCTGCTTAAGATCTCGTGTCTCCCACTCTCTGCCTATCCTGTGCTCGCGCTTTGTCTCTCTGTCTCAAAAATAAATAAACATTTAAAAAATTGAAAGAGAGAGAGAGGGAGGGAGGGAGGAAAGGAGGAAGAAAAAGCAAATCAGGGGCTCCTGACTGGCTCAGTCGGAAGAGCTTGTAAGGGCTTGGTCTCGGGGTCGTGGGTTCAAGCTCCACGTTGGGCCAAGGGCTTAAAAAAAAGAAAAAGCAAATTATAACAGGTGTTTTTAGCTTAAAAAAAAAACTTAACAAACAGTGCAACATCTTTTAAATTCAACAACTTTTTAAATACTTTGTCGCAATATGAATCTGCATGAAACAAAATGTTTTCTTGGTCACTTCCAATCTTATTTTAAAATATTGCAAAGATTCTACCATATTTTAAGTGTTCCTGATTTTTATCAAAATAACCACACTGAAGACATTTCATAACATACTGTACATTTAAGTTTTCCACGTGGGCTAGCACCAGAACTTTATCTGGAAATATTTCCTTATTCTACCAAAGCAGCCAATCCGATGACATTACGTTTTCTGAAATTTTTCACAATACGTTCTTTTCCATAAAATAAGATAAAATGTAAGAGGCAGCTATAATGTTACAAGTGGGAATTTGAAGCCAACTTGGCTGGCTCTTCCTAATTTGGCTACCTACTAGGTAGGGGCTCAAACTCATGACCCCAAGATCAAGAGTCACATGCTCTTTTGACTGAGCCAGCCAGGTGCCCCAGGTATTATTATTTTAAACTGTTGAAAACATATCTTTTCCAGTACACAGGGCTTGCTAAAGGAACAGTACTTGGTCTTGATGATTTATAAGGTTTTTTTTTTGTTTTTTTGTTTTTTAAAGTAGGCTGTATGCCCAATGTGGGGCCCAATGCAGGGCTCAAACTCCTGACCCTGAGATCAAGAGTTGGACACTTAATCAACTGAGCCACCCAGGCACCCCAATGATTTAGAATTTTTTAACCAACTTCTTGATCAGATGATAATTATTGTAACCTGATATTGTGACCATTGAAGGCTTGTACTAGGAGTAGAAATGTCATTATGGGGGCGCCTGGATGGCTCAGTAGTTAAACATCCACTTTGGCTCAAGTCATGATCTCACGGATCAGGAGTTTGAGCTCCTCATTGGGGCTGTCAGCACAGAGCCTGCTTTGGATCCTCTGTCTCCCTCTCTCCCTGCCCCTCCCCTGCTTACACACACACACACACACACACACACACACACATACACACACACTCTCTCTCTCTCTCTCTCTCAAAAATAAATAAACATTTAAAAAAGGTGAGGGGGGGGTTCCTGGGTGGCTCAGCTGGTTGAGCAGCCAACTTTGGCTCAGGTCATGATCTTGTGGTTCATGGGTTTGAGTTCCTCATCAGGCTCTGTGCTGACAGCTCAGAGCCTGGAGCCTGCTTTGGGTTCTGTGTCTCCCTCTCTCTCTGCCCCTCTCCTGCTTGTGCTATGTCTCTTTCTCAAAAAATGAATAAACATTAAAAAATTAAAAAAAAATACAAAGCTTTGAAGCAAACCTGAGTTTGAATTCCAACTCTATACTCAAATAAATAAATAAATAAATAAATGTCATTGTGGACATTTTCTTGTTCTGTGCTTGAAGTACTGGTATTATCTACTTAATTGCAGTGAAGATAGTATTTTGCAACAATCTTGTAAAACCACACAGACGTATATTACGTTATTTGATTAAAAGTTAAGTTCTCTTAACTAGGCACATGAGCACTGAACTTAGAATGTAAGCAAATGAATCAGGGTACTTGGACTTTTTTTTTTTTTTTAAGTTTATTTACTTATTTGGAAAGAGAGAGAGATTGAGAGAGGAAGAGGGGCAGAGAGGGAGACAGAAAATCCCACTAATAGTGCAGAGCCCCATGTGGGACTCAGGCTCACAAACCACGAGATCATGGCCTGATCTGAAGTCAGATGCTTAACTGACTGAGGCAACCAGGCGCTCCAGGGTACTCTGATTATTTAGAAAGCCCACATAGGCCCCATGTAGCACTGTGGGACTGGGAGTAGGCTGAGGCATACACATATCAGATGGAAAAAGGGGTGAAATTGGATGTGTGGGTGATAGGGTTAGGGAAGGGGAAGTCTCACAAAAGGAAGTGCTCAGTGCTGCTGTCTAGACAGAGCATCAAATAAGTAGTAGCTTGGGGTAAATAAAATGCCTTTTGGGGATGCCTGGTGGCTCAGTCAGCTCAGGTCATGATCTCGTGGTTCAAGAGTTTGAGCCCTGCGTTGAGCTCTGGGCTGACAGCTCAGAGCCTGGAGCCTGCTTCAGATTCTGTGTCTCTGTCTCTCTCTCTGCCCCTCCCCTGCTCATGCTCTCTCTCTCTCTCTCCAAAAAATAAATGTTAAGAAAATTAAATTCTTTCTAGAAAGGCTCTGAGAGCACCTCCGGACTACCAGCTCAGCACCTGCAGTTGCCTAGTTCACAGACACGAGGGTACCTTTTGAGCAGCGCTCCTATATCTGGAATATTTCCATATTAAGGGTCCTGCCTACCCAAGGCAGGAAACAGAACTCGACTTCTCAACTGGCTTGTAGGTAGGGCACAGACCTAACTCAGGATTGCCAATGAGATGAACTCACAGGAGACTCATTCAGGAGGGAACAAAGGACACAGGTCAGTCTCTGGCTAGAGTAACAGTAGAGGCAGGCAGCTTTGAGGAACAGGGTCAGTCTCACAGGGATGCGCTGGACAGGAGCAGCAGGGACTTCCTGAGCAGCCCTGTACTGTGGCTGGCCGTGTTCCTGGCTGTGTTTTCTCCCCTCTTGCCTCTCTGGCCCTCCCAAAGATTCTATGAACTTTCTAAGAATCTTTTAATAATTTCTTTTTAACTTCCCCCCCTCAAATTAACTAGAGAATTCTGTTATTTGTAAACTGGCATGTTGATAAAAACTCCATTAAAATCAAAGTCACTGAACTCTAATGACAAAACTGTACCTGTGACCTTCATTTAACAAAGGAGATAGGACAAAAAAAAAAAAAAAAGTGACATGAGAGCAAGGACTCTCAGTGTGGGGAAAAAATACAGATACAAGATAAAGTTCTGTCAATTCCTTGTGGTCCTTAATTTGAATTGGAAACATCAATATAAATTTCTGGGGTATTTTATTTCTTTAAAAAATTCCTAGCTTTGTCCACCAAACGTCCCAGAAGCAATGATCAACTAAGTAGTAATAAATATCCCTGGTACCCAGGAGATTGTCTTGAAATACCATTTCTCACTAAAAAAGACACAGGATGTCCTCAAGAAATGGCTGGTTGCATGTCTGGGCAGGGAATAAATGTATAAGAAGAACCTGGAACATCTTACCAGAAAGCAAATCAATGATCAAAGATGATTAGAACTGGACCAAAAGTAAGAGCCAATTAGAAGAGGCTCCCACCTGTCAAAGAGGGGACAATTTCAGCATCACTAAGCATAAAAATGACAAGGAACCAAAACATAGCAAATATGTTTAAAAATCCAAGAATTCATAATAATACAAAAACAAGCAAACACGCTCCAATTGGTTCTTTTGGAAGATGTTAGAGATTTAACTATTTTGAAACTGGTAAAAAAGGGAAAGACTCAAGCCTTTACCCTTCTTTTCCAATACAAACATTACCAGTGGTTGACGATATAGATGGGAAATTTTGCTTTATAGAGATATTTCAGTCAGTAAATAAACAAGGAATGATAAACTGAAAAGTTACTGTTCACATTTCCTGAATTTAGAACCTAAGCATGAAGCTGGAAATAGAAGAGATGGCCAGACAGTGCCTCATATTAAAGAAGACACCACCACATGTGAAGTTACCTTCCCTCCCCTCCACAAAAAATCACACTTAAAGAAAAAGAAGACAATGTTTAGGGTTGCCTGACTGGCTCATTCAATAGAGCATTCGACTCTTGACTCTTGATTTTGAGGTCGTGAGTTCAAGCCCTAAGTTGGGTGTGGAGCCTACCTAACGAAAGAAAAAAAAAAAAAATCAAACCCTTATCTGATTAAGCCTCTAGCTACTACAATTCCCAGGATATACAAAGGGCAAGGGAACTCACTAACTAGACAACACTTTGAGACGACAATCAGCAAAATCCCGGGTGTGGGAAGTCTGCAGAACAAATGATATGATTTCTTCAGTAAACAAATTGTAAAGGGAGAAAACAACAAGTGGGAAGCTCTAGATTAAGGGACCTAAAAGACACATTTAAAACAAAAGAGACAGGGTGCCTGGTGGCTTAGTAGGTTACGTGACTCTTGATTTCGGCTCAGGTCATGATCTCGAGGTTCGTGGGATTGAGCCCTGAGTTGAGCTCTATGCTGACGGTGCGGAGCCTGCTTGGGATTCTCTGTCTCCCTCTCTCTCTGTCCCCGCCCTCTCCCCCCCCCCCCACTCCTGCACATGCGCACTCTCTCTCCCTCTCTCGCTCAAAATAAATAAATAAACTGAAAAAAATAAATAAATAAAAGAGACAAGGAACAGGCCAACGCTAAACTGAAGTGTGTAGCGATTCAGGCCTGGATGATAAAGCCATAGAAAGAAAAATCAGAAAATAGTCACCTCAGATGTTAACATTGTGGCCGCTCCTAGTGGGGGGTTGGGGCACAGGGGTTATTTCTGGGACAGGCACACAGAGGGCCCGGGGGCGGGCTGGTGTTGACAGGTTCCGGTTCCTCTCACGGGGTGGCGATGACTAGGGTGTTGCTGTAGAATAATCCAGTAAACTGTGTACTTGTTTTATGCTGTTTGAGTGCTAACAGAAAACCAGAAACATTTACTTACATTTTCACTTATTCGTTTAGGTTTTAAATATTTTAACAAACACTTTTTGTGAAGTGGAGAAATCAACAGACACTGCTCCTTGCCTTCAGGAGTTTGTGTTCTGAGAGGGCAGTGATGTAGCGCCGGGATCTTGCACTGTAATCACAGCAGATCGGATCAGAGAGGAGCGAAGTGGAAGAAGGCAGGACTTCAGGAGGTGGTTGGGGTGCGGTCCAGGGAGGAGATGAGAGATGATGGTGGCTTGGAAGAAGGACACAGCACTGGAAAAGAGGAATAGATAGATTTCAAATATACTTTGGAGGTAGAACTGTCCAAGACCTTGAGAACAGGGGGCAAACCCAGCTGGAGCGGACTGTACCAGACGGGATTTGTTTGTTCCTTGTTGTTTGTGAGTAGGATAAGGGAAAAGAAGTCAGTGAAGTCTTTTGAACTGTTTTGACCAAGTGGATGATGAAGCCACTTGCTAAGATGGCTGGATCCATAGTAACCTAAGTGAGATGGGACTCATGGTATTCAAGCCTGGTGGAGGTGCCTGGCTCAGTCAGTAGAGCATGTGACTCCTGATCTCAGGGTCATGAGTTCAAGCCCCATGCTGGGCCTAGAGCTCACCTACAAAAATAAAACCTGCTGTCCTGCTAGGAAAGAAGGGTTCCTAGAGCATCACTGCTGGTCTTATGGAGCTAAGAAATGCCTTGCACACAGAGGCACTCAGTGCTATGCTCTGAATGGAATACACCTGAGTGCATTTAATGTAATTCCAGATCAAGAGGAAGCAACGTGGGCCAAGACCCTTCTCTAAGATCGATCACTGTGTCAGGTCAACTTCCTGAGTGCTGAATGTGACAGAGGAGCAAATTAACTATACATCATTACATTAAACCCATTTGGTTTCCTTCTCATAAAATTAGGATATATAAGCTAAATACTTTTATTCCTACACTATAAATGGAGAAACCCAAGAGCAGAAGCCTGAGCAGGGGATGATATACTGATATTCTCATCAGCTTCATGGGCTGTCCTCACTCGTTTCTTGCAACATTTTTTTCTTTTTTTTTAAGTTTATTTATTTGTTTCGAGAGGGAGAGAGTGAGCGATCAGGGGAGGGGAGAGACAGAGAGAGGGAAAGAGTGAATCCCAAGCAGACTTCATGCTGTCTGTGCAGAGCCTGACGTAGGGTCAGTCTCATGAACCATGAGATCAAGAGTCAGATGCTTAACCAGCTGAGCCACCCAGGCGCCCCTCTTGCAACAACATTAAACAGCTCTTATGTGGATCGGCACAATCAAATGCCCTGTAACGTAAGCTCTGATTGAGGAGAATACCAATTTCTGGGAGCACTGAGGAAGAGAGATTAATATGCCTGGAGAAAGTTCCACTGAGTGATATTTTAGCTTAATTTGGATTTCTGCAGGACAAGGGGAAAAGGTGGGGCAGGGTGAAATAGTCAGGCAGGGAGAAGGCTGAATCACCTTGGGGCTACCAAACAATTCATATTTATACCTTGCATTTTTACCTTGACAGGGAAGTGGTAGAGCAGCAGCAGCACAAAAGCAAAAGTGGGGCTACGTGCCAGCACCATAAACCCCTTTGTTCGAGAAGGTGTGGATACATTCACAGATGTATCCATCTGTATCCGTAAGTCGTTCACTCTGCTCCACCCCTTCATTCCAATCCTCCCCCACACCCCACACCTCTTGTCAGACTTCTCCTGGCAGAAGTGAGACTAGCCTGCTGGCCTGGCACAATCTGCTTCAGCTGGGTTTGCCACCCACCCCCCTGTTCTCGCCATCTTGGACAGTGACAGAGCTCTGGAATTTTAAACCGGGGCTGGGTCTACCCAAAGTGGCCCCCCTCTCTCCCATGTTATCATCAGCTGAAGCCTGTTTTTTTGGCCTGTAGGGCCAAAGGGCATTGGGCTAATTGGGGAGGCCTTTGGAGGGGGTCCCAGTGACACAGCCCTGCCTTCCCCAGCAGACAGAGTCCTGGGGTCAGGGTGAGAAAGGCTTATCCTCAGATGGCTGACAGCTTTGGAGTGGGGCTGTTTGGAGCAAGCAGGGGACGATGGAGGCTGCATGAGTCGGTCTTTGCCGCAAAGAAATGACACGGGCCTCACACTGAAATGTGGGTTTGAGTCTGGGTTTACCCCATAAGAGTGTGAGAACCTGGCTACATCCTTTAGGCTGCATGCCCATGGCTTTCTTCACTTACAATTTAGGAATAAAAGTACTTATCTCACATAATACAATTTTATGAGGATTAAACCAAATCGGTTTAATGTAAATGGGCCTGACACAGTGATCGTAGAGAAGGGTCTCCGTCTGAATCCTTTCCTCTTAATCTGGAATCACAGTAAATGCCCTGCATACGTATTGCGTCCAATAGCACTAAGTGCCTTCTGTGTGCAAGGCATTTATTAGCTCTGTGGGATAAGAGATGATGCTCTAGGAACCTAGAAGACGATAGGAGACACTCCTTTTTCAGCAGAACAGCATGTTTTAGTGCCACGAGCCCTATCTCGTTGTTGTTACCTTGGATCTGGCTTACTTTCAATCACCCACACTAACTGAAGGGTATCATGTCATTGGTAATGGTAGTGCCTACAATGTACTGTCGGTGACTTTGTCCTGCTCTGCAGAAAATTATTTTTGATAGCTTCTCTTTAGCTTTGGAATGCTTTCTATAGGCAAGGGCAGACTTATTTTCCTTTATTAAATTGACACGAATTATTTTGCTAGTGTTCTATGCTCTGAGGACTCAAAGTTGAGTGAGACACTGGCAGAAATGCAAAAAAAAAAAAAAAAAAGGTGACAAATCCCATGATAAAGGTACAAGCAGATCTAGTTCTGGTTTAGAGGGAAAGAAGATCTCATGGAGGAGGTAATATATCAGGATGGGCTAGGTTTGCCGCAATGTTGAATGACCGTGAACTCTCAGTGGCTTCACGTCCCGGAAGCTGACTTCTCACTCATGCTCCATAGCCAGTGCTCATCGCATCTGCAAGAGTCTCCGCCCACTGCAGCCCCTTAGGATCACAGGGTGATGGAGGTTTTGTCTGTACAAGTACCTCACTGGGGAAGAGGGCTTGGGAGTGCGTATTCCTTCCTTAGGCCCCTACCTGGAAGTGGTGTTTATTGTTTAACATTTCCTCGTCCACAGCTAGCCATGTGACCACACCTAACTTCAAAGTGGAAGGAGTGCAATCCTCGCCTGTGCCCAGAAGGCAGAATGCTAAAAGCCCTCAGTGAATAACGACAACACACTCATGACTACCGTGGGAGACTGTCCCAATGTGCAGAGACGAGTGTGAAGGAGAAGGGCTTGTCAGTGCACAAGGGCCTTTAGGAAAGGTGCACATGTTGGAAAGTCTGGTTTCAGGGACAGGGTCCAAACAGGAATGCTGGGAAGCAAGCTTGCAAAGGAAGACAGGTCACACTGTGAAAGCCATGCTAAGGAGGCTGGATTTGATCCAGGAGACACTGAACGTTCTACAGAAGCTGTGGCTTCGGAAGAGTAACTTGAGGGGCTCCTGGGTGGCTTAGTCAGTTAAGCGTCCAACTCTAGATTTTGGCTCAGGTCATGATCTCACGGTTCATGGGTTCAAGTGCTGCACTGGGCTCTGTGCTGGCAATGTGGAGCCTGCTTGGGACTCTCTCTCTCTCTCTCTCTCTCTGCCTCTCCCCAGCTCTTTCTCTCTCTTAAAATAAATAAATTAAACTTAAAAAAGGAAGAGTAACTTACAGGAGGGATCAGAGGATGGCAAACTGGAGACAGGAGATCCATTTGCTCTTATGTAAATCCAGGAAAAGGGTGACAAAGGTTTGCTTTCAAGGGGTCTTCTAAAGGGGGAGGAAAGAAAAGAGCTATACATATAAGCAACTTGAGAGAAAGACTTGACCGGATTTGGAACTAATTAGATACAAGGTATAAGAGGGTGGACAGTGAAAGATAAGTCCAAGATTTTGAGCCTAGGAGACCACTGTTACAGCTAGAGAAAGAGTGGAAGATGGTCAAGTCTGGAAAGGAAGTTTGGGGCTTGTTGTTTGCAAAGTGGGAATTTTTATTTTGCTTTTGTTTCCCAGCACCTATAACAGTACTTAGCATATAATATGTGCTCAATAATATTTGTTGATTATGTAATACCAGTAGAGCACAAATGGAGAAGTTCCCAAGCAATTATTACTGTTTAAAGTCTTTTTGTTTTAAGTTTATTCATTTATTATTCCAGAGAGAGAGAGAGAGAGAGAGAGAGAGAGAGAGAGATAGAACAAGCAGGGGAGGGGCAAAGAGAGGGGGCGGGGGAGACACAGAATCCAAAGCAGGCTCCAGGCTCTGGGCTATCAGCACAGAGGCGGATGCAGGGCTCTGAACTCACTGTGAGATCATGACCTGAGCTGAAGTCAGATGCTTAAGGGACTGAGGCGCCCAGGTGCCCACTCCCCCACCCCCCGCCCAGCAATTATTAATGCAGAATTGGGACTCCTTCGTGATGTCAGTAAGAGGAAGGCAGATTTACCTATTTGAAGCCATAAGATGAGATGAGTCGTCAAGAAAGTGTAGAGAAAAAAGGGGGGAGGCTGAAGAGATTACTTTGGGAACCTTGACATTTAGAGGCCAGAGAGTAGAACCAGAGTCCAGGGAAGGTGAACATTTGAGGATGGAATCAATCAGTACTGGCTGCTGCAAACAGGTGCAGGATGCTGGGGACAGGTAAGATGGCGTTTGGTGGAGCAGCTAGAGCCTTTGGTCACCCACCCAGGGAAAGGTGGACACGAACGACAGCAAGGGCCTCCTAGCAGTGGGGGACAGGTAGCAACAAGCCGTGGGGCAGGAGGGCAGTGGCTGGAGGGGAGGCTGGGTCAAGGGGCGGTTCCGGTGTTTGTCTGGTTTGGAAGGGTTATAATTGAGACCTGGTCATTTAGCAAGGTGGAGAGGGATTGAAGACGCAAGAGGGAGGGAAAGAAACCATGGGTGGCATCCAGGAGGCGGATGGAAGGGTCATCCCCCAGCGCAAAGCGCCACCTCTAGGAGAGGGAGAGAGCGGGGTGGACTCACTTTTGTTGCTGTTAGGTACTCACCGAGGGCCAGTAAGCGCGGGGCACAGTTAATGCTCATGGCCACCACCGCGCAGGTCTCCGGGTCTTACTTGTCCCTCACCTCCCCGCCCGTGGCCTTGTGTTTCCCTTCGCCCCGAGGGGAGGAGGCAGGCCCCAAGGGGAGGAGGCAGAGCGGGGCTCTGCGCGGGGCGGGAACCGGCGAGGGGGCGGCGGGGCCTGGGAAAGGTGCGCCGGCGAGGCGGACGGACGGCGGGGCGGGCCCCGGGGAGGCCACACCCTGAAACTACCTGCCTGGGACAGGAAGAGTGAGGGCGAGAGCGACCGCCGGCGGCCAGCACGCGGGGTTGCTACCGGAACTCGGCACGCCCCACGCCCCCCGTGTCCCCCGCGCTCCTAGCGCCCCGGTGCGCCCCTGTGCGCCCCGCGCCCTTCGCGCCCCTAGCGCCCCGACGGCGATGGGAGCCAGCCGCCCGCGGGGACCACGCCTCTGAGACCCGCGACCGACCGCTGGTACCATGAAGAGCAATCGGGCACGCAAGGGCGGAGGGGGTTCCAAGGACCTCGGCGCAGGACTCAAGTACAGCTCGCGGCCTCAGGTTGGCGAGGGGCGCGGCGGGCTTTGCGGGCATCGTCGGGGCCCGGGAAACCACCAGTGTGGCCGGGAGCGGGGCGACGGGAGCGGGCGCCGAGGGCCCGGGCGCTTTGTCTTGGCAAAGGGAACCGCTCCATTGCCCATTTGTGGCCCGGGCTCTGGCCGGCCCGACAGGTGGAATTTCCTGTTTGGCGGGTGCCTGGCGGACCTTTGGTACCAGCCCTGCCGCGCGCCAGCCGGCCCAGGTGGAGGCGGCAACCCTCGGGTCCTTGGAGACTCCGAGTCTCTCCTCCAGCCTTCCTGCCCACTCGGTCCTTTCCCTGACCCGAGAAAAGGGCTCCATCTCGGTCCCTCCATTAACTCCGCACTCTTAGTGCACATCTGGAAAGGACCATGGGCGGAGGCCCGGAGTGTGGTGATTTGGGCTGAGTAAGGATGGTTTCCAGGGGGCCTTGGGGTCATAGCCATCCTTGGTCGCTGCGGGAGTTCGTTGTTTTCCTTCCTGGTCAGAGGGCATTTTGCGACCTTTGCAGAGGGCTATTGGGAGACCAGAGCTCTGAGTGCCATAGAGCCTGGTGCTAAGGACCCCAGAGTTGGACTTGTCTGGCCTTCTCTAAGAGGGTATGAAGCCCTTTGGGAAGGTGATTTTGTGAGAAGGGATGTAAGAACGTGTGTCTTGAGCCTTTTGGAAGATGCCCAAGCAGGAAGCTCTTGTTTGGCAGACAAAATCGCCGGAGACCTTAAACCTTGATGTAAGAGTTGGGGATGGGTTGGTGCTTTATTGATGGACACACCTAGTGGCAGCGCCCAGGCAGGACTAGCAACCAGACCTCTGCCTCTGTCCAGCTGGGACCCTGGGTTTCCCTGAAATGCCAGAGAAGCCCAGGTCATGGCTGGCGCTGGGTGGGTGCTGAGGGGGGGGGGTTGCGTTTTGTGAGGGAGCTTTCTCTGCAGGTGAGGGGTGGCTCTGCATGGCCCGCACTCTTTCTACTCTCCTGGTCCTGTAACATCTGCTGCCCCAGGTTGCGCCATTGCTTCACATAGGCCAGATTTTGTAGCTCTCTGAAATCAGTTCCTTTTCTCCAAGCAGCATCTTGACTTAAGACCAGATTCTGGGGCTGCTGTGGCTAGCTGGACCACAGAAAGCAGCTGGGCTTGGACACTCTTGTTTTCTCCATTTTTCACTTCCTACGTGGAAGGAAGCATGGATAGGGCAGCCAGCCTGGAGCCCCGGGCCTGTGTTCCTGCGGAGGCTCCCTGCTCGAGGCGGGTTCCCCAGATGTATGCCTTCTGTTTTCCTTTCTGTAACTGCCATGTTTACGAATCCTTGATAATTACGAATTGTTGATAATTGCCCGTTGGGGCTCTAGACTCCTGCCTCCTCAGCAGAGGGCCTGCTGTTTGGTATTTGTTATTTCAGGGCTGGCTTGTTTTTTTTTCCCCCCCCTCAACTTCCCTTTGTGGGATTCTGCAGTCTTCCTCTGTGCTGCCTCACTGCCCACACCCCCTCCCCTACCGGGGGCTGGGCCTGGGGCCCATCCCCACACTCCTGTCAGCTGGCTCTCTCTTGTCCCATGCAAGCCCTTCCTCATTTTCTCATCTTCTGTGAAGGTCACGCATTTTCTATTCCATTGGGTTCTTCCTTCCACCTCTGATTCTGTGACTTTTCTTCCTGCGGGTCACCCTCTCTGTCTTTTCTCCCGCTGAGCTCCATTGAACCACCTCTGTACCTAGTCCCGGGCTGGGCACTAGGAGGGATGGAAGGTTCTCAAAGACAAAATAAGATATGATTGTTTCCCTAAGGAAATTACAGTCTTGAAAGCCATGCTAAGAGAGTTGTGCAAAAGTCAGATGTGGTGCAGTGTGCCCTGAAGAAAGTAGCTTGCTGTGCCCAAAGCTCATTTCTGTTTCTCCAGGAAGTCATTGAATATTCCTTCCCATTCCATGCCTTAGCAGAAAGCTCACTCTCTGGATCACCCTGCAGTGTTTGCAGTCAGGGTCTGCAGACTCTGCCTTGACCTGTTCCCTGACCAGGAGGTGCAGCTTCTGCCCCAGGGTTTGCCTGGCTGGGTCATGCTGAGCCCCACCTGGGGACTATTGTTTCCGAGTTCCATGTTCTGGCATTCCCATTCCTGCACGGAGGGAGAAGGGTTGGTCTTAAAATTCTTGTATGTGACTGCATCCTTCCCAAGACTGATGACTCTGGCCCCTGCCCTACCCAACCCTGTTCCCAGTAAGTAGGAAGTGGCCACCTCAGTGTTCCCTACTGTCTCCAGGGCCCTGATGTGCACATGGTGTTTGGGGATCGTGTGAGCCCTCCCTCCATGAGAGCAGGTTCACAGATGCCAATTATTATGGCCACCACTGAGAACTGGGAAGCCCGCCTCACTGAGTGTCTGGGCCCTTGTTGTGAGTGTCTGGGCCCTTGAGTGTCTGGGCCCTATTTGATGGAGCTATTTGAGCTCCATTGGTTCCTTCTCAAGTCAAGATTGCCCTGGGTAGGAGTCAGTATCCCCCAGGCATATGGAGACCAGGATTGGGAAATCAGGTGTGGGGGCTATTCAGATTCATCTCTTTGGTAACTGGTCAAACATTCACTCATCCATGTAACAAATATTTATTATATACTTACCTACTGAGCATGTGCCAGGTACTGGACAATGACACTTGAGAGAGATCCTAGTCCTATAGCCCCTGCCTTCAAGGAATACCCAGTATAGTGTGGAATATGGGGGGGGGGGGTTAAGTTCTGTGTGTATGATAAGTACTAGATTCCAGAGAAACCCAGGGTGGGCACCTAGGAAACAGCTAAGGGTCAGGGTAGGGGAATTGGGACCTGAGGCCATCTGTGAGTTCCGGAGTGTCCACCATGGAGCTAAGACCTGGTGCCTCTGCTTTTCTGGTGGGTGATCTCAGATGTTACCTAATCTGAGCCTCAGTTTCTGTGGCTATAAAATGGGGATGACATATGTGTTACAGGTTTGTTGCAAGAATTAACAGGGATACTTTACATGAAAGCCCTTTGTAAGTTGCAGCCTGGTGTACAGATCACACAGTTTTGATTTCTTTCTTTTTTTTATTTAGTATTTTATTTTATTTTATTTTTTAAATTTACATCCAAGTTAGTTAGCACATAGTGCAACAATGATTTCAGGAGTAGATTCCTTAATGCCCCTTACCCATTTAGCCCATCCCCCTCCCACAACCCCTCCAGCCACCCTCAGTTTGTTCTCCATATTTATGAGTCTCTTCTGTTTTGTCCCCCTCCCTATTTTTATATTATTTTTGCTTCCCTTCCCTTGTGTTCATCTGTTCTCTGTCTAAAGTGCTCATATGAGTGAAGTCATATGATATTTGTCTTTCTCTGACTAATTTCACTTAGCATAATACCCTCCAGTTCCATCCATGTAGTTGCAAATGGCAAGATTTCATTCTTTTTGATTGCCGAGTAATACTCCATTGTGTGTGTGTGTGTGTGTGTGTGTGTGTGTGTGTGTGTGTGTATATGTATATATATACATACCAAATCTTCTTTATCCATTCATCCATCGATGGACATTTGGGCTCTTTCCATACTTGGGCTATTGTTGGTAGTCCTGCTATAAACATGGGGGTGCATGTGTCCCTTCGAAACAACACACCTGTATCCCTTGGATAAATGCCTAGTAGTGCAATTGCTGGGTCGTAGGGTAGTTCTATTTTTAGTTTTTTGAGGACCCTCCATACTGTTTTCCAGAGTGGCCGCACCAGCTTGCATTCCCACCAACAATGCAAAAGAGATCTCTTTCTCCACATCCTCACCAACATCTGTTGTTGCCTGAGTTGTTAATGTTAGCCATTCTGACAGGTGTGAGGTGGTATCTCATTGTGATTTTCATTTGTATTTCCCTGATGATGAGTGATGTGGAGCATTTTCTCATGTGTTGGTTGGCCATCTGGATGTCTTCTTTGGAGAAGTGTCTATTCATGTCTTTTGCCCATTTCTTCACTGGATTATTTGTTTTTTGGGTGTTGAGTTTGATAAGTTCTTTGTAGATTTTGGATTCTAACCCTTTATTTGATATGTGTTTGCAAATATCTTCTCCCTGGATTTCTGAGTTGGAAACAGCCTGGAGACAACAAGAAGGTGAAGTAGTATTGGTAGGAGGAGTGTGCAGAGGCTGAGAACTAAGGTTGTCAGCAGGGCACTGGCCTCCCAGAAGTGCTGGCCTGTCCCGCTGAACACAGGGAATCTCTTTGGGAGGAGCTGGGAAATGAGACCACCCTTTATGCAGCTTCTATGAGAAAGATCCTTTTACGGAAAAGAAATATGTGCCTACGACCTATGACTGACTCCTCATCCCTGACTTCCTCCCTCCCATACAGAACGAAACTTTAAAAAACTTACTTCTTCTAGGTTCTCTTGAGCAGGTACTGGGGCTGTCTGGGATGCCCATGTGCCATGACAGTGTGTGCAGTGGGTGAGGGCACAGCAGGGGAGGTGGGCAGTTCTTTAGGTGGGGACTCACCTCCCAGGCAACCTGCCTATCCCAGGGTGCTTCCTGGCACCTCAGTCCTGGGAAGACCTGGACCTTCATGGCCTCACTTAGGGGATGGGAAAACTGAGGCAGAGAAGACAATCCTAGCTCGGTAGCTGCCTGTGTCTGAAGCCTAAGTTGTGTAAACCTGTGAGGACCCTCCGCGGGTGGATCTGCCCAGAGCCGGCTTGTTGGTGGTGACGATGCCATGTCAACACAGCCTCCCTGACCTGGGCCTGTCACGCTGCACCCTGGGGGGTGTGGCTGCCTGCCCTGTGGCTGGTGGCTGGTGGCCACTGTGATGCTGGAGTTCCCCTGGTGTCACTTCCTTCTTGGGCTTCTGGTTCTGACCAGATGGTTGGCTCATGTCTCTCCTAAGAGAGAGAGTCTGTTCTTAGAAGACAGTGTGACAGAGCCACTGGGCCCAGGGCCCAAAGATGTTGCTTCTGACATTGTGCATATGCTACTGGAGTGTTGAGATCATTGCTAGCATTTGTTGATCATATACCGTGTATTATACCTCTCAGTGTTATTATTACCCTTTTATAGGTGAGGAAAATGAAGCACAGAGAGGCTAAGCAACTTGCCTAAGGTCACAGAGTGAAACAGTAGTGGGACTGGAATTTGAAGCCAGGTAGTCTGGCTCTGCTCTATTCTGCTTGGGCCTCCAGAGTGTAGGACGGCTGTCAGTCCAGTGTGCTCAGGGTGGGATGGATTACTAAGGGTGAGAAGGAGTTTGGTTTGGATAAGAAACTGGGTTTTGCTTGTTAGGATGTTTCTGAGGTGCTGGGGACTTACCAAAATTATAACGGCTGATTAGTAGACAGGAATGGGAACTTCTGGGCTTCTCCAAGAACTCTCACTCTGGCTGGCAGTGGTGAGAAGGTACTTGGGGTTTGTTCAGAAACGTATTTGGGGTTTTGTTCAGAGTTCATGGATAGTAATTGCCTCTTTTTCTTTGTAAGAAGTTTTCTAGACACAGGTGTCTACTAAAATTGCTGTCTTGGAATCTCATATTTTCTGAGTTTGCTTATTCTGTCCAGGCTTGGCAACAAAATCTTTAGAATTCTTGTGATAGGTGGCAAACTGGTCAAAATCTTGAATCCCTGGTGTCTCTGAGATAGTGAGGATCGTGAAAAGGTAAAGAATATGATCACAACTGTTTCTACCCTCACTAAATATGTGTATTTCAATTCAGTATCTTTCTCTATCCACACAGCAACTCTGTGAATAAAACCGCCCAGTTTAAAGCTGAGAATACTGAGGCTCAAAAGGTATGCATAATGACCCAAAGGCAATTAGAGATAGAACAAGGGTTCAAACCTAGATCTATGTGACTTCAAAGCCTACATCTTAACCGCCAAGCCATTATACAGTTGTATTCCAAAGATGACGGTCATTGATGCATATCCCCAGCAAAGTACTGGAACACATCATTAACCAGAGTGGTGAGCACCAGGCGCCGACACAGATCCACGGAAACCTCTCACACCAAACTCGTCTGGTTTCCCCTTTTGATGAGGTTACTCATCTGGTAGACCAGGAGACTGGTTGGAGATGTGCTTTCAACAAGGCTTTGAACAAAATGTAGCTTTATTTATTATACACATGATTAAAAATCATAAAGGCAATTTTAAAATGAAAAAAGGAAAGATTCACCTACCTAAGCCCACAAATAGGGTTGTTTACATTCTTCATGCTTCTT
This sequence comes from Lynx canadensis, assembly GCF_007474595.2. Lineage (NCBI taxonomy): Eukaryota > Metazoa > Chordata > Mammalia > Carnivora > Felidae > Lynx > Lynx canadensis. The sequence continues at coordinate 26,879,741 of NC_044312.2, forward strand.
TCCACGCCTTACCTTACGCATATGTTTTATCTAGTTCCTTGTGCACACACAGTTTGTGTCCTGGGGAATTGCTGTATCAGCCTTTTATCTGCTTGGCGTGGCGGAGGCCTGGGGGCTGGTGGGCAGTGGGGTCCCAGTAGGTTGGTTGACTGTGCCTAAGAGGGTCCATGCATGGATCCATGTCACTGTGCAGGGGCCTGGGGTCTCTTCCTAACTCCCTCCTCGGTTCTGTGCCATTTCTTGTTTACTAACAACTCTGTTGAGGTCTTGGAGCATTTGCTTATCAGTTTTGTAAATGACACTCTTCTGGGAGGGGAAGGCCGATACCTCGAATGACTTAATTCTGAGTCAGAAGGAGCTGGACAGCCAACGTGATGGGGTGGCAGGAACAGAATTATGTTGATCTGTGTTAGGAGTTAAGTGCTGTGCTTAGGTGACCACCCTAACAGTGGAAACAAAAACCACCTCCCTCCCGCAGTTGAGATGTGAGGAGAGTGAGAAGGAAGAAGCAGGGCACCAAAATAAATCCAATATTTTGAGTCAGTGGCAAGCTCAGTAAAACCCAGGCATGTTCGGTGGTTCCCTAAAATGTACAGTAAATTCCTCCTTCATATTTTTGTTTGGCTATACCTTTTAAAATTATTATTTAAAAAGCTAATATATGCATATTTCAAGAATTAAAAAATGAGGGAAAGTACCCTAGAGAGGCATTTTAATAATTTGGTATTGCCTATGCATCTTTCTAAAAAAAAAAAAAAAGTTGCTTTTTTTCTAAATACAAAAGTTGCTTTTTTTTCTAAGTTGCTTTTCTAAATACAAGGAAGGTGTTTTTTTTTTTTGTTTTTTTTTTTAAATCAAGCAATAGCAAAATATGCAAAGTAGAAAGTGAAATTCCTCTGAAATTCTTTCCTCTGGGTTTTATAACCCCTCTGAATAGTTTGGCTTATATTCTCTCACAGTCTTTAATGCATAGACTAATATTTATGTGGATGTTAATATATGTGACATGTATTTTCCCCAGAATAGAATCATAATGTAATTCCAATTCTGTAGCTAAAGCCATGGTTGTAATCAGTTAATGCATCAAAATTTATTAACCCATGCTGGGATTGTGGAACAAGACAGCCCCATTTCTCCATCCTTAAGGAGCAGTTGGTTGACCTTGAGACAAGGCTGGGACTGGGGGGTGCACAGGGTGCTGGCGAACCCTTGAGACTGAGTTTAGTCACCTGACTAAAACCCACGGGGAGAACCCCTCCTTGGGAATCTCTCAGGGAGACACCTGAGTTGAGTTTAGAGGGATGGAAAGTACATATGAACTTTTTGACTTTTTTTTTCATTTAACATTGCATATTAGAGTTTTTTCATGATACTTCCTACTCTTTGAAAACCTGTTTTTGATTGCTGCATAAGCTTTCATCAAGTGGATGTATCATCATGTGTTTATTATTATTTGTATGTGCAAATTGAATGCATTAACGGAAATAAAGCTGTCAGGATAAGGTATGCCATTGACGAATAGCCCCTGTGGAGACCACACTGGTCTGCATTTGGAGTATGCTGTTGAATTCTGGGCACCGTGTCTTAATGGGGATATTGCTGTGAGGTTGAATGAGATAGCCAGAGGTTTAGAAAACACATTGTTTGGATAATTGAGTGGAACACGTTTCCCCAGATTAGGAGCAGACTCCAAGAGCACCATTGCTGATTGCCGATTTGGATTATTTCTAGTATTTTCGAGTATTTGGGGAGCTGCCCCCAGCTGGAGAAATTAGGCCCGCTCTATTGCAATGCTAACGTGTAGGGGTTATTGTGATGCTGAGGTTGGCACTAAAGGAAAATGCTATTCTGCCCCGGAAAGGATGGCCCTGCGAAGATGGGAGGCAGGATGACATCTACAATTTGGCCCAGCTCTAAGAATGTGATTCCAAGGACACCGTCTCCCAAGTTTTCACCTCTTTCCTGTTCTTCTGCTTATGCCACTGGGATTCTGGTTCCTGAATGTGGACTTGGGCCTCCAGGTGCCTTACCGTCAGGCTGTGCTTTCCCATTTGCTTATCCAGGCCTTTCATCCACACTGACCCTTAGGTTTATGGCTCTGTTACCATGCCTGAGCAGAGGCTTTGGGATCTAGTCAGCTCCAGGAAGCAGGTGGACTTGGGCTTTTCCACTCACTCCTGCAGGTCCTCGCAAGGTGAATGGAGAAGCAGTCAAACAGACTGTTGTGCCTGCGTGCCGTGGAATACTACTCAGCAGTAATAAGCACACGCTCTCGGTGCATGCAGTGACTAAAATGATTCTCCAGGGAATCTTAATGAGTGAAAGAAGCCAGCAGTCTTAAAAGATTATGTCCTGGATGATTCATTTATATAACATTTTTGAAAGGACAATTTTAGAATGGGGATAGATCAGTTGGGAGGGGGCAGGGAGGAGGTGGGCACGGTTACAAAAGGGCAGATGGAGGGATCTTTGTGTGGGAAACAGAACCGGCCATTATGTTGACTGTGCAGGTGGATATAGGTCCCTACGCTGGTGATCAGTTATGTGGAACGTAACACGCACATGAACGAGTACAAGTGAAATGAGAAACCTAGGTCAGTTGTGGTATTATACCGGAGTTTCACAAGATGTTACCGTTGGGGGACACCGAGCAAAGCGTACGTACAAGGGATCTCTCCACGTTACTTCTTACAACTGCACGTGAACATAGTTATCTCCATAAAAAAATGCGGTCAATGAAAAAGCACCAGCCTGTGAAATCAGCCTGTGAAATTGGCTTGTTCCTCTTGTTTAGTTTCGGGTGTAATCTCTGGTTGTGCTGCTGCTGGCAGATGTGTCTGCTCCCTGAATCCCGTGACAGTGGTGGGGGCCAGAAAAGGATCTCAGGAGAATAAGGATGGGGCCCAGGCAGATTCGGGAGGATCAAAGAGCCAGGGGAGGAGTGGGGGCTGCTGTTGGTGTTCTCTCCCACGGTGTGATCTGGAAGCAGAGATGGAATTCTCAGGTTGGAATCACAAAGGTGTTGAGTCCTGGGGGGGAACATGTACTTGACAACTAGGAGGGGAAGAGCCTGGGAGAGTCCAAACTTAGGTGGGGCTTCCTGTAACAGGTGGCCAGGCCAGGGCTGACACCAGAGTGCTTGGTGAGGGAGGGGTGAGGAGGTGCGGGGGTGCTGTCAGCAAAATCCTGGGATGTGGACTGAGCGCATTCTCTCCCCTTCCAGGGGTGGATGGAGGTACCTTGGGATACAAATCTGGAAACTTTCCTGGGCCCTGGCACCTGGGAGATTAGCCCAGCTTGCCCTGGGTAGGCTACCCAAGTGTGGCTATGGAAAGAGAAGTCCCTCAATCAGCCAACCCACCAATCAAGTGCTACCTCTGGGCAGCGTCATAGAGGGGGCTGGGGAGAGAAGCAGTATGAAGAAGAAACTGGTCTACCCTGACTCCCTAAGACTGCCTGTTCTGCTTAGCGTGGCAGTGGGGTATCATTGATGCCAAGTGGGTGGTGCAGGTCATAAGGAGGTGCTGTGGATTAAGGTGGTTTATGAAAGTTTCCTGGAGGGGCATAGCCTTGAGCTGCATTTTCAAGGGCAGGTGAGTTTGGTAGGTGGTAAAGGAGAGCTGAGCCATTCTGAGTGGGCAGGATACGAGCAGCTTCCTGGCTCCTTACAGATTTGGAGGCTTCCTGGCTGGGGGCAAGGTCAAAGTGGGGGGAGTCAGCACCCCTAGACCAGCATTGTAGGGGTAGGAATCCATATGCAATGTTGGTCAAACTTTCTTGCCTCTCAGGCCCTAGAAACACGTTGTGTCACAGGTAGAGTTTTGTAGAGTGTTCTTTAAGGCAGTTACTCTCTGAACTTCGGTGTGCACATCTGTACCTCTGTGGGAGAAGGGGTGATCGCTGATCCCCTGAGAAGCAGCAGAGGGTCCTGAGAACACTGGCTTTGGAGTCTGGAATTGAGCCTGCCACTTTATAGCTGTCTGGGTTTTTGGGTGACCCTCCTTTATGCATTTCCTAATCTGGAAATGAAACTTAGTTGTAGGCATTAGAGATAACCTATATTAAAAATGCACAGGGGCGCCTGGGTGGCGCAGTCGGTTAAGCGTCCGACTTCAGCCAGGTCACGATCTCGCGGTCTGTGGGTTCGAGCCCCGCGTCGGGCTCTGGGCTGATGGCTCGGAGCCTGGAGCCTGTTTCCGATTCTGTGTCTCCCTCTCTCTCTGCCCCTCCCCCGTTCATGCTCTGTCTCTCTCTGTCCCAAAAATAAATAAACGTTGAAAAAAAAAATTTAAAAATGCACAAAGGTGCACAAAAATCATGAATATGTTTGTGGTGGCCTCCCTTGTCCCTCCCTGAGCTGTGAGGCACGGAGGCGATGGGGGTGAGAGCCCTGGGAACTGTCAGGGCATCCCCAGAGCCTCTGCGGGCTTTGGCCCCTTTCTGACAGCCGCCCAGGGAGACCCTGTGGTTTGGAAACCTGTCACAGTCCTTGAGGACAGTGTTTCAAGGAGTAGTCTGGACACCCCCTGGGTCCTGAGGCTACTTCAGCCAGTCCATTTATTGTTTTATTATTTTGAGGCTCTGCAAAAAATTGCATTTGAAATGGATTTTAACATTTAAAAAAATGTTTTGGAAACGACCAGAAACATGGAATACAGATGAGGCCTAGAATGTAAGTAGATGGCAGACTCCATGGCTTTGGTAGGTGAGTTGCTTCTGGGCTGTGAGCAGGTGCAGAGGTCCCTGGGAGGGGTTTCTTCTGTCCCCCTGGTCAAGAGCAGGAGGCCTTCCTAGTGCTGTTAGAGGAGAGTGCCAAGAGGGCAGAGCACCTGGGTTACCTTTGAGGCTGCACGGTAGACTTGTACTGTCCAGGGTTTTTTGATTCATTTTAATGTTTGAACTTGAACTCAGCTGTTCCACCATCCCAGAGGGAGGAATGGGCCTTGGTCGCTTTAGGCAGGTGAATGGATGGTGGGTGGAGAAATGAAAATCGTAGGTAGGCCTCTGTCCTTAGCAGGAATCAGCTAATTATGTTTTACGACACCTCTACTTGGAAGGCTGTAAGGGGTTATTAACCCACTTTCTAGAGGGGAAAACTGAGGCACAGTGAGAAATATTTGCTCCAGTGGTTCAGGGTTCTCAGGCCTGATCACCAACCTAGGTGATACCCACCCCATGCCCTGAGATAGGAAAGAAGGGATTTTTATCTGGTGGTCCTGCCCCCAGTCTGTTTTCTGGGCCCTCACGGGATCTTGTAGCAGATGTGTGTGCTCCCAGGCCCACAGCCGTTGGGGCAGGGCCCAGGCATTGCAGGGAGTTGGGAAGGGGACACAGCGTGAAACCTGCAGTAGCCAGATACTGGCTGTTACAGACCTACTGAGTTTCTGTGCTGACAGAGCGCCCACGGTGGCTGAGTCAGCCCCCTGGGGACTTTCCTTTCTGCTCTGACCAGGTGTGCCAAGTTGCGATTTACTTCCTCCAGTACAAATTGTTGGCTGTGGGTCAGCTTTCTGCTCCCCTAGATGGCTTGGGGGTCACAGATCCACAGGTAGCTCCGGACCCACTTTAGGGCCCCGAAGCCTCACCCATTTCCCAGCAGCTGCTTCTGGTGGGGCAGCTGAAGACAGGGACAGAGTCAAAGGGCAAGGGTGAGAGGGTTGGGCACCAAAAAGGAAGAAGGGTTTAGGGAGTCCACCGCCAGCTGACTAGGCCTCGGCTGGGAGTGTGTGTCCCCGAGGAGCTCTGGTGGCAGTCTCGGGGACTTTGGGGCGATGCTTATACCCTAATCGTGGGAGGGTCCCAGGGCAAGAAGCAAAGTGCAGCCCCATATGGCAGGTTCCTTGCATCCATGTGGTTGCTTAAAATAGGGCGGGTGGAACTCGAACCTAGCTGGTTCCTCTCACAGCAATGGGAAGTGGGTGAGCCAGGCAGGTGGCCTCTGGGAAATGGTAGGTGGTGGTTCTCCAACCGTCAGGCTCCTAAGAATAACCTGGGGGTCTTGTTAAACTTCCAGATCTCAGGGCCCTGCCCCTGATGTACACTATCAGAATCTCCAGGGGGAGAGGCTTGGGAATCTAGATGCTGAGCAAGCCCTGTGTTTGTTTTATTTTATTCTTTTATAATTTTTCGTGACCGGACAAGTCTGGGAAATATTGGGGTGGTATGATCATGGGAACTGTAGCTCCTTGTGGGTTTCTTGAGACTCCCGCTTCTGCGAGATCAATTGCCCCAGGTTGGTGAGTGGGTGGAGGATTCCAGTGTGGGCTTTCTTTCCCTTCTCGTTGTCCCTTTAGTCATCTTGTGATGAACAAATCAGGTGTCCTCTCTGTGCTGGCCACTGTGAAGTCCTTGCCCCCGGAGCCTGTACATGGGCTGGCTGCTCTCTGTCCACAGCTGCTGAGTCTGGAGAGAGCCCATCTAAGTAGAGACCCTTCTCCAGTGTCACCTCTGGTATCTCAATTCTGTGCACGTCTGTGCTCAGCATCACCCAGGATGACAAGTACAGTTCTAGTGTTTGGAAGTCATTCCTTGCTCTGTCGTCTGAAGTGGCTTTGAGCCATGCTGTATTCCTGGGGACCCTGGCCAGGATCTAACTCCAACTGGTATCAGGGGGTGGCCTTGAGAGTTATGCTGGCTTTGTCTTTGTCCTTGCAAAGGAGGGCATGTATGAGGGCTACAGCATCCCTCCTCACCTTGGAAAACCATTGCAGATGGCCAGACTGTCCTTTCTTGCTTGAATCATCTGAGGGGTGTGTTTTGGTTCTCATGACTGTGGTGGCAGTGATGACATCATGGAATTGGGGTCCGTCTCAGCTGATGGTGGGTATACTGAGCCACCAAAGCTATAAGTGAAGGGCACCCTGCCACAAGTCAACGACAAAGCTGACAGTGGCACATGAAACCAACCACCGTTGTCCTTATCTCAGGTTTAAGCAAAACACCTGTGTCTCCAGCCACTGATGTCACCTCTGCCCCTTGATCTTGATCTTCAACAGCAGAAGCAGATTACCAGTTGTTGTGTGATGTCATCCCAGGACTCTGAGTGACTTCTTCAGTGTTCAGTTTCATCCCCTGCCTTCTCATCAGGTCACACCCCACCGTGGCCAAATGAGGAACAATTAAAAAAAAAAAAAATGTCTGGCATGAAGATTAACTTTTTCCTCATCTGCTCTGATTGAAATCTTGTGTAGATGTTTGGATAGTCAGTATTATTTTTGCTGTTTATAAATGTAAACATTTACCTGTTGCTTTTCTCTAGCGAAGACCACGTTCTGAGCTACCAATGACAAATTCTGGCTTTGGATTTGCTGGTCCTTGGAGCCCATGGAAGGGTGGCCCTGGAGAGTTGGAGCTGGTGACAGGGGACCCAGGAGAAGTTGCCTTCCAAATGGAAGGATTTTTTTGGTTGACTTGGACACCAAGTTTTGTCTGCTTAGCATTTCACTTCCAGTTCTGGTGAATTTTTTACTTGATGGTAGTCAGGTGACTGCAAAAATCTTTCCTATATCATCAGATACCTTCTAGAAGTCATTGTTTTTGGACAGTCAGTGGCCTTGGGGAGGATATGTATCATTTGGATTTGTGTGCTTAAAACAACAGAGAGTAGATATTCTCCAGGGCTTATACATCTCCCCTCATGGATTTCTGGACTGTACTCTCTATCTCCCTCCAGGAAGTGGATGGGAATGGTGATAATCTGATCTTGTCCCTGTAGCCTATCACCTGGGTTCTCCCCCTTCAGCCCTCCAGGGTTTTCATTGTGTGTGTCTGTGTGCTCCAAGCCCTTTATGTGCATCTGTCCTTGGGGAAACCATTCCTTGCTCCCTTGTCTGAGCTGGCCTTGAGCCATGCTGTGTTTCTGGGGACTCTGGTCGTGGTCTAACTTGAGCTGGCTGGTGGGAATTGGCTTCAAGAGTTATGTGGCCTCTATCTCTGTTCATGATAATCAAGCACCTGGCTTCACAGCCCTGAGTTTTTATGTGCACCTGCTCATGTGTTTACTTTTATGAAAGAGAGAAAGGAGAGGCAGAAGCAGGCCCTGGCATATTTTGTCTTCCATTGGCTTTATGGTCCTGCAGAGAGATGGTTATGTGTAGAGAGATGGTTATGTAAGCAGTTAGGACCTGGGTGGGGGTGGAGGGAGCTCCCTGCCACCTCCTCCTGTGGAGGCTGATGGACCATATGCTTGCCTGAAACCCCAGGTAGGCTTGGAAGGGTGTGGCTCTCGTCTCAGCTTTGTTGCTTTATTGACTTCACTGCCTTTGTGACTTTGGACAGGTCACTCCCTCTCTGTCAGCCTCAGTTTCCTTATCAGTAAAGTGACTGGGTTAGGCAAGTATGATCTCTAATATGCCTAAAAATGGAGTTGAGGGTAGGGTTATAAAAGGAAGCGGTCTAGTTACTGATTAGACAACATTTCTGGGCTGAAGGGAGCCCCAGAATTCACATGCAGGGATAACCCAAACCCTGCCATTGAGCCAGTCCTCATGCTGACAGCCTTGCTCCATAGTAAGCCTGGGGGTGGCCCCTGGAGTCCGCTGTCCATGCTGTCAGCTGCTTTCCCCTTCCCAAGGAACTTGCTTTCTATTTCCCTTAATACCTGCTTCCTGAGTTCCTGGAGCTGATCACATTGGGACGCAGAAAACCAGGATCTAATCTGGGTCTGCCACCAAGTAGCTATGTGACCTTGCAGTCATCATCTCTCCTTGCCTTATCTATAGAGCGGGAGTGATGGCACAAGCCATGAATGATTCCAAAATAGTTGTGAAATTACTCTGGAATTTAAAAATAAACTTTTTTTTTTTTTTGAAAGAGAGAGAGAGCAAGCAGGGGAGAAGAGTGAAGGGAGAGAGACAGAGAGATAGAGAGACAGACCATCCCAAGCAGGTTCCATGCTTAGCAAGGAGCCTGACTTGGGGCTCAGGCCTATAACCCTGGGATCATGACCTGAGCCAAAATTGAGAGTTGGGCGCTCAACCAACTGAGCCACTCTGTGCCCTGAAAATAAACGAAATAAGCTATTATCTTGTTACATTTCATCTAACACATGTAAACGTACACACACTCTATTCTGAGAATCTAGCCAAAACTTTACTGTTTTTTTTTTAAACATGATTATTAAACAGCCAAAGACCATTGGACATTTAATCTACATCTTGAAAGAGAAAGGCAAAGACAAAGTTCTGAATGTAAAAAAATCTAGTTTCCTAAGAAAAAGCAAGAAGGTAGTGAATTCATAAAATAAGAAAAGGTGGCTGTAAAAAGCAACCATCATGAGGCTCCTGAGCAGCTCAGTTGGCTGAATGTCTGACTCTTGATTTTGGCTCTGGTCATGATCCCAGGACTGTGGGATTGAGCACTGCATGGGGTTCTTTGCTGGGTGTGGTGCCTGCTGGGGATTCTTTCTCTCTCTTTCTCTTTCTCTCTCTGCCCCTCTCCCCTGCTTGCACTCTCTCTCTAAAAAAAAAAAAAAAAAAGTAACCATCAAAGAATAAAACATCACTCTTGGAAATGAAATACTGTATATGATTTTTGAAATAAAAGATTCACTGCCTTTATAATAAGGCTTGAGATCCAGTGACATTGGCCCTCTGGTTTTGTTCTTTTTATTCAGAATCTTTTGCATTTCCACATGAATTTCAGAAACAATTCATCAGTTTCTCCAAAAAGCCTGCTGAGATTTTGATCAAGATCATGCTGAATCTCTAGACAAATCTGAGGAGAATAGACAGGTATATTGAGTCTTCCAATCCATGAACATGGGATATTACTTGATTTATTTAAGTCTTTTAAAATTTTTCTCAGCAGTGTTTTGTATTTTTTACCGTACAGGTCTTGTATATCTCTTGTCAGATTTGCCCCCTAAGTATTTCATATTGTTGATGTTATTGTAAATGCTATTTAAAATTTTTTTAAAATTTCCAATTGGTCATTGATAATACATAGAAATATAATTGATTTTTGTGTATTAATCTTTTATCCTGCAACCTGGCTAAACTCACTTAGTATTTCAATAGTTTTTTTGACTTACAAAGCTACAGTAATGAAGACAGTATGATATTTGCATAAAGATGGACAAAGAGACCAATGAAACAGAGTGCAGTCTGGAAAAAGACCCACAGATATATGGATAAATGATTGAAAAAAAATTTTTTTAAGTAAACTCCATCCCCAGCATGGGGCCTGAACTCACGACGCTGAGATTAAGAGTTGTATGTTCCACCAAATGAGCCAGCCAGGCACCTCTTGGACAACTGATTTTGATAAAGGTGAAAAGGCAATTCAGTAGAAAAAGGATAGTCTGTGCAACAAATATGGTCCCAATAGCAGAACAATTGGATATCCATATAAAAAAAAGAAACAAAGAAAGGAAAAGAAAAAGAGAACTTTCATCTATACCTTGCATCATATAAAAGAATTTTTAAAAGTGTTTATTTATTTATTTTTAAAAATTTTTTAACATTTATTCATTTTTGAGAGACAGACAGAGTGCGAGTGGGGGAGAGGCAGAGACAGAGAGGGAGACACAGAATCTGAAGCAGGCTCCAGGCTCCGAGCTGTCAGCACAGAGCCCGATGCGGGGCTCGAACTCACGAATTGTGAGATCATGACCTGAGCCGAAGTCAGTTGCCCAACCACTGAGCCACCCAGGTGCCCCAGTGTTTATTTATTTTTGAGAGAGAGAGAGAGAGAGAGAGAGAGAGAAAGGAGCAGAGAAACAGGGAGACAGAATCCTAAACAGTCTCTGCAGTGTCAACCTGAACAGGGCTTGAACTCACAAACCATGAAGTTATGACATGAGATGAAATCAAGAGTTGGATGCTTGGGGCGCCTGGGTGGCGCAGTCGGTTAAGCGTCCGACTTCAGCCAGGTCACGATCTCACGGTCCGGGAGTTCGAGCCCTGTGTCAGGCTCTGGGCTGATGGCTCAGAGCCTGGAGCCTGTTTCTGATTCTGTGTCTCCCTCTCTCTCTGCCCCTCCCCCGTTCATGCTCTGTCTCTCTCTGTCCCAAAAATAAATAAAAAACGTTGAAAAAAAAAAAAAAAAGAGTTGGATGCTTAACTGACTGAGCCACCCAGGTGCCACCATATAAATTAAAAAAAAAAAAAAATTAACTCAAAATGGATCATAGGCCCAAATAAAACCTAAAACTGTAAAACTATTGGAAGAAAACATAGGAGAAAATCTTTGTTGTTTTGGATCAGGCAAAGATTTCTTCAATACAACACCAAAATCACAGTCCATAAAAGAAAAGCTTGACAAATTGAACTTCACCAAAATGAAAAACTTCTGTTCTTCAAAAGACCCTGTTAAGAGAGTGAAAATACAAGCCACAAATTAGGAGAAAATCTTTGCAAATTCTGTATTTGTTAAAAGACTTGTATCTAGAATATATAGAAAGAACTCTCAAAACTCAGTAATATGAAGATAAGCAAACCAATTTAAAAAACTAGGGAAAAAATTTGAAAAGACACTTCACCAAAGAAGATAAACAAATGGCAGTTAAGCACATGAAAAGATGTTAGACATCATTAGTCATTAGGGAAAAGCAACTTAAGACCATATGAAACCCCACTATACATCTGTTAGAATGGCTAAAATAAAAGAGATTGACCATACCAAATGTTGGATAGGATGTGGACAATGGAAGTCCTCATACACTGTTGATGGGAATGTAAAATGATACAGTCCCTTTGGGAAACAGTTTGGCAGCTTCTCAAAAAGTTAAAAATACACCTGTCATACAAACTTGCTGTTCCACTCATAGGTATCTATCCAAGGGAAGTGAAAGCATATGCCAATATAAGGATTTGTACAGGAATGTTTATAGCAGCTTTATTTGTAACAGTCTCAAATTGGAAATAACCCAAATGTTCATCAACAGGTGAGTAAGTAAGCAAATTGTTGTGTATCCATATAATGGAATACTACTCAAAAATAGAAAGGAATGCACTATTAACATTAAAAACTTGGTGTGCCTGGGTGGCTCAGTTGGTTATGTGTCCGACTTTTGCTCAGGTCATAATCTCACCATCTGTGAGTTTGAGCCCCATGTCGGGCTCTGTGATTACAGCTCAGAGCCTGGATCCTGTTTCGGATTCTGTGTCTCCCTCTCTCTCTGCCCCTCCCCTGTTCACTCTGTCTCTCTCTCTCAAAAATAAACAAAACATTTTAAAAATTAAAAAAAAATACATTAAAAACTTAATATCATGGATGAGTCTCAAAATATTGTGCTGAGTAAAAGAAGCCAGACAATAAAGAGTACATGTTGTATAATTCTATTTATAAAAAGTTCTAGAAAAAGCATACTAGTCTTTACTGATAGGAAGCAGGTAAGTCGTTGCTTTGGGACTAGAAAGGCAATCAGGGAGGAATGGGAGGGAGGCTAGAGCCCGAGGAAACTTTTGAAGGTGACAGATATGTTCATTATCTTGATTGTGGTGATGGTTTCATGGGTGTATATATATGCCAAAAATTGTATACTTTAAATATGTAGTTTATTTCATGTCAATTTTATGTCAGTGAAATTATTTTAAGAATTCCATTAAAGGTTCACAAGAATAAGTTTAAAAAATCCCAGAATAGAACCAAATGACAAAGAAATGTAAAATATGAGAGAGGGGAAAAAATACCAGGTAAAGATGTAAAGGATCTACTTTATCTTGAATTTTATCGTGATATATTTAGTTGTGTTTTTTCCTTTCTCTTTCTTACCATTCAGTGAACCCTTTGCATTTAAAGATATGTGCCTCTCTTTAGCTCTTGGAAATATTCTTACAGTCTTTGATAATGTCCTCAAGGTGTAAGAATTTGGCTCAGGCTATGAGATAGAGGAGACCTAGGGAGGGGCATTGTTAGAAATCCCTAGATCCCCACCTCAGTCCCAAACAAAGATACCCCTACCCCACCAGTCCTCCATAAGGGATGGGAAATTGATTTCTCTAGACTTGAGGACACTACGTGCAGAGGAAGGCTGTAGTGAGGAATGAAAAATAGCCAAAGATCTATTCTTTCACATGTTCCAGAATGCTAGTGCCTGGGTTTAAATCAGTGTATCTGGGAAATTAGAAAATGATTCTCTGGAGCAACTAAACCATCCCATAGAAAAGAAACATAGCCTGACAGTTGGGAGTGCCCAGTAAAAAAAATCTGGATACCCACTTAATTGTAGCCTACAGTGAATCCATTTGTGGTAAGTGATGCTTCCAAACCACCTTTAGGACCTCATTCTTAAATATAAACGAATAACCAATCATCTTGAAGCATTTGAGGAAAGCCTTCAACATGAAAGAGAAAGCCAAAAGACAGAGAAAAGGTACTCAATAGCAGTATAAAGATGGGAAGATTTTGCATCCAAAATTCAGAGATCAAGAAAGAACTCTTGGAAATTAGCTAACAGCAGAAATGAAAATTTCAGTTAGAGAAGTTGAAAAACAATGAGATGGGGGTATCTGGGTGGCTCAGTTAGTAGAGCATGTGACTCTCGATCTCAGGGTTATGAGTTTGAGCCGATGTTGGGCATAGAGATTACTTCAAACAAACAAATAAACAGGTGGATAATAGCAGGAAAACAATAAGTAGAGAATCAATGTAATAGGAATTGCAGAAAGATAGACCAGAGAAAATGAAGGAGGTACACTACTAAGTGTGCAATAGCATTATGTCTAAATAACAATGTAAAGGGTCACCTGGGTGGCTCAGTCAGTTAAGCATCCAACTCTTGATCTTGGCTCAGATCATGATCTCATGGTTTCGTGGGTTTGAGCCCTACATAGGTCTCTGTGTTGACAAGTGTGGAGCCTATCTGAGATTCTCTTTCTCCTCTCTCTTTGTTCTTCCCCAACTCGTGCTGTGCCTTTCTCTCTCTCAAAAAATAAATAAACATTAAAAATTAAAAAAAAAAACAATGTAAATACCTTAATTTAAAACTACTTTATTAGTGGGGTGATTAAGCATCTGACTCAGTTAAGCATTTGACTCTTGATTTCAGCTCAGTTCATGGTCCCACAATTCGTGGGTTCGAGCCTCATGTGAAGCTCTGTGCTGACAGTGCGGAGACTGATTGGAATTCTCTCTCTCTCCCTCTCTGCCCCTCCCCTGCTCGTGCATTCAGTGTCTTTCTCTCTCTCTCAAAATAAATAAATAAACTTAAAAAAAAAACTTTATTACTAAAAATTGTCAAACATCATCTGAGATTTCAGTCATAATCACTGATCACAGATCACCATAACAGATACAATAATAATGAAAAAGTTTGAAATATTTTGAGAATTAGCAAAATGTGATACAGAGACATGAAGTTAGCAAATGCTTTTGGAAAAATGGTGCAGATAAGACTTGCTCAACACAGGTTGCCACAAACCTTCAGTTTGTAAAAAATGCTTTGTCTGTGAAGTGCAATAAAGCAAAGGACAACAAGGTATGCCTGTACAAGAAAGTTTCCCAGACTGAAAGATAGGAATTTCCAAATCCAAAGAGCAGGTGGAAAGCTCAGCGTAATGAAATCTAAAGACCCAATTCACAGCAATCCTCAAAGCTTTCAGAGAAAGGTAACAAATTATGAATAAGAAATAATGGATTTGTGCTGTTATCTTATTTCTCAAAAGCAAAATTAAAAGCTAAAAAACAATGAGCTTTCAAAATTTTAAGTGAAAATTATTTGAAACATATAGTTCTATACCCAGCTAAACTATCAGCAGATGCGAGTACAGAGTGAAGATACTTCCAGAAAAATGCAGTCTTAAAAAATTTCCCTCTTGGGAAGCTCCTGAACTATGTGTTCTACTAAAATGAAGTAAGCCAAGAAAGATGAAGATATGGAATCCAGGAAATAGGGGTTTTAACACAAGAGGGAGAGGAAGGAAATTCCCAGGGTGATGTTGAAGGAAGTTCCAGACATTAGCTATGGGAAAGGACAGAGAGCTCTAGAAAGGAAGCTTCCAGGAAAAAAATGAAGTGAGAAGGTATTTGACAGACTTTATATGTAGAAGGTTGGAAGAGTATTATGTAGCTTTTAGATTGTATAGAAAGACTTCAGTATATGTTAAAAAGACACCCAGGTAAATGAAATTTGGCAGCAGGAGAAACAAATTATTGTACTGGGAGGGAAACAATAATGAACAATGTTTTCAAAGACTAATACAGTTGACCTCTGAACACCTCGGGTTTGAATTGTGTGGTTCCACTTATATGTGTGTTTTTTTAAAAAATAAATACAGTATAGTACTGTAAATGTATTTTATCTTGTGATTTTCTTAACATTTTCTTCTAGCTTACTTTTTGTAAGAATACAGTATATAATGCATATAACATGCAGAATATGTGCTGAACAGTAAGCCTTCTGGTCAGCAGTAGGCTGTGAGTAGTTTAGTTTTGGGGAGTCAAAAATTACATGTGGACTTTTGACTATGTGTGGGGTGGGTACCCCTCATCTCCCATGTTGTTCAAGTGTCATGAAAATATAGTAATTTAGATATAGAATGTGGATATAATTAAAAAAAAAAAACAACTTTAGCCCTATAGCTATTGGGAGGATGGGTGAGAAAAAGAGAAGGAAGTATATTAAAATTCACATTATCATAATAGGAAGTCAGATGATTATATTTTAAATAGATGAATCAAGAGATAGTGGTATTTGCATATTATTTAGAAATATGTAGATAAATCCCAGAATAAGCAGCTTGTGAAAGCATTTTAAGCAGTTGTCTCTGAAGTGTGTTTCTTTCCTTCTTAGAAATTTATTTTATTGAGATATAAGAACATTGTGTAAGTTTAAGGTATAGAACATGTTGATTTGATTCATTTATTATATTGCAATATAATTACCAAGGCAGGGCTAGCTATGAGGTGTGTTTCTGTATGCAGTATTAAAGTCACAAAAGTAACCAGTTAAGGATCTAAAATAGAAATTTCAGTATCCAAACATGTCAGGAGTCGGGAGACTCTTTTATAATGGTGAAATTAACAGGTGATGTTCAAATGTAACAAATCAAGAAATGTTAGTTCAAGCACATCAAGAGTGTGAGGTAAACACCAGCAGAACCACATCAGGAAACTGTTGAAATGGCCACATCTGTGGAATTTGGGGGCTATTGCGTTTATTACAAACCCTTTTTGGAGTGGGTCTGAGGCAGTTAAACCTGAAAGGGCAGAGCTCCTCTCCGGGATTTAGGGCAGACAGAGTGTATGTTATAGGGCAGAAGAGTTTGCCTCTCTGTCATCAGGCGCCCATAGACACTCCGCCTGTCATCGACGGACACCCCGCCTGTCGTCTTATTCATGTCCCCTCTCTTCCTGGATAGCCCCGACTGGGAGGAACCTGGGTAAGCTGTCATCCTGTTTGTTGGGTGTTTTGTTTGCTTTTCCGGCTCTGGGATGAGCTTGGGTGTGGATTCCCGTAGAACCTTGGCCTCATGTCTCCTTGAGATTCTGGCGTGGGACACCAAGGCGAGAAACAGTGGCTTGTTCCACAGTGGCACGGCAGGGCTGCCCCGGTTTACTGCCTTTTTACTTGGGGCTGGTTAAACATTGGCAGAGCAAGGGCACCGGGTAGGTTGGCTGTACGGTTTCCGTGCTGCCCATAGGCTCCTGCCCACCCCCTCCTGCCTCCCTGCGATCAGTGGGGACTGAATCTGGCAGGGTCTCCCTGCACCAAGACCGCAGGGCTGTGTTAGCCGGAGGAGGGGCTGCCTCTAGAAGCTCACACAGAGACCCCATGGTGGCCAATCACGGCCCTGGGCTGGGCCTGCTCTCCCCACATGCGGGCATGTACCTGCGTCAGAGATGATTCATTTAAGTGGAGAGTCTCCATGACTGGGTTTAGACAGCCTGTTTGTTTCATTTTTATTTAAACTATCCATTCTTGGGGCACCTGGGTGGCTTGGTCGGTTAAGCGTCCGACTTCGGCTCAGGTCATAATCTCGCGGTCCGTGAGTTTGAGCCCCGCTTCGGGCTCTGTGCTGACAGCTCAGAGCCTGGAGCCTGCTTCAGATTCTGTGTCTCCCTCTCTCTCTGCTTCTCCCCTGTTCATGCTCTGTCTCTGTCTCAAAAAAATAAATAAACGTTAAAAAAAATTTAATAATAAATAAAAAACTATCAATTCTTAAGCAGTACACATGTGGCGCTGCCTTGACACTGGGATGCGTGGATGGGAAGGCCACTTCTCATTTCTCCTCGCTTTTTGCTCCAAGCTGGACCTTACAAAGTGTAAACATTCTTCCTGGAGCAGGGCTGGGAGGCTGTTAAGGTGAGAGAAAGTTTCTGAGCTGTGTTTCATTTCTCTGTTCAGAGCATGAAGGGCATTGAGGAAGGCGTGGAGTTCTTGCCAGTCAACAACACCAAGAAGGTTGAGAAGCGGGGCCCGAAGCGCTGGGTGGTGCTGGTGGCCGTGCTGGTTGGCATCTTCTTGCTTTCTCTCATGACTTGTTTCATGGTGTGGCACTTCCAGTGTGAGTAGAGCCAGGGGTTGGCTCTGGGGAGAGTGATGGGGAGGGGGAGGATGGTGGCTGTATGTCCTCTCTCAGTGGACAGACATAGGGGCCACCGGTTGTGGGCATGAGGGAGAGACCGGAGGGTGCAGCTGGGGGTAGGTAAGGAAGGGTCCAGGGCCCTGGCTCCCCTGGCTCTTCCAAGCCATAAGGGAGGAGTGTTGGCCCACAGGCTCATGCATCCACTGGCCTCTCCTGGCATTCACTCCTCCAGGGTTGCTGAGGGCAGCTTGAGGACAGTGGGGGGACCAGGGTAGCATGACGGTGTCACTTCCTCTGACCACCCTCCTTCTCTGGTCTCCCATAGACCAGAATGCGCGGGTTCAGAAGGTCTTCAATGGCTACCTGAGGATCACAAATGAGAACTTTCTGGATGCCTATGAGAACTCCAACTCCACGGAGTTCGCAAACCTGGCCAGCAAGGTGAAGGAAGCGGTGAGTCCAGTCCCTGGGCAGGGAGCCCTGTCCCTGGGGTCTGCCCTGGCACTCCCAGCCTCACCCAGGCTGAAAGAACACTGCTCCCTTCACTCCCGGATCCCTGGGCTGGCCAGTGGGTCCCAGGAGGGAGGGAGAGGCACGGGCTTGGGCAGTGGGCTATTGTTGTTCTCTGGCATGCCGTGAGCATTCCCTCTCGCCCTCAGCTGAAGCTGTTGTACAGTGGGGTGCCGACCCTGGGCCCCTACTACAAGAAGTCGTCTGTGACTGCCTTCAGGTGGGTGCCGGGGAGAAGGCTGGGTGGGATCAGTGCTGTGTGGTAGGTGGGCAGAGAGCTTGCAGCCTGCAGGGTGATGCAGCTTCAAGGTCTGGCATGGGGAGCAAGGTGCCATCCTTGTTCTTCCCTAGGTGTGTGTACTTTAGCCCACAAGTTCTGCTGTCTCCAGGGCAGGGGTAGCCATCCGTAGGAGTATCCCCAGGTGCCACGGGTGAAGACAGGTGTGGTGTGTCCTCCATGTAAACCACTCAGTAATGGTGATGATCGTTTGTTATGTTTCTAAATTTGGGTTTGGAAGGCTTCGGTGAGTCTTCATATTTTCCTTGCTTAGGCAGCCTTCAACATACTTTTTTAAAAATAGACTTTATCTCAAAAGTACTTTTGATTTAGTTAATCTTTACGTATTTATTTAAAAGCTTATTTATTTATTTAAGTAATCTTTATGCCCAATGTGGGGCTCAAACGCACGACCCCGAGATCAAGAGTCATGTGCGCTTAAAAAAAAATTTTTTTTTAATGTTTATTTTTTTGAGATAGAGAGAGTGAGTGGGCCAGCGGGAGTGGGGAGGGGCAGAAAGACAGTTGAGGAAGAGAATCCCAAGCAGGCTGTGTGCCGTTAGCACAGAGTCCAATGCCGAGTCAGAGCTTGATTCCACGAACTATAAGATCACGACCTGAGCCGAAATGAAGACTTGAACTTTAACCAACTGAGCCACCCAGGTGCCCCAGTTTAATCTTTATGAGTGCTGGCTGGCAGGTGGCATTCTCGTCCTCTTTCAGAGATGAGGACACAGACTCGAGAGTTTGATATTCAACGTGCCCAAGCTAGTGGTAGCATTGACAGCTCACAATCCAGGCTGCTTTCCCACTCCCAAACCTGAGCTGGCCCCAGAACACGTCTGGTTGGCGAGAGACTGTGAGAGTCGAGGGTACAGAGGCAAGATCTCTTGCTTAAAGGATCGAAAGGTGGACAAGCATAAAAGAATCTGAGGTGGGCCCTGCCTGGAGGAAGGTCTCTTGGGGAGCCTGAGCCATCGCATCTATATCCAGCATCTGGGAGAGTGTGGGGACAGGTGGGGTGCCTGGCGCCCGCCTGTGCCTCAGGCTCACCCCTCTCCCCACAGTGAGGGCAGTGTCATTGCCTACTTCTGGTCCGAGTTCAGCATCCCCAAGTACCTGGTGGAGGAGGCCGAGAGCGCCATGGCAAAGGAGCGTGTGGTCACAATGCCACCCCGTGCCCGCGCCCTCAACTCCTTCGTGCTGACCTCGGTGGTGGCCTTCCGTGAGTACAGGGACGCTGGGCATGGGCATTTGCTGGGCCAGGCTTCCCTGGAGCAGGGCCAGGCCCTGGACCGTTGCAGGAGGGCAGCACTCCCGAGCCAGTGCATAGAAGGGAAGACGGTCTGTTGGCCCGGTACCTCCCTTTAGGGGAATAAGGAAGCAGGATGAAGGAAATTGACCACAGTGGTAAATACTGTGTTTTCCCTCTTGTTCTTCAGCTACTGACCCCAGAACAGTGCAGACCACCCAGGACAGTAAGTATGCCCTCCTCCCAGAGAAGATGGATGTGGCCAGACGCCCTTTCAGTCAAGGGGGTCCCCCGAAGTCATACACATCCCCCACCTGTCCCAGGCTGTGAGAAGCCCCCTCTTCTGTCTCTTCTGGGTCCAGGGCAGCCTGGCACATCTCCCTGGGTGCACCCCCCAGGGAGGCTCTGGGTTGCTCGCCCCTACCGGCTCTGCCCTCTCCGTCTCCCACACAGACAGCTGCAGCTTTGCCCTGCACGCCCGCAGCGGGGAGGTGACCCGCTTCACCACGCCTGGCTTCCCTGACAGCCCATACCCGGCTCGGGCCCGCTGCCAGTGGACCCTGCGGGGGGACGCCGACTCCGTGCTGAGCCTCACCTTCCGAAGCTTTGATGTCGCGCCCTGTGACGACCGTGGCAGTGACCTGGTCATGGTGTATGACACCCTGAGCCCCGTGGAACCCCGTGCCGTGGTGCAGTGAGTATCCCGGGGAAGCAGAGGCGGGCTGCGGGAGCTCGGCAGCTGCCTCCAGAGGGAAGTGTAGCGTGGGTTGGAGATACAGCCTATGACTTTCAGGCAGTCGAGAGCAGGTGTGTGTGATCCTCAGTGTGAGCTCCCAGAACGTCTCAGGGGTGATTTCAGCCCTGGCAAGGGTGAGGAAGGCTCACTGGTCCCTAGATGCCTAGATGAGCACGGCGCACTTCCTTTCCTTGCCAGAGCGGAGGTGCAGACTGCTGTTGTAAAATGCCCACTTTATCATGACTCGCTTATGTTGAGGCCAGTGGACCAGGAGGTGGCTGCCATTGAAAAGATAGTTTGTTACTTATAGTTCCCAGAGGAGGGGGCATGCAAGGCCACATGGGGAAGCCCCAGGGTCAGTCAGGAGGCAGAGGGGGCCGGAGGAGAACACAGGCAGGAGCCTTTGTTGTGATTTCTGCCGGAAGGGCCAGGCAGGGCAGTGTATGCAGGTTTAGGAGTGACTGGTTTGAGTAATTCCAGTGGGTTCTGGGGCACAAGTCTATCTCTAGTTGTCAGGTATCTGGTCGCGGGGTGATTAGGACGGGTGGATGGTGGCCTGGAGAGAAGAGCCCCATGGAGGAGGTGGTTGGGGTGTGGGCTCTGGATTGATTGGTCTGTATGTGAAAGGCTTCCCTGAGGGTGAGTTGACTATCTCTAGGAATTGGCGAGTCCTGGGAAGGGCAGTCTCTCCAGAGGCGGCGAGCCCCCAGCTGCCCAAAGCATCAGGCTTACAGGAAATAAAAAGGCATCATACACCTGCTGAGGAACTGGGGGGTGCTGAGATGATTGCCCCCCGCCCCGCGCTGTGGGGCTCGAGCGTGCTTCTCAGAGCGCCGTGGGTGGGCATGAGCTGCCCTCTCCCGAGCTCTCCCTGACTCAGTGGGCCAGAGCCTTCTCTTGCTGTCTGTGGAAATGAGCCAGGCAGACGTTTTGTGATAAATAATGGGCTAGAATTCAGGCTCCAAAACAAGATAGAACCATCTGCTGCCGTAGCTCAGCAGCTAGGACTCCAGCCTGAACATCCTTTTTGTGCAAGGTTTCTTCCCTTCTCTGTAATTCATGAATTGTACAACGAAATAAACACATGGCTCCTAAAGGAGAAAGTGGGAAATAGACATGCACAGAGAGCACAGACCTCCATCATGATCTGGAAGTAATAACTGTTAAATTTGTGAGGTGTGTTCTTCCACGCTTTCTGCTATGTGTGTGTATGTTTGTGTATAGATTTAAAAATAGGATTTTACGGCACGTTTGGTTTTGCTGTCTGGTTTGAAAACTGAAGTATATCATGATGATCCTTCCAAATCAGTAAGCTTGCTTCTGTGATTTTAATGGTTGCATAACGTGGCATTGTGTAATGTACAATGAGCACAAAGAGGCAGCCTGACACAGTCATTAGCTGTGTGGGCTCCGGAGCCTGGATGCCCAGCCACTTATTAACTGTGGAACCTTGGGCAAGTTATTTCAGTGCCTCAGTATCCTTATCTGTGAAATGGGGATAATAGTATTTACTTAGTGGAGTTGTTATGAAGACTCCTGAGTTCTTAACATGTTCTTAAGTGTTGTCTGTGCTGTTACTGTTACTAGTATTGTTATTATTTAGCCCATAGTTTAATGAATCTTCTGTGGTCAAGCATTTGAGGCTTCTGAGTTTTTGCTGGTTTTTTTTTTTTTTTAATGTTTATTTTTGAGAGAAAGAGAGAGGGAGGGAGAGAGAGAATGAGCCAGGGAGGGGAAGAGAGATGGGGGGACAGAGGATCCAAAACAGGTTCAGTGCTGTCAGCTTGATGCGGGGCTCGAACTCACAAACCTTGAGATCTTGACCTGAGCCAAAGTCAGATGCTTAACTGACTGAGCCACCCAGGCGTCCCTGTTTTCTGCTGTTTTAAACAAAGATAAATAAATCCTATCTCAGGTCATTTGTGCGGGGAGGAGCTTTTAAATGACCCTTGGCCTTTTATGGATGGGACCGGGGTTAGGGACGCCTGGTTTCTGTCTGCTCTCTGTAACACATGCAACTTCTGACCCCTACAGGCTGTGTGGCACCTACCCTCCCTCCTACAACCTGACCTTCCTCTCCTCCCAGAATGTCTTGCTCGTCACGCTGATAACCAACACTGAGCGGCGACACCCTGGCTTTGAGGCCACGTTCTTCCAGCTGCCTAAGCTGAGCAGTAAGGAAGGGCCTGGTGGGGCAGAGGAGGGACAGGTCTGAGGGGCTGGCCTGAGCCCACGAGGTGCAGGCCAATCCCTTGGGCTGGTGAACTGGCTCAGGTCGGTTTCAGAGGTTTGAAGCTTAAGCCACAGGGCCTTTTGTCTCTTGTGTGGGTCAGGAGCCCTCCCTAAAGTGGTCAGTCTCCTAGTGCTCAGACTTTCTGGCCACTGGCTGTGGAGTGTGCGGGGGCCCTGGCAGGCAGCTTGAGAGAGTTGCCGGCTGGCTCTGCCAGGGCCCCTCGGCCTACCTACCTGCCTGCCTGGCCAGGCAGGTCCTCGGTCCTCAGGCTCTTCCTCCTGCCTTTCCTCTCAGGCTGTGGAGGCTACTTACGTGGAACCCAAGGGACATTTAGCAGCCCCTACTATCCTGGCCACTACCCGCCCAACATGAACTGCACGTGGGACATTGAGGTAGGAGCTGTAGGGTGCCTGTGAGGGCAGAAAGGGGGAGAGAGGGAGAAGAAGAGGGAGAGGGAACAGGGGAGCGGGAGAGGGAGGAGAAGGGAGGGAGGAAGAAGAGGGATGCTCCAGAATGGCAAGTTAGGAAGGTCAAGGAGAGGGAGATGGGCTCCCTTAGCAGCCCCCAAGTTGCCGAATATCTAAAGCCTTGCAGAGTAGAGCAGGGTGGAGTAGCCCTAACCTTGTAACCTCCAGCAGACCCATATTCAAATGGTCTCAAATTCTAGCTCTTTTTTAACAATGTTTATTTATTTATTTTTGAGAGAGGGCGCGCGTGCATGTGCACGTTCACACACGCACACACACGTGTAGGGGAGGGGCAGAGAGAGAGGGAGAGAGAGAGAATCCCAAGCAGGCTCCGCACCATCAGCACAGAGCCCGATGCGGACTCAAACTCACGAACCGTGAGACCGTGACCTGAGCCAAAACCCAGAGTCGGACGCTCATTCGACTGAGCCACCAGGGCGTCCCTCACATTTTAGCTCTCGATCAATGGCCCCCTGAGGGACCTTGGGCCAGTCACTCTACACCAGAGCCTCAGCTTGCTCCTAGGAAAGAGGAGAAGGAGTGGTGTCTGCCTCTCAGAGGTAATGTTGCCGATTGTGTGTGCAGCTTGGAGAAAGCACTTGCTAAATGACAAGTCTTGCCTCCGGGGCTGCCCGCAGGCCGTCCGAGTCAGGGACCCATCTCTCCTTTCTTTCTTCGATGGTGCCAGGAGGACCACCAGCTTTCTTTAGGAATAAGAGTGTCTCTTGCCTCTGAGTCTAGAGGTTCTTCCAGCCGTCCAACCTGAGTCCCTCTTGCTGTGTGTTCCATATCGCCCACACGGGTCAGGGAGATAAAAACACAGCAGCCACTGTCCCCCAGCCCCCGTGGCCAGCAGCACGTGGCATCCTTGGGTTTAGGAGGGGGGAAGGAAGTGGCAGAGGCCCAGCAGCATCGCTCTCCTTAGGTGCCCAACAACCAAAACGTGAAAGTGCTCTTCAAGCTCTTCTACCTGTTGGAGCCCAACGTGCCCCCGGGCAGCTGCCTCAAGGACTACGTGGAGGTCAACGGGGAGAAGTGAGTACCCCGGGGCACCCAGTGCTGGAGGGGAAGGGGGCGCCCCGAACACTTCTGGATCCTCTTCCTACCGGTGACCGCCCCCTCCAGGTACTGCGGGGAGAGGAGCCAGTTTGTGGTGACCAGCAAAAGCAGCAAGATCACTGTTCGCTTCCATTCCGACCAGTCCTACACTGACACGGGTTTCTTGGCCGAGTACCTCTCCTATGATTCCAGTGACCGTGAGTACACGTCTCCAGAAGGGGGAGCCTGGCTAGAGGGACTGGCCCACGATGAGCTCTCTGCTCTGTATCTTCCCAGCATTGTGCTCTCCTAATTCTGAGGTACCAGAGAACGCAAGGGGCATGTCCGGTAGCTTTTTGAGACAAAATTGCAAGGCTGCCGGAGATGCACGTATTGAAAAAGGTGGGCAGTGAACCCTGGCACACACCGTGCCCGAGGCCTCCTGATTCCTTTGAGCCGTCTGTCCCTCCGGTTCAGCGTTACCACGACTTGGCGCATCTGTGCTTGCCTTTGTGGCCTTATAACACCTTCGGGAGTAGAGAGAGAGGAAGACCCGGGAGAGAATACTGGGGCACGACTCATCACGCCCCCTGCTCCTAGCTCGGACAGTTCCGTGTTCTACACCTAAGCGATCTGGCAGTTTCTGCTGCCTCGAGTCTCACTGTCTGCTGTGCGCATAGCAGTTCTAACCTAGTCACAGTGATTTTTCGTTTCAGCCCCTACATCACACAGGAACCTTCCGGCAGACATTTTAATTATATGCAAGAACCCAAATTTCAGTTAAAATGCAACTGCACGGCTCACCACCCAAAATGCAATTGGATGAACAAACCCCTCCGATAAGTGATTGGGCTGCCTGCGCAGCACAGAGAACGGTCTCCTCTCAGCTCTGTCTGCTTCCCGATGCCATCAGTTGTTGGACATTCCGGTCTCAGAAACACTGGAATATGGGACATGTCTTAGAATTAAGGAAGTCCAGGGATGCAACTGGACACTTGGATGGGGGTACACATCATCCATCTGCCGGGCTACTGTTGCTCCATGTTGGGCATGGGGAGCCTGGCACCTGGGCAGGAGTGGGCGGCCAAGGACATGGGGCAGTAGAACTGAGAGCACACCCAGCCAGTCTCTCTCCGCTTTGTCTGCAGCTTCCTGGGGCTTGATCATCGGCAGTCAAGGCCCCACTCCCACCCCCCGCCGCCCTGCTAGCGGTCTGTGGCTAGCCTCCCGTGCCGGCTGTAGGAAATGCGCTTGCCGCAGCGTGGTGGGGCTGGGGGACCACGGCCCTGGGGTGCCGGCTGCAGCCTGCTCCTCTCTCCGTGGAGGGCCGGACGGGGAAGAGTTTTCTCTTTGGTCCTCGGTGTGGCTGTGAGGCTGGCCCTGAGGGAGGGCAGCCGGCGTGGGAGGCGAGGCTGGTGGCCGTGGACTTGAGGCCTGCCCTCTCCCCTGCAGCGTGCCCGGGGATGTTCATGTGTAACACGGGCAGGTGTATCCGGAACGAGCTGCGCTGTGACGGCTGGGCTGACTGCACGGACTACAGCGATGAGCTCAACTGCCGTGAGTCCTCTGCCCTCGCGCGCCCGGCTGCTGGGGAGCCGTCCCCATCTTTTGCTCCCCGTGTAGACATCAAGCCCCTTCCCTCCCTGTGCTGTTTGGAAGCCCTGCCTTCTGTCCGAGCAGGCACTGGAGTGTTTCTGCGCTAGTGGGGTTCGCTTCCATAGCCAGGAACGCAGAGGCACTCCGGAGCTGCCCCCTCCAGCAGGGCAGGTGGTCCCCGGGTGGCTGTCTGGTCACCCTTCCTGCCCGGGGGAGCTGTGAGCAATGACCGATGTCAGAACGAGGGCTCAGAGCCCAGCTGACCGCTGCCCTGTGCCCCCTTCAGAATGCAATGCCACCTACCAGTTCACGTGCAAGAACAAGTTCTGCAAGCCCCTCTTCTGGGTGTGTGACAGTGTGAACGACTGCGGGGACAACAGTGATGAGCTGCAGTGCAGTGAGTCCTTGGTGCTTGGAAGGGTGGGGGAGGGGGGGTGTCAGTGCCTGTTGGGCCTCCCTGCAACCTCAGCAGGGGGGCGGCGAACTGGTGCTGAGCGTGAGGCCCTGTCCCCAGGCTGCCCAGCTCAGACCTTCCAGTGTGACAATGGGAAGTGCGTCCCACAGAACCAGCAGTGTGACGGGACAGACAACTGTGGAGATGGGTCCGATGAGGCCACGTGTGACAGAGGTGAGACCTGGCCCAGCCCACCTTGCTTTAGGGGCTTTCCTCCTGGTGGGAGCTGCCATGAGCACACTCACATTCCAAGTTTCCAAAGTTTAATAAACACAAACCACCCTCTCTGTGAAGTGTGACGAGAAAGTATGTCAGTGGGGAGAGAATCTTCCAGAAGGTGGAGAACCTTTGGTGGGCCTGGAAGGATGTGGGCATGGGTGTGGATGGGTACAGCAGGCTTGATAAGGAGCATAAGGTGGATGGATCATCAGGCTTCTGGTTGGGTGCTGCCATGGAACTGATTCCCTTCCCCTTGTACTCCTCCTTGAGCAGTAACAACTGTTGCCTGCACCAAAAACACCTATCGCTGCCGCAACGGTCTCTGTGTGAGCAAGAGCAACCCTGAGTGTGATGGGAAGAAGGACTGTAGTGATGGCTCAGATGAGAAGGATTGTGGTGAGCAGGGCTGCTGCATACAGTTGTGCAGGTTGTTCACTGTGCAAGGCACATACAGAGGTAGAAATCATGCCAGTGCCTCAGTCACCCATCTCTGCCTCTGTCTACCTGGGGGAAAGGATAACTTTGCTGACTGGCACAGAGGCACTGTCCCATGGGCCAGCTCTGATCCTGGAGGCAGGGCCCAGGGCAGCCAGCACATCAGTGCCTCTGTGGCAGAGCTCGCATCCTGGCTGAAGTGTTGGGCTGGCCCCTGCTCTGTAGACCTGGCCCACAGTGCAGTGGCAAGTCCTGGCTTCCCCATCCTGCCTGAAGGAGGGGGGCACAGCTTACCAGAGCAGTCGGCAGGGTTTAGTCCCCACCCCAACCATGCTTCAATTTATAGCCTCATGTGTATTTCAGAGTCACTGGCCATAGGTTAAATCTGAGCACAGCTATAGCTGTTCTGTGACTTTGCATCGCCGCCCCCCCCCCTCCACTCTTCCCTCTGAGAGCTGTGTCCTTCAGCATTCAATGAGGACATCTAGGCAAATGACACTCAAATTAAATCTAAGCAAACCAGCAGGTCTCTCTGAAGGCCTCTAAATGCATTTGGGCAGGACTAAGGAGGTAGGAGCGTGAGGGTTTTGAGTTTGGGAGTGGGGAGGGGGGCTGGGAGGAAGTCAGTGGGTCTCTGAGGCTGGAAGATATTTGTAGAGGGTCCCACCAAAAGGCCACCACCCCACATGACCTCCCGTTGAGCCTGGCGTGTGGCCCCAGGGCTGGTGCCCCGCCGTGACTTTCTGACCTTTGGGTTTTCTGCCCCTCCCAGACTGTGGGCTGCGGTCGTTCACCAGGCAGTCTAGGGTCGTCGGGGGCAAGAATGCAGATGAAGGTGAGTGGCCCTGGCAGGTGAGCCTCCACGCCCTGGGCCAGGGCCACGTGTGCGGGGCTTCGATCATCTCTCCCAAATGGATGGTGTCAGCAGCTCACTGCTTCATCGACGACAAAGGATTCAAGTAAGCCCTGGGCGGGAGCCACTGAGCAGGAGCAGGGAGCCTTCCTCTTAGACCCTAAGAGGTTCTCCTCTGTTTTCTGGGCTTGGAAGCCCCCTGTGTGTGTAAGTCATGGCAGAGTGGATGGCACGGGGGCAGGGCCAGGACTGGGGGGGTGGGAGACACCCCGGGATGTCATAGTGGTAATAATAAAACTAACACTTGTTGGGTACTCCCTTTCCATCAAGCAGTATCTAAGTGCTTCTCCTACCAACCCAGTTGGGCAGGTCTGATTACGTCCCCATTTTACAGAAACAGAGGTTCAGAGAGGTAAGAACATTTGCTTGAGGTTGTGCAGTTATGAAGTGGCACAGTCAGACGAGAGCCCGAGTGTGTGGATTCCAAGGCTTGTGCCGTTAGTCCGCACACAGGGACTCCTTGGGACCGGCTAGGACAAGCCTCACATTCACATTCCAGCTTTGTTTGCCCAGTGACCTTGGGCAAGTTATCCATGCCTGCTGGGCCTCAGGTGCTTTGGCAGCTTTGGTGACAGCATGAGTTCTTATCCTTGGAGTTCTGAGAATAACATGCTCGTGTTCCTGAAACCTGGTACACACTGTGCTCCACACATTGGAGCCTCAGGTCCCTGGGCAGACTCCAGCCTGGCCCAGGAAAGCCTCTAAGGGAAGGGTCAGGCTGGCATCTCAGAACAGGGTAAGCAGAGCCACAGTCTGCAGACCAGAGGGTCGGCAGGAACAGGTGGTCTGCCCCGGGCCTCTGGCCACTGGCCGTAGGGAGTCTAGTGGGATGGCTTCCTCCTGGAGAAGCAGGCACAGGGAAGCAGACCTTGCAGGGAATCCCCACCCTCAGGGCCTTCCTGCTGGGTGCATGCCCTTTGGACAGAGGCAGCTGTGTGAGAGGGTGACCGGACTGCCCTAGTCACCCTTCTGCGGGGCGGAGAGAAGAACTACTGTGCACTTTCTGGAGAGACAGCGCTAGGGCACCAAGTAGGCCCAAGGCACAGACGTTGAGCAACGTCAGGCAGGTGCACGTAGGCATGGGTGATGACATGGTCCGCAGGGGGCAGGGTCAGTGTGGCTGTCCCCAGGGCCTTGCTGAGCTGTCAGAGGGCAGCCTCGTCCCACCTGACTGTCCTCTCTTATTTTACCAGACTTTCCTCCACCCTGGGCAGAAGAGATTTTGTTTCTTTTTGGAGTGATGGAAGCTTACTTACAAATATTGTAAAATAAGCTTTTTGTCGTGGGATACAGACAGGTTGCAAAGACAGAATGGAGTTCCCGCACACCCTAACGCAGTTGCCCTTGTTGTTAATGTGGTGCGTCTGTCCCACACTGGTCCCTTCCGCTAACACCAGTGTGGGCTTTCCTGGTATCCCAGGGGTTTTATATCCTTTCTGGGGCAGGAGGTAGTCCAGGCTCCCACTTTGCATTCTGTTGTCCCATGCCCCCAATCTCCGATCTAGGACAGTGGCTCAGTCTGTCTTTGTTTTTGTGATCTTGACGATCTCGAGGCCAGGCATCCTATGGAATGCCCGCATCTGGGTTTGTCTGCTGTTGTCATGATTACACTGGGCTTCTGAGTGTTTGGAAAGGATATCGCATCTTGTCAGCAGGCACATGATATCAACATGACTTACCGATGGTAATGTTGATCTTTCTCATTTGATTGAGATAGCACTTGCCGGGGTTCCTCACCATAAAGTATTTCCCCCTTTATTATTAGGAAGTGAGCCAATTTGGAAGTCTTCTGTAAGGAAGATTTGTCCCTTCTTTTTCATTTATTTCTTCATCTACTTATATTCGTATGGATGCATGTATATTTACATTTTGGGTTGTAATCCAATGATACTACTTTGTTGCTCAAATTGTTCCAAATGTGACCACTGCGCTTTCTTTGAGGTTGGCTCCTGTGTCCTTTTGATCTGCCCTCGTTCTTTTGTTCTTTTGAGACACTTCCTTGCTTTCTGGTCCTACCAGGTGCTTGTCCGGGTCCAGCCCCGGAATTAGCCATTCCCTCAAGAAATGTTAGCAGGGAATAGTATTTAAAAAGTGAGACCAGGGTGCTTGGTGTCCTTAGTGATACCACGGTCCCACTGTTTCTAGACCCTCAGCAGGGCGAGCTAAGATATTCATGTATGGTCTTCGCTGAAGAGCTCACCCTGTGCCCTCTGTTACTTCTCCCTCTTTCTCTTGCTTCCTCACCAAATTTCTCATTTCCTTGTCCTTCATCTTCTCTTGATTATCAGTCTGCCAGTTAATAGTGCACTTAATGCATTCAACACCCATTGTTATTAGCACTGGGAGACAACGAAGAATAAGGTTTCCTCCCTGCACTTCCCAGGCTTCCCAGGCGAGGGGGATGACATATGGTACGCGTGCTTGTGCACACATGCATGTACATACACGTGTACGCGGTAAGTGCTTTGCAGCAACCAGGCACAGGTTACCTAGGCTGTGCGGGTGGGAGTTGAGAATTCTGCCCCAGGGCTGGGGAGGGAGACTTAGGAGTGCCTTTATGAGCAGGAGCATCTGATGTGAGTGTTGAAACGTGAGGGTGTTTGCAACTGGACAAGGTGACGCAGACCTTCCAGACAAAGGACAGGCGTGAGCAGAGGCAGGTGGGTGTGAAGTGTGCAAGGATCTGGAGTGTGGAATGCAGTCACTCTGGACGCATTTCTGAGTTGGCAAGTGCTCGCTGAGCCTTACCATGGTTGAGAGGAGGCTGCCTGGTTCAGTCCGTTCCATGACTTCTTAGCTGTGTGATCTTGGGCAAGTTACTTAGTCTCTCTGTGCCCGAGTCCTAAGCTTAAAATAGGCAGCCCTACATTGAAGGGCTGACTGGGGGAACGAAATGACTTGATGCGTTGGCACCGAGAAGAGTACTTGGCTTGGCCACCACCAGTGCCCTCCCAACCACACGGCCATCACTGGGGCAGCTCAGTGGCTGCCCTTCACACCTTGTCTCTCGATGGCTGGTACGTGTGTGGACCTTCAACAGCTGGAGACTGAGTCTGCTCGTATAATTGAAGGCTGTCCTAGATGGAGGAATGTGGACTGGAGAGAAAAGACCAGTGTGGCTTTAGTTGGGGCTTAGCATGCACACAGGGGTGACAAGGGATGTCTATCAGGTGAGGTGGCACCAGAGGGGAGGAGGATGACCCTCCCACTCTGTCCCCTCCCCTTACCTGTCCTGTCCATTCAACCCCTGGCCCTTGCCTGCTAGACATCCCAGGCCTTCTCTACTCTTTCCCCCTCACATGGCTGCTCCCTTGGCTCCCCAGCCTCGGTGACTACAGCCCCCTCTACCTCATCACCTTCTTCCTTCTTGGCACGCCTGTCTGTCTCTGCAATGTGAAGGTGGTCTTTCCAAAGAGCTGATCTGATCACATCGCCCCCTTGCTTACATGCTTGCGATAACTCGCGGGATAGAGTGGAAACGGCATAGCATGATCACCATGGCCGCATTCTCTGGCCCCTGCCATCTCTCCAACCTCAGTCTCTGTCCTGCCCTTACACCTTCCATATATTCGATTTGGGGGGCTCCTGAGCACTGCAAACATTGGCTCTCGGTGATTGTGCTGCTTTCTCCCCCGCCCGGAGGCCTTCAGTAGCCAAGTCCTATATGATCTCCAAGGCCTTCTTCATGACCTGCTTCCTCTCCTGACTCACCTCTTCCCACCCCATGCTCTTCCACAGCCTGCTACCTGTTCCTCTGGAGGTCACGCATGCTGTGCTGTCATGGGTGGTTTTCGTGGCTCCCTCCCCAAGTACACAGTGGGTTCAAGAGATCCTCTTGAAGACTGGATCTCATGCAATCTGGAACACCACAGATGGTTGGGAGAAAAAGTTAGAAAGGCAGAATTAATTCCTGGTTGGGGAGGTGAGGGCTGATTTGGCAGGTCTTGGAATCATCTTTGGCTGTTGGAAAGGATCTCACAAAAGCAGTTTTCAGGAAGTTCTCATCTGGCAAATTAAAGAGAGACCAGGAGCAAAAAGACCAGTTTGGAGGCCAGTGCTTCTGTCCGGGTGTGAGGTTCTGTAGGGAGGTGGTGGCAGGAATGGAGAGAAGGGAAGGATGCCCAGGTCAGCAGAGAGCAGGGGAGCTGGGCTTCAGGCAGGGATGGGGGAGAGAGATGGTCAAGGAGGACTGTAATGTTCCGTGCCGGCCAGAGAGAAGGTGCCTTGCCTGGACGTTTCAAGACTGACCGCTTCAGTAGCCTCTTGACTTTCCTGAGAGGTTAGAGAAGATGAGGCAGGTCTTCATGCTTTCCCCCCTCATGCAGATTTTCTATTTTAAAGGTATATTTTTCTGGGGTGCCTGGGTGGCTCAGTTGGTGAAGTGTCGGACTCTTGATTTCAGCTCAGGTCATGATCTCACGGTTCATGAGTTCAAGCCCTGTGTCAGGCTCTGCGCCGATGGTGTGGAGCCTGCTTGGGCTTCTCTCTCTCTCTCCCTCTCTCTCTGCCCCTCCCCCTTGTTCTCTTGCGTGTCCTCTGTCTTTCTCAAAATAAATAAACTTTAAAAAAAGAGATATTTCCCCAATTTTTTATTTTGAAAATTTCTCAGACCTACAAAAAAGTTGCAACTACAATGAAAGAAAAAAATGACAGTGAACACTCTCATACCCTTTATCTGCAATTGTTTTATTTCTCTGTCTTTACACGTGCACATGCTTTTCTGAACTCTCTCTGAGTTACGTGCAGCCTAACCGTGATGACACCTCTCCCCTAAGTGCCTCAGCTCGTGTCTCCCAAGAACAGGGAGAGCCTCCCATATACCCACAATACAGGGATCACCTCCAGAAATGACAGTGTTGACATGGTACAAGTGGTGAGCACGTCCTCCATGTTCTAGGTGTCCCCCAGTGTCCCCCAATATTGTTTTTTGTGTTTTTTTTTAATTTAAAATCTAGTCTAAGGTCATGCTTTGTATTAGTCCTTAGTTTTCTTTAGTCTCTCAATTCTAGAACAGTTTCCCCAAGCCTTTATTTTTTATTATTTTTTTATGGCATTTTATGTTTGAAAAGTCCAGGCCAGTTATTCTGTAGAATGTCTCTTAATTTGGATATTTTGATTGTTTCTTCATGGTGAGAATTAGGTTAAGCTTCCCCCCCCCCCCCCCCCGAAAGCATTACACAGGTGATGTTGTGTCCTAGCCCATTGGCGGGAATGGCTGGGAGAACACTGATCAGCTGGTTAAGGTGGTGGTCATGGCTTTCTCCATTATAAATGTGCCTCCCCCACTTGGTTATGAGTGAGTAATCTTGGACGACACTTTGAATCCGTGTGAATGTCTTGTTCTCCAGCAATCTCCTACTCTCTGCCTTTATCATTCGTCGATGATTCTTGCTGGTGTTGGTTGTTGCTATGGTAGATGCAAAATGTGATTTCTTATTGTATTGCTTCTTCTGTATTTGTTAGCTGGTGTCTTTCTGTAAAGAGTAGCTTTCCTCTGTCCTTATAAAATTTCAAAATTATTTTTTAGATTCAGGATGGACTTCTGGATTCCCCTCCCCCTTTTATATTATTCAGCACATACAGTACTTGAATCCTGTGGTTTACTTTGATGTTTGGATGATCCTAATACTGGCTCCATGATTGTGTAAACACTTACTTCTGGTGAAACAAAATGTTCCAAGGTCACTTGATGCCTTGCTTGCTTCAGACTTGAAATCGACCATTTCTCCAAGGAGACTTGGCTCCTTTTAATGGAGAAGGATATTTAGAAACCAAGTCCTGGGTGTGCTGGGAATGTCATTGCTTTGGAGCCATTTTTAGGAAAAATTCTGAGCTCTTATTGCTACTTCTGATTGCTCTCCCTCCTCCCCGACTCCTTTTGTATCTCCCTTTTCCTACACTGGAAGTTGAGGCTCCCAGCAACATCAGTGTGTCCTCCTGAATTGTTCAGACAGCCAGTATGCATGATAGAGTTCAGAATTGCTACACCTGTCCCACGACCAACAGTAGACCTAGTAAATGAAGTTCAGTCTACTGAACAGTCTACTGAACCACTGTGTTAAAAAAGTATTTCTGTTGAGTTCTGTGTTATTCCTTCAGAGAAAGATCAGATTGATGAGAAATGCATTTTTGGTAATCAGATTAAAAATGTCTTAAAAGAGGGAAACAAGGGGGTTATGGGGGCTGAGTGCCATGGCAGGAGACACCAGCGGTTTTGGCTGAGGGCTGCAGCCATGCAGAAGCCACAGTCCCCTCAACATCTGGGTGGTGGCAGTGGCTTTCCCTAGGTCAGTGCTCTGCTCAGGGTCGCTGTCCCCGCTCCTCTCCCAGGTACTCCGACCATACCCTGTGGACTGCCTTCCTGGGCCTGCATGACCAGAGCAAGCGCAGCGCCAGTGGGGTGCAGGAGCTCGGGCTCAAGCGTATCATCAGCCACCCTTACTTCAACGACTTCACCTTCGACTATGACATCGCACTGTTGGAGCTGGAACAGCCGGCCGAGTACAGCAGCACCGTGCGGCCCATCTGCCTGCCGGAAGCCTCACACACCTTCCCCACTGGCAAGGCCATCTGGGTCACCGGCTGGGGCCACACCCAGGAGGGAGGTGAGCTGGCTGGGCTGCCCACCTGCCTCTGTCTGGCAGCGGGAGGTTGTCCCAAGGTGAAGTGGAGACTCGGCTCTGGGTCAGAGGCCTGGAGGTGCCTCTAAACTATCTGAGTGACCTTGGCAGTTGCTTAAACTCTGAGCCTGTTTCTTCACCTGTAAAATGAAGATAAAACACCTTCCAAGATGGTGCTCAGTGAATGTAAGAGCACTGTGGTGGGAGCCCTGTGTGCTGTAGAGGCAAGCTAGCTGTGCCCCTGTCAGGTCCTGTTGCAGGAGCCTGGCCTCCTCTGTCCTTCTGCCTCCATCCGAAGGCCCTGAGTTGGTAATTGTTATATTGAAAAAAATCAGTGATAACAGTACTACAGCACATTGCTAACAACCTGTAGAATAAAGAGAGGAAAAAGTAAACCTGACACTTGGCTCTCCTGCTATGACGACACCCCGGGGCCCCTCTGATGCTTTCCGTGGGTCTTCCTGTTTTTCATTTCCCACACCTGTTCCCATGGCGAATGTCCGATCTCCCGTCACCTGTTGCCCGGCGGGTTTTACGCGTGTCGCCCAGTTACCCACAGGGCTGCATGATGTGCCCTCGCGTTGGTGTGGCATCAGTTCCTTGAGCATTTGTCAGCCACGGGTATGGGGGCTGTGTCGGGAGATTTGCTACCGAGGTCTCTGGAATGAGGCCCTGCCCATGGCCCTGCAGGTGGGCGCAATGGCCCCCGGGTCAGCA
This sequence comes from Lynx canadensis, assembly GCF_007474595.2. NCBI lineage: Eukaryota > Metazoa > Chordata > Mammalia > Carnivora > Felidae > Lynx > Lynx canadensis. The sequence goes on from NC_044312.2 coordinate 26,914,676, forward strand.
CTGCCCCCCCCCGCCTCCCCCTCCCCCCCAGGCTCCAGCGCCCTGATCCTGCAGAAGGGCGAGATCCGCGTCATCAACCAGACGACCTGTGAGAGTCTGCTCCCGCAGCAGATCACCCCACGCATGATGTGTGTGGGCTACCTCAGCGGCGGCGTGGACGCCTGCCAGGTGCGCGCGGGGCGGGGGCGGGCCTGGGGGTGGGGCCCGGGCAGGGGGCAGGGGGCGGGGCCCGGGGCGGGGCGGGCATTCATCCGGCCCTGGTCTTCCCGCAGGGCGATTCCGGGGGCCCTCTGTCCAGCGTGGAGGCCGACGGGCGGATCTTCCAGGCCGGCGTGGTGAGCTGGGGTGAAGGCTGCGCTCAGAGGGACAAGCCCGGCGTGTACACGAGGCTCCCTGTATTTCGGGACTGGATTAAAGAGCAGACTGGGGTGTAGACGCAGGGGCCATCCGTTGGCCACCCAACGTGCACACTTGCGGGCCGAGGACACGATCGCTAAATCCACCCCTGACTTGGGCCTCCCAGAAGCCAGACTGTGAACTGAATCCCCAGGACCTCTGGAGAGGGTGAATCGGCCTGGAAAGCCCCTCTCCTCCCTCAGCCTCCAAAGCAAGGATGCGAGGTGGGGAGGGAGGACACTGGTGGTGCCAAGGGGCGGAGACTTGAAGACACAGCCTCTCTCCTCCAGCCCCGAGCTGGGCTGAGGCTCTTTCCCAAAGATCCAAGTCCTCTGCCTCTCCTCCCCCTGCCTCTCTGATACAGGAGCAGTAGTGTTGCGCCGGAACTGCTAAGATGAGGCTGGTAGGGCGCTGTGGACTCCTAGCTTCACACTCGAAGGAAACCCAGGCCAAAGGACCCTGGAAGACACACCTGTCTAAGATTTGAATTGTTTTTTATCAGCTCCTGGTGGGGGGGGGGGGGAGCTCAGTGTGTGAATTTGTGTGTATGAGTAAACTTTGTTTTTAGGTAAATATTTTTCTTCCTGGAGTTGATGGGCTCTCCTTCCTCCTTCCTCCTAACCCCAGCTGCAAGAAACTGGGTTTAAATTCCATTCAGCACAGACCCTGAAATCAGACCAAGAGCAGAGGTCAGCAAGGGGCTATGTTTTGCTTCTGAGAGCAGGGCCTGGTGCCCTGAAAGGTGGTGTATACCACAGAGAGGGGGCTAGGAGTGAGGTATGAGGTGGGAAGGGTTTGTGGCCCAACCTGGGCACCCTAGGAGAGGGAGGCGCTGTGTCCCCAGATGAAAAGAGGAAGTAGGGCTTTCCCTTAGGTGGGGAGGTGGTCAGATGAGGTGTGTGTATGCACGTGTGTGTGCGCGTGCTTGTACATGCAGACATGAGGGTATGCATGAACTCGAGGCTGTCCAGTGTGGTCTGAGTGGGTGGTCCCTGAGCCTAGCAGAAGGGATGATGCCTTGCTTAAGGGTTCTCACATCTCCATTGCACCTTCTTTGACTTTTACATACTTATTAATTTAAAATATTCTCTCTCTCCTTGCTTGGAGTGACACAGAGGGACAGCATCAGTGATCTAGGGAGGGCTTAGGGAGTTCCCGAAGGGACACTGGAGGACCTTCTGTATGCCAAGGCACTATACAAGCTGGGGCTGGGGGAAAGAAGGGTCCTAGGAAGAGAAATCAGATGGCCAGTGTCATGAACAAAGACAGGGCAGTGTTTGCTCATCACCGTATGCCTGGCTTAGGCCTGGCTCCTAGAAGACGCTAATACCTATTTGTTAATATTGTTAATACCTATTTGTCTTTGCCCTCCATGAGTTTTGAGAACCAAAGGGAGGAAGATACAGTCTGGAGCGATCTGGACAGACTTCATGGAGGAGACGAGCTGCCCCTTGGATTTTAGCCTGAGTGTTTTACCCTTTGGAAGGAGGAGAGGTTTTGTCTTGACACCTGTGCAGGCATGCCTGTTGGGTTTTCCTTCTAGGGAAGGGAAAGAGCATCCATTTTTACCAAGGTGCGACAGGTAGAGGAAAGAAGATGTTGTTGGAAGACCTCTGTGCAGGTGGTGCCAGGTTGTAAATAGCTGACATTCAGGGAGAGGCCTCACCTGTGCTCTGCTTCCCAAGTACGCACGCCCCTCAGGCCGCAGCCTTGGCTCAGCTGTAGAAGTGGCTCCCCGCACAGTGGGGTTTGGGGAGGCCAGCCTGGCCTGTGCCAGACCACAGCATCCTCATTCTCCCACCATGGCCTAACATGGTCTTGCACACTCCTTCCCAGGGTCAGAAATGCAGGCAGGGTCATCAGAAGACTTCACGCTGCAAATGCCTTTGTCCCCTAAGAGCCCAGTGTCTCTCTGTAACCCCCTGTTCCAGTTTACTGTGGTTCCTCAGCCCCACTGTTTTCCACCTGGGGAGTGGGTTAAAAATACTGGTAGGACTCCTCTCCAGGAGTTTCGGGGGGCGGGAGGGTGGTACTGGGCACATCATCTATGAGTGTGTTCCCACAGTGTGGCCCCTTTGCCGGGAGCAGCCACACCACCCGGGAAGGCTCATGCTGCACCCAGACCTCCTGCATCTGAAACTTTGGGGCAGGGCCCTGGAGTCTGTGTATTAGCAAGTGTTCCAGATGATTCTATGAACCTGAAGTTTGAGGGCCACCATTTTAGCAGTGTGTCCACGGGTAACAGCATCAGCCTCACCGAGTGCCCCCTGCCCAATGCCCAGGGCAGTGGTGTACAGGTATGTCCTCCACTCCTGCTGGGGTCTTAGTAACCTCAAACATTTGATGCCTGGAAGCTCGATGAAGTTGTCAATTCTTTTCAAAAGACTGTGGAAGCAAATCCATTTACTCCTGACTGGAGATAAGAATGGCCTAAGAATCCTTAAGTAACGGGAAGTCAAACTCATCACTCTGAGGCTCCTTAGTCCACAGATCCATCTCTTTGGTTTCTTGCCAACTACCCTGACTCTCTATTGTTTTAGCCACCAATCAAAAACATTTTAACTAAAGCTTAGTAAATGTTTAATTCAATTGCATGGGCCGGGAGTCCGATCCAGATGTAGATTCTGCAGAAATAACAGTGCATTTGGATTACTTAGGATGGACTTTATTATAGACACGGAAAGGGCCCAGTTAGGAAGTTGGGGGAGACTCAGAGCCGCAGAACCCACAGGGCCGGGAGGGAAGTTGTGCAGCCATCAGGGGGCAGCACAGGATTTCCCTTCTGGGCTGCAGACCACCCAGAGGGGGCGGGGCATGTTGCAGTCACAAGGGGCCTGCGTGCTGCCTTCTGGGGTTGCCTGAGGTGGGATAGGAAAGGACCCCAGGTCCAATGTTCTCAGAAGGCGGTCTTCCTGCTTTTCAGTTGGTTTTTAGTGCAATATAATTGGTGTCCTTTTTTAGGGTATCAAGAGGCCCCAGCACCAAGCCTTTCCTGGTTAGTCCTTCTGCCCCTTTGGTACCCCCCGTCCCCCTAATCTGCAGTCAGGACCCTGGCTCTCAGATGTTGGGCCCAGGAGGACATACATTCCCAGGGAAGAGTCAAAAGACAGCTTTCGAGAACAGAGGTGACCTATGGGTAGGAGGTGGGTTATTACTGAGGGTAGCAAGCAAGTGTGAAATATCATCCAATTAAACACAGCTGGTAGATAGCTGCGACATATAGGAAAGTGTGTTCTTACACACACACACACACACACACACACATTTAGGGGGAGGAGCAGGGTGTGTGTTTTAGGGAAGAAGGTCCCAAGTAGAGTATGTCACAGGAATGTTACCTGGCTGGTACCCCAGGACACTCTCCCTCCCCAGGGGCTCTGAGGTGCCTACAGGCATGAATTTAGGGGACCTCAACCCTTTAGGGATGAAATGATGCTTTTCGCCATTCCAGGCTTGGAGTCACAGGTGGGGGTGGAGGTGCCGGTGGGTGTGGGTGGGTGTTTTGTGCACCTGCAGCCACATGTAAAGGAAATTAAGTCAGTGGTTCTCAGACATTTGAATTTCTTGGAACTGTGAAGTTGTAAGAGTGCACGGGCCCAACACATCTCCCATTTAATGAAAAGCGTCTTCTAAGTGTTCTTTGTGCTTTATTTGTCTTATTTAATGTAAACTTCACAACCCTATGGTCATTCCCATTGTACAGACAGAAAACCAGGGCACCAATAGTTTGAATCACTGGCCCAGGTCCCATATTTAGGACCTACCTGTTGCATCTAGGATTTGAGTACTGGCGATCCGGCTCCAGAGTCGGCACTGTTAGGCCCTGGCCCACCACGAACTGTATTATTCACACACCATCATTTCATAAGGAAAGGACATTTTAACACACAGAATGAAGGTAGGCTGCATGAGTCCCATTTCTTTTGGGAATTCTGACAAACCTGGTCATGAGCCCTTCCTGCCACATGGCTTATTTCTGGGCGGGGGGTTTGCTCTGGGCTGGGTAATGCAGCCCCATCTGCTTTGCCAGCCTGGGTGGAACGTCTCTGCCGATCAGGTCCCTGTGCTCTGCCTAGCCACAAGCCTATCTCAATTTGCCCAGTGAGGGCGGTTGGTTGAAAGAGGGAAGGGAGGAGAGTGTTTGTTGGAAGAAGGTGGGGGATAACCACTGTCTCAGGGCAGGTCCCTGGTCACTGGGCCGGGAACCCTCAGGGCGATCATCAGGAAGGATGCTTGGAAAGCCACCAAATACCGCTGTGAATGATGAGCCCAAACCCCGAAGCAGGAATGGGAATATTTGTCACCTGCTTTTACATCTTGGCATTTTACCTAGAAGATGGTTCAAACTCATCTTCCACAAGGTGACAGACACTGGCACTGACAACAGGGAGCAAGTGGCCATTGTTCTGGGCTTGTGGGGTGGCACGGGTTCCCGCCACCCAGCTGGTGGCCTGGCTCCCCTGGGGAAGAGCCCTTCTGAGCTGGTGGCAGAGACAGAAGATGAGAGGGAGCCGCCATGGGCGCATTGGGAAAGGCAGGATTAAGCCCTGGGCACCAGCTGCACGTAAAGGGGGGGCCTCTGTCTAGATTTTATGTCCTGGCTGTTCCCTGCCACTTATCTGTCACGCTAACTGCTTTGGTGGTCAGAGAGGGCCTGCTTCCCTTCTTTTCTTCTTGAGAGGGGTGGTATAGTCCCAAGTTCGATCATCCTCTCTGCAGCTTCAGACTATTTATTCTATCTCTCACCTCCGATTGTTTCCTGAAAAGTACTCTCCAGCGTTGTTTCCAGGCTTCAGCGGAATCCATTCCATGGTCTGTCTGTTCCATTGTCTCAGAATCTTCCAAAAGGAGGAGGCATGTGTGTAATTTCCAGGGATGTAAACCTAACTTTCCCTTCCCCTTGGCTCTCCTGCTTCCCTTCCGCCACACACGTCCTTCACCTTGGAGGTCATCACTCTTTCCCTGCCCCACCCTTATGATCAAGAATAACTCAGTGTCTGTGCCAGACCTCTCCTCTGGAACTTCATATGGACTTGCTTAACTCAAAAAAGAAATTCTTCCATCCGTAGCCTGTGCTCTTTTTCCAGAGAGCTGCGAGAACACGGTGGTGTGTGTGTGGTGGGGGGCGGGGGGTACTGGGAGAGGGAGGCTGGGGGCAGGGGAGGATGAGCGAGGTCCAGCAGAGAACGGTAGAGAAGCTCTCTCTCCACAAAGAAGTATATTCAGAGAACAGCTCCCAAAATAAATGGCATTGGATACCTCTTTGAATTTCATGATATGAATTCTGTCCAAATGCCTATTAGGACTGGAGAAATGTACAGAAACAGACTAGAAAAAAATGAGATCTTTGAAGCCTGTGACTTGCACCAAAAATGGTAACAAGCTTATTTATGTAAGCCAGAGGAAAGGATGAAGAAGGAAGTCATTAATTCAACAAGCTTTCTCTGGGGGCCACTCTGTCATTTGTGACCAAGGAGAGGGCAGTTGATTGATGTAGGAGGGGGACATGTAGGAAGCCAGTCTTGAGGGTCCTGAGGCAAGTCCAGGGCCTGGGGCAGTTCACATTCCTAGTAGGTGTGAGGTCACAGGGTCTGGCTACCTGCCCGGGCAGGGGAAAGGAGCCTGTGCCTGGGGCCTTTCCAGTTTGAGCCAGGACTTTTCCATGATCCCTCAGTTGCTCAGTGGGAACTACTTCCTGGGCTAACGATGGCCTGCGGGGCATCCTGGAAGAATCCCACCCTTCAGCCTCACAGTTGGAAAGAACCTTAAAGGTCATCTGGGCCAACCTGCTGTAGCCCAGAGACAGGCTTCTGGTGCCGAGGAAGTCGCTGTTCCTCCACCTGTCTTTGTACACCTGCCTCGCCAAAGGGTGTTTGAAGTTATCTTGCTGTCTTTCCCCTGTTGGATGTTGGCTCTGTGTAGGATCTGGTGGATCTGCTCCAGTGACATAGAAGTGTCAGTGACAACCAGCAGCATGTGCCCAATGTCTCATCTATGTCACCTAACTTCACGCTCATCACAGTCCTGTGATGTGTATTCTATCACTCCCGCTTGCAGGAGAGGAAACTGAGCCTGGAGGTGCACTGTATCTTGCTCAGGTTTCCTCAGTGAAGATGAAGGGTGCAACCCCAGTTGCTGGCCTTAAGCCTGTGCACTTAATCCCGTACTGCCTTCTGGAACCAAGGTACTCTCCACCTGAAGCTTTGAGATGCTGGGTCCAGGACCTCTCTTGCCAGGTAATAAACTCACTGGCTTAGGCACCACCATGGAAAAGGCTAAAATGAACTTTCACTAGCTGGACTCTGGAATGGCTCCTTCAGCATTTCAAAATCCTTCCCATTCCTATTTCTTTGGCTACCCCCAATAGCCCCTGGGCATTTCCCTTTCTCAGGGGCCAAACCATCTGCTTTCTCTTATTCCTATGCCTGAGGCCCATGTGGACTGGAGGGAGAACATGTTTCCTTGAGTCGTTGGCCATGGACAGAACTATGAGTTTTGACCTGAGATTCAGAAAGATCCACCTTTGCCCCTCATCTTGCTTCCCTAAGCCATGCATTTCTGCTAAATGCTGGTTGCATTTGGCGGAAGCTTAAGCAAAGGGCAGCAGAAGCCCACAGTGATGCGGGTACCTTAGCTTGGAGCAGTGAGTGGAAAGGAAGATGGATAGAAATTCTGTTGGGCTGTGGAACATGTACTGGGCCCTGCTGAGCCCAGGGAAATACCCCTTGCTCAGATTTTTCCATCTCAAAAAAAGATCCACAAATTGAGCTGCTGGCAGGGTGCAAGTATTTCTGGATCACTGATGGCAGATTTTCGCTGAGATCTGGAGGAATATAGCAACCAGAGCTGTAAAGATAATTGTGTTTTGTTCTAGTTCAAAGGCTTTTGAAAAATAAATGAGTGGCTAGCAGTTTGGACTGTTTCACTGGGTATTTTAGACAAAAGTCTTTTAATTTGGTTTAAAAGTATTTTGTTAAGTTTAGGTTAGGGTTAGATTGTTTTGAATCCTTGCTCTGGGTCTTATTCTAGGTAAGAGCAGTAGGGGGCGCTCACACACCGTTTTTCATTAGATCAGTTGCTGAAAGGTCAGGCGTAGAGGTCCAGAAGGAAGTTCTGGGTGGTTCACCGTTCTCCATGACGTTCCTCCCGTCCAGTTAATGGTGAGTCTTGGCGAAGCATGGATGTAGAACTCCTGCGTCCCCCTGTGTGGAAACGCTGGGTTTGGGTATCACTGTGAAGGCCCTTTCCTTTTCTCTTCCCGACCCGTCACCTCAAGGTGTGACCCATAGGCAATGACTGTTTGCCAGCTGTTTTCTGCACACCCTGGGAGAACGCACCACACTTTACAGAGGCTGGCAGGCACTTTCAAGACCCACAAGTATTTCCTGAGCTCCTGAACTGGATGGCCTATCTCTGCATGTGGAGCAAGCCTCATTTATATGATCTTGGAGTGTGTTAAGGGTTGGAAACAGGCGGGAGTCTTTGGCAGATTCCTAGGCTGGAGCAGGTTTATGGGAAACCAGAGAGATTTGGGATCATGGTCACTGCTAAGGGGAACTGAGCATTTTCTTTTCTCTCTTCTCAGGGCCCTAAGAAGCTCCCCAGATCACCTTTCCAGAGCACGGATTTCATCCCATTTAATGTATCTGGGAACATTTCACATCTTTGAAGCTTTTCTTCTCCAAGGTTAAATATTTTTAACCCCTTCTGGCTTTCTTTACTACATGCTAGCTTTTCGGTCATGTTCACATCAGGTGCTGGGGAAGCTGATGAAGAGCTTGACGTGTCCATGAACAGCTCACGATGAGGAGTTCCTTCATTCCTGAGAGTGAAAATGACAGAGGTAGGAAGTGTGCTGAGGTTCATATTATACTTGGTTTTTTTTACAATTAACTATAACTATAAAGAATGCTATTCTTTTGGACCCATTTCCATGGTATGTACATTTATACCTCATTTATTCATTCTGAGGATACTTCTTGCTATGGGCCAGGCCTGTTCTAGGCACTTGCCGTACAAGTGATGATTCCAAATACCTCAGGAGGAAAGTGAGGCTGAGGGAAAGTTGTGTCACTTGCCCATATGCTATGCTCCAAATCTCTGGACTCTGCACACGGCACTGTCCTGTCTGGTTGTCTACCACAGGAGGGAAGAAAGAAACCTTGAGAAGGTAGAGACAGAACTGAATGTTCCATGAAAACTTTGTCAAAGCCCAGCTACTCAAAGATGAGTGTTTGGCTCTGGAAACGCAAGCATATTTGTTCGCACATGTTCCTGTGACCCGAGACTAACATTATCTGGGACGGAGTCTGAATTGGATTCAGCCTTGACCCCCCCCCTGCTCCACGCCCCCCCCCCCAGATACTTTTCATTCTCCTTGGGATCAGTAATCCTCTTCTGTTCTGTCTTTAATTCATGGGAAGCAAGGACCACACTTTCATGTCTACACTGAGAACAGGTTATACAACTTAGCACACTTAAAAGATGGCCTGTTGGCATGGTGCGTGGGGAGAACCAGGGAGGCGGCCAGTGTTCCAGGGTTTAGGAACTACATCGTTGAGTGTTTTGCTGCTGGCTGGGGCCAGATGAGGCATCTGGTTCCCACTGGAGGTTGGGGTTGCTGGAAAGAGCTGAGCCGCTGGGTTTTCCTTTGCTCCTGGCTCTGCTCATCTCCTCCGCCCCTGCGCCCAACATGCACTTTATGGTGGGAGAGGAGCTGGAAAATCCACTGACACAAATTAAGAGCTGGGATAAACCTGTGACTGTGAGTGACAGGGCCCAGGTGGGACGGGAATCAACCAGTTGAGGAAAAACCTATACCTGGTGCCTGGAAACAGAGGCAAAGGAGGGGTAAACTTTGGCTCTGGGATGCTGGTTGTTACTGGCAGCAATAGGTGGCGTGTGTAAAGGGGGATGTAGGGCTGAATTAGGAACACACTCATTTTTACCAAACATGAAAGGGCTTTTGGTCCCAAGTGCTACAGGGGTGAGGCTCAGGGCCCCGTGGCCCCTCCAGGCCGGGTCTGGTAGCGGTCCTGGGGAGGGGTGGGGAGCACTTGAGCAGGTAGGACTAATGGTTAGAGGAGCACTCTGGTGACACAAGGTGGGGCTATGGAGGTTCCCTCTGCCTGGAGCATACGTCCTCCTTGCTAAACATCTCGACTTGCAGTGAGTGAGGTTATACAGATGTACGTCTGGGGGCACTTACAATGTGCAAGGCAAAGTTAGGACGAACTCTTCCTCAAAGCTAACCTGGGCCAGTCTCTGTCTTCTGGGACTGCAGGGAATCCCTGCTATGGACGTGGGAGGCCTAGGGCATGCCGTGGAACCCAGGTCTGGGTAGACATTATGCGCAAGTATCCCTGGTGCATCTGGGTACTGGTGGATGAAGCAGTGCTTAGATTTTCTAGTCATGTGCACATTTCCCTGTTTAAACCTCCTTTTCACAAGCCTTCCCTGGTGCATCTCTTTAAAAGGCACTTTATACAGTTTTCCAGGGCAGTGATGTGCATCCCCTCACCTGTCAGGCAGCTCTTGATGAACAGCCACTTCGTGTTGACAGGGCATGACTTGTGGAGCCCATGTAGCCAGTGCCCCTGTAGGAAAGGATGTGTCTGTGTAGTTGACACAGGTCTTGGCGTTTGTTCAGGAAGACAGATTATGCCTGGAAACAAACCTCCTTCAGGTTTCTGTTCCACTTTTTAATCTGGCATTGCCTCAAAACAAAATACATGTGGGTGGGGACCCTGGCCCCCCTGCTTTCAACATGCCAGGCAGGGACACACCTGCTTGGCACCCTTGCAAAATTTGCTGTCCCCTCACCTCCTTTAGACCTTTCCTTCTCCAGCCATCCATTCTACCTCCCATTGCTTGCCTGCCCACCAGCACCCTCTACTTACCTCTTTTACTGTTGGTCACACCCCCTTCCCTAGTCCTCTCCCCAGCAAGAATAGAAACTCCACGAAGGCAAGACTGCTGTTGTTCTGTTGGAGTCTGTGCAGTGCCTGGAACAGTGTCTGGTGTAGCAGAACATTCGACATTTATCAAAGGGAAGCACAAGGAGCAATTTTAAGAAGTAGAGGGAATCAGGATAGGAGAAATGTCTCTAGACTTGGTAGAAGCAGAGTGCTGCTACAATGGGTCACCCAGCTGAGTAACTACTTGCATGACTACTCCTTGGGAGAAAAGTCTTTCCTCAGCCTCGATCTGAGCTCAACTCTGGACCCTGGCTGAGAACTTTTCCTAACTCACCCTATTTTCCCTAAGACACAGAGTTCCCCCTCAAAAACAAAGAGAGGTTGCCTAAGAATTTGATGGGGTCTGGGGCTCCTGGGTGGCTCAGTCGGTTAAGCGCCAATTTTGGCTTAGGTCATGATCTCACAGCTCGTGAGTTTCAGCCCCACGCCGGGCTCTGTGCTGACAGCTTGGAGCCTGGAGCCTACTTTGGATTCTGTGTCTCCCTCTCTCTCTGCCCCTAACCCACTCGCATTCTGTCTCTCTCTCTCTCAAAAATAAATAAACATTAAAAAAAAAAAAGAATTTGATGAGGTAAAATACATAATATGACAGGCCTTGGAATAGAGCAGACACTGTCCACTGTTCAAATGAGGCCCTGGTCTTAAGATCACAGGCCCACCTCTCACCAAACCCCTATACATACCCCTTCTCTAGCCCTACTTCCGTTACCTTCTTCCGGGCTCTTCCCTAAACTACTGAAGTAATCCTTAAGTCATCTCAGTGAAGTCTGTATGACTTCCTTCTACCTTGGTCATTCTTAATCTTTTTAGAGCAAGCCTTGTTTCTCTGTCTGAAAATGTGCAATAGTTCTGTTTCCCACCAAATTAATTCAAATTCTTAAGGCCTTCTCTGATCTGGTTCTAGTCTATAACATTTTCGTCCACTCTTCCCCCTCAGGGATCTTATGATGCTTGGCAAATTAAGCTACTTTCATTCCCTGGACGTTCTACCACAGGCTCAAATGTTTCCTGGAGCAGCCTCCTGCTCTCTCATTTCTCCCTGAACCAACCCTAGACCATCTCTTTCTCCTTCAAATTTCCAAAGCACACTATTTGGTGTTTCTCTCGTGGCAATCAGTTATTTTTTTTGTTTTATTTCTACAATTCTTTACTTCACAAGCCATTATCTCCTAAAGTCAGACTTCATTTAACCAACCCTGGGCCAGGGATACCTTGTTAAAAGAGACCTAGATATGGTACCTGTCCTAACAGAACTTAATCTCGTGGAGTTTAGTCCAACTGATTTTAATCAATTATCATTATAATCAAAAGCATGTTATGTGAACAGAATAGGAAGTCCCAATCTAGTGCAGAACGCCCTGGAAAAGCTTCTTTAAGAAGTGATACATAGGGATGGACTTGGTGGGTCAGTAAACCAGACGAAGGGAGGAAAATGGTGGCAGGACCAGTATTTTAGAGAACGATTTGGGGAAATTTTGGCCAGACTGATGGCAATTGTTCTCAGAATGAAAGTTAATATTCATTCATAACCATATACAGCCTTATATTTCACACCTCCATTTAAAAATGAGTAAGATAGGGGCGCCTGGGTGGCGCAGTCGGTTAAGCGTCCGACTTCAGCCAGGTCACGATCTCGCGGTCCATGAGTTCGAGCCCCGCGTCAGGCTCTGGGCTGATGGCTCAGAGCCTGGAGCCTGTTTCCGATTCTGTGTCTCCCTCTCTCTCTGCCCCTCCCCCGTTCATGCTCTGTCTCTCTCTGTCCCCAAAATAAATAAACATTGAAAAAAAAAATTAAAAAAAAAATGAGTAAGATAGGGGCGCCTGGGTGGCGCAGTCGGTTAAGCGTCCGACTTCAGCCAGGTCACCATCTCGCGGTCCGTGAGTTCGAGCCCCGCGTCAGGCTCTGGGCTGATGGCTCAGACCCTGGAGCCTGTTTCCGATTCTGTGTCTCCCTCTCTCTCTGCCCCTCCCCCGTTCACGCTCTGTCTCTCTCTGTCCCAAAAATAAATAAACGTTGAAGGAAAAAAAAAAAAAATTTAAAATGAGTAAGATAGGGGCGCCTGGGTGGTTCAGTCAGTTAAGCATCCAAATCCTAATGTTTTTAAAAAATGTTTATATATTTTGAGAGGGAGAGGGAGAGCATGATTGGAGAGGGGCAGAGAGAGAGAGGGAGAGAGAAAATCCCAAGTAGGCTCCATGCCATCAGTACAGAGCCCAATGCAGGGCTCGAACTCACGACTCTTGATTTTGGCTCAGGTCATGATCTGAGTTTGTGAGTTCGAGCCCTGTGTCAGACTCTGTGCTGAGAGCGCAGAGCCTGCTTGGGATTCTCTCCCTTCTCTCTGCCCCTCCCCCACTCTCAAAATAAAGAAACGTTAAAAAAAAAAAAAAGGAGTAAGATGGGACACCTGGCTGGCTCAGTTGATGGAACATAGACTCTTGACCTTTGGGTCATGAGTTGGGCCCCATGTTGGGTGTAGAGATTACTTAAAAATAAAGTGAGGCAGGCGCCTGCTTGGGTGGCTCAGTCAGTTAAGCATCCAACTCTTGATTTTAGCTCAGGTCACGATCTCAGTTCATGAGTTTAAGCCCTGCATGGGGCTCTGTGCTGACAGCATGGAGCCTGCTTGGGATTTTCTCTCTTTCCCGCTTTCTCTGCCCCTCTCTGCATGCATACTCTCTCTCAAAAATAAATATTAAAAAAAAAAAATTTTTTTTAACGTTTATTTATTTTTGGGACAGAGAGAGACAGAGCATGAACGGGGGAGGGGCAGAGAGAGAGGGAGACACAGAATCGGAAACAGGCTCCAGGCTCTGAGCCATCAGCCCAGAGCCCGACGCGGGGCACGAACTCACGGACTGCGAGATCGTGACCTGAGCTGAAGTCGGACGCCCAACCGACTGAGCCACCCAGGCGCCCCAAAAATAAATATTTTAAAAAATGAGTAAGATTCTGACATACACGGTGAAGTGAGTTGAGTTTTTGAGTTCTATTATGTGTCAGGAACTACAGGGAATACACAACAAAGCCAGTCCCTGAAGTCAAGAATACAGTCAGGTGCGGGAGATACACTTGTAATAACAGATGAGACTTGCGAAGTGGTTGCTACATGCGAAGTGCCATTCTAAGCATTTTACATATAACTCATCTAATTCTCACCACTATGTCATGAGAAGATTTATAGGACAGTGTGACTGAGAAATGGTTTAGTAGAGCTAAGCAAAATCTTCTATGGAAATAGCCAGACAGGTCTCTAACCCCAAACTGAAGCTGGGTGGGATTTGATGTTTGGACTGAGGGGTGAGTTCCTAGAAGAGGTGAAGCCTGACCCATGTCTTAAAAGTCCAATGGTAATCAGCCAGGCAGAGCAGGCTGGGAGGGGGGTCTGAGGGAGAGGGAGGCAGGCTTGAAGTAGGGCAGTGGCCTGATTAGAAAGACCATCGTAGGGATTTGAGGGACGGACTGGATGTAGCCAGCCTGGAGAGAGGGAAGAACAGTTAGGAGGCTGTTTGTGTTACTAGACCAGAAACAACAAAGGCTTGAACTAAGCTAGTAGCAGTAGGGATGGGAAGAAAAATGTTACCAGCGGAGGTGGGAAATGTAACCCAGTGGAGGTTATTAACTAGGTAAGAGTACATAAAAGAAAAAATGGACCAGTCCACATCTTTACAACAAGGTCACATGCATTTTTTTCACATAAGAAAGAGTTCACCTCTCTTTGAGAGAACTAGGTCTTGGCATAAAATACACAAAACACCCATCTGCATAATTTCCTATTTCCCAGCAGCATTACCCTCCCTCAAGTGTCTCCCAAGATGCTAGTGCCCAAAAAGAATCTCAGTGCTAGAACCAGCAGAACAGCTCTCGCTTCTCTTCCAATCACTGTCTGAGAGCCCCCCACAGGTAAAGGCTCTAGCAACTCAAGACCCCTGAGGCTCCAGCCCTTTCTAGTGGTCTGGAGATTTCTGAGTGCATCTAATGCTCTTCTGTAATGGGTAGGAAGGGCACTAACTACCTATGTGGACCACAGATTCATTATTATCCTGCTTATCTCACTGGGTTTTTGAACACCATGAAAGTGCTGGTATTTTATTATTTTTTTAGTAAACTCTATGCCCAACATGGGGCTTAAACTTACAACCCTGAGATCGAGTCACATGCTCTACTGACTGAACCAGCTAGGCACCCAAAGTGTTAGCATTTTATAAACTTTAAATATACTGAAAAGGAATTTTTATTAATCTTGTAAGGTAGATTCATTTGCATTCAATAAAGAAAGTCTGTTCCTGGACAAAAGTAATCACACACACAAGTCCTACTATATGTATTGTTGATGCTTGGATTGCCCCGGATTTAAAATAGTCTATGTGACAACAGATGGAGCTAGAGAGTATTATGCTAAGTGGAGTAAGTCCACTAGAGAACGATAAATACCATGATTTCACTCATATGCATAATTTAAGAAACAAAACAGATGAACATAGGCATGCAAAAAAAAAAAAAAAAAGGCAAACCAGAAAAGACTCTTAACCATAGAAAACAAACTGAGATCAACAATAGCCAAAGTATGGAAAGAGCCCAAATGTCCATCGATGGATGAATGGATAAAGATGTGTTGTATATATACAATGGAGCAATCAAAAAGAATGAAATCTTGCCATTTGCAACTACGTCGATGGAACTGGAGGTTATTATGCTAAATGAAATGAGTCAGTCAGAGAAAGACAAAAATCATATGACTTCACACATATGAGGACTTTAAGAGACAAAACAGATGAACATAAGGGAAGGAAGGGAAACAAAAATAATATAAAAACAGGGAGGGGTACAGAAGAGAAGAGACTCCTAAATATGGAGAACAAACTGAGGGTTGCTGGAGGGGTTGTGGGAGGGGGGAAGGGGCTAAATGGGTAAGGGGCATTAAGGAATCTACTCCTGAAATCATGTTGCACTATATGCTAATTTGGATGTAAATTAAAAAAAAATAAAACTAAAAAAATATATAAAAAATAAATGACTATTAAAAAGAAAATGGTTTGGCGATTCCTCAAAAACATTAAACACATAATTACCATGTGATCCATCAATTCCACTTCTAAGTATATACTCTAAAGAAGTGAGAGCAGGGATTGAAACAGACATTTGTACACCCATGTTCACTGCATTATTCACTGTAGCCTGAAGGCAGAAGAAAGCCAGCCGTCCACCAACAAATGAATGGAGAAAAAAAACGTGGTGCAGCTATATAATGGAATAGTCTTATTCAGCAATAAAAAGGAACAAACTCCTGTTACCTGAAACAATATGGGTGAAATCTCAAAAAAGGCTAAATTAAAGAAGCCGGGCATAAAAGAGTAAATAGTGTATGATCCCCAATGAGGGAAAATCTGTAGAAACAAAGTCAATCAGCAGTTGATGGGACTAGAAGTGGCAGTGGAGACTGACTTTAACTGGGCACCAGGAGACTTTGGGGGTGATGGATATGTTCTAAAATGGAGTATAGGGGTGTTTGTACAACTGTATAAGTGTACTGAACTCATTAAACTGTACACTGGAAATGGACACATTTTATGGTATATAAACTGTTTCAATAAATTAGTTAAAAAACAAACAAACTGAGGGTTGCTGGAGGAAAGGCGGGTAGGGGGATAGGTTAAATGGGTGATAAGTACTAAGGAGGGGACTTGTGATGAGCACTGGGGGTGCTGTTTGTAAGTCATGAATCACTAAATTCTACTCCTGAAACCAGTATTAGACTGTATATTGATTAACTGGAATTTAAATAAAAACTTGAGAAAAAAAGTAAAATGGTCTACAGCAATTTTATTTGGTTGTTATCTTTTGATGTTCTAAAGCCACTTTCCCAACAGAGTATCTCTAGAAAGCAAAAATCACTGAGGAAATTCACCTGAGGCTGTCCTTTTACTGGAGTGTGTGCTGATGTGTTGCTAAGCCTAACTATTCAGGATCTCTGGTCGGTGAGACTGACTCATTCAGCTAACGGCAGTCAGAAATGTTAGCTGTGGAAAAAATTAGGCAGGGATATTAAGAAGGGTGTGGGATTACGTGTAGAAGCCCTACAAAATAATTCTAATGCCAGCTCTGCCTAGAGCCGCTGACTTATCTATAAAGTGAGTTAGGTATAGAAATTTCAGTATTTTTTTTGTAGGAAAATTCAGTTAATCAGTTTAAGAAAACAACTGGCTTTCCCTTTGTCCCCAAGGGTGTTCAAACCTCAATTCAAATCAGTTTGTCGATGAGCAATTTCTTTCTAGATTGAATATGCCTATTGTTATCAGTTTCATCATCTGTATAGAAGTTTACCCACATAAAAAATGAATTACACTAAACTTTAGGATTTGATGTTTACAAGCAAGTTTTCCCCAATTTAAACTCTTCATGCCTGTAGATTTTGTTAACTAGTTGAGTACTTAGAACAAACATTTCTGCTCAAAAGAGAATGCCCAAACTATTAATTACAACTCTCAGGTGAGGAGACAAACATCTTTGGTTATTACATTTAGTATCATTCTCTGATAGGATTTTTTTCTGGTATGTAATTCATATGCAAATCAAACTGTAGGATGTACAGATAACCCTGCAACAATATGGGGTTAAACTGCGCAGGTCCACTTCTGTGATTTTTTTTTGATACAGTAATGTAAATGTATTTTTTCTGATCCTCAGTTAAATTTTCTGCTCTCTAGCTTACTTTATTGTAAGACTACAGTGTATAATGCATAGAACATAAAAAAATGTGCTAAGTGACTATAAGACTTCCAGTCAACAGTAGGCTATTAGTAGTTCAGTTTTTGGGGATTCAAAAGTTACGTGTGAATCTTCCACAGTGTGGTGGTCAGCACCTCGAAGCCCTGCATTGCTCAAAGGTTAGCTTTGTAATTATTTTAATTTCTACATTTTGCATTTATTTATATCTCCTGTGGCTGAGGCTACTAAGGACCCAAACAGTTTGCTCACTTTGAATGGTTTGGTAAACAATTATTAAAAACATAACATACTCACTGAATGAAAAGACAGTGCTTCTTAAAATTAACCTCTGCCCCTCTGAATTTAATTCTAAAGTGATCCTGGTAGCTTGGCATCGATGAAATAATTTTCTTTGCCTGTTACTCTTGTTCTATAGTCCAATTATTACTAAAAGTCACATCAAGATGAATCTAAAGTTAGAAACCGCTTCCTTTAGGCTCTCATAGGCGTGTTACCTATGCAAGGGCTGTTCCCCTCCCCCTCCTCCAAGTACCTGTTTTCTACTTTTTGGTTGTAAGACATTACTCAAATGTTACCAACAGGTATCTCATCAAAAGTACAACTTCAGAAAGATTCAGGGAAACTTCTAAAGATGCAACCAACCCCTCAGGAAGTAGCTTTGCACAAGAACCTGAACCTAGTTCAATAGCTCCAGGAATTGATGACTTTCTCTAGCCTCCTTTAGATCTCTTTCAATCTTAAGGGATGGTATTTGTGGAATCTGTGCCCCTTCAACTCTTCTTCCTCACCCAGGAAGCTGGTGTGTGCCTTCTAATGTAAGATTCTCTGGTCCGTGCATACTCAGCGGATGACTTTTCTCATCTAACGTTGCTCAACCGACACCACCAACTCTTCCTTCCAGCCAACAATAAATAACAACAGCAGGAAGTTTTACTCCATAAAGCATTAATAAGATATTTTAATGAGAAAAAAATCTTAGTCTTATGTTTCTATTCAAAGACACTCAAAACTAATTTTTCCCTGCCCATCCCTTCTAAACTGCAACTTTATTTGTGACCATGTAATAAAGGCCAGTTTAAAGATTTTTTTTTTTAAAAAGTTTAAACCTTTTTAAAAAAGATTAAACAACCAGGCTAGCAAAAAGGTACTCAATACATACTTTCCTTATATCAAACAAGCTAATATTTCAGTACAATGTAACTATACAGAATATATACAATACACATATGTTCACAAAGCAAACACTATAGGCTCAGAACAGATTTGAAAAAACATGATATTCACATTGATTACAATAACTCTAAAAATGATTGTAACGTTGAAACGGCACTTAGTTTACAAAAAAGTCACAAAAATATATATATATATGTATATATGAAGTCACCAAGAACTATGGTTCCTGTAAAATACTAATAGCCAGATACTAGTATATAAAATGTGAAGTTCTGACATTGTATACATTTTTAGGAAATAAAACAAAATCCAAAACCATTTTTGTTATTGTTGAAAGTCAAACATGCCAAGAAGTTATTAGCTATGGCCACTGTCACCAAGTACAGCCATATTTAAATGAGATGACAAGTGGATACAAAGCTGGTGAACTGGGGACTGGCACAGTTAAGAGAGTTGTACTGGTTCTAGGAGAGGGCTGAAGACATAAAAAACACCCATCTACATAATTCACATTTCTGCCCCAGCATTACCCTCCTCCAAGGGTTTCACAAAATGCCAGTGCCCAAAAGGAATCAATGCTGAAAGGTAAAAAAGTTTCCCCCAGGCTTCTTTGATGTTGGCCTATAGGAAAATATTAAGCATGCATCGGCTAAACAAAGCAGTCAGTCACCCAACTGGAAAACTGTGGTGCAGCTTCCTCCCAGGCTGGTTGTACTAGAAAGTACTCCAGTTTTTAAACAGAGCCAGATTTATATGTTAGCTCTGTAAAATACTGAGCAACTGTAGCAGCAAGTATGAAATTACAGAAACAAAACCACAATTTTATTTAAAAATTCATTTCTGTGACATCAAAACAATTTTTTCCTTCTTATCTGTCTCCTGTAACCAGACATCAATTTCTTCTATCACTGAAGTATGGTCAATTTCAATTTCAATCTGACTTTCTCATTATGCTGCTGTGGAAAAAGACAAGTCCTAATCTTGGAAAATTTTAATTTACTCTTAAAAATGAGAATACAGGAATTGCAAAGTAAAAAAAAAAAAGTCTGTTCTAAAAGTATCTCACAAATATATATATTTAAATATTAAAATAGGCTACCTAGGATTTTTATAAAATGGCTTTTGAAAAGATAGTAGAGGCACAAAGAAGCCATAAACTATCTTCCAATTGGACATAAGGTGCCACAAGGGTGCCATACAAAGAGGCAGGCAATCTCTATCTGATGCAACAGGAGGCACCAGGAACAACAGAAATATCAAACATATTATTGGGACTTGGATCAAAACCAAATTTTACTCTATTGAGGGCTTTTTTTTTTTTATATATTTTGAAACATATGCATTAGAAGCCATCACTTTGTATAAGGAAGAAAATGAACAAAGATTACGATCTTACACCTTCCAAATACCTGGTGGCATTCATTTTAGGCACCTGAAAGATGAAAAGCAGTGCAACTTTCAATAATTTAATGGACTACTCTCAGTATGAGAGACTTTACATAGCATCTATCAACTTGAAAATTAAATTGATAACTGAAGGAAAACAAAGCTCTTAGAGAAAACACACTTACAAGGTAATCATAGAAAAGGTTCTCTCTAGAAAGCAGAGGTTTCTAGGAACTGCACAAAAGGTTTTACCACCTTTAAATGAACACAGCTTCCACTAATGCCAACGGAATCAATGTATGTTAAGGGGAGATGGCCAGCTCCTCTTCAAGTAGGGAAGATTTATCCTTCCTTAGAAGGTGATGTACTTTGGTAACCTGAACATTCAATTACAGGATGATTTTTTAGCTTAACTGGATTATGAAATCTGGATATAGTTAGACCAGCATTTGGGAAAACAAGGATAATTTCATAAAAGTCATGACACTAGCCCCTCAAACCATCAAGCAGCAATTTTATCAATAAATCATCACAATTGAGCCCAAGGCTTTAAGTTTAATCAGCAAACTTAGTCAATTTAAAGAGAAAGGCAATAATCAAAGAATTAGATTTTATAAACCAGGCACTTCAAACTGAAATTAAAAATTTTAAAGTTAAAACAATTTTTTTTAAAAAAATTGTTTTCAATCAATGGTCTCCACTTTTAAATTCTTTGTAAACTATTATGTGCACAGGTACCCTGGTATTAGCTGTAGCTTGCCCGGGCCCTGCACAGAGGAGGCTCTCTTCAAGTAGCACAAGCACTTTGAGGTGATTCTGCATTTTGGATACTGCCAAACTGAGACTCCAATAACATTGCCTGACATTTCTGCAGAGACTATTTGTAAAGACACAGAATTGTTTTTTCCCATCACAAAAATAGAATCACTACAATGTAGTGGAAATATCTAACTGTATTAGTTTAGTATGAAGTAAAAAAAAAAAAAAAAAAAAAAAAAAAAGTACAACTGTGATGTCACTAAGAGTCTACATCCCATAATGATATAAGCTTACTTCCTCCCATTAATAAATTTCAACATATTTATAATCTAAAAACGAAATATCCACAGAGTGTCTGTTCCTTAGCTGAACCTGGAAATTGGTTCAATTCCACTTTACTGTTTAATCTGAACCATTATTGCTTTTGGCAAACTCATCTTGCTGAGGACTTCCTAGATAAAAAATACCCTATATCACCACATTCTGTCAAGCAAAATGACACTAAAAGATAAAAGTGGGCATAAGCAAAATAAAAAATAAATTTAAATTTTGACCATTTTAGCTTAAAGCTAAAGGAGTATGCTTAGCTATAAATATTCCTCATAGATGTGTATATACTATAATAGAACTCTCCTTAATTTTGTTCCACTGCTTCAGAAAACAAAATCTAGTTTCTAATACATTCTTCTCTGTTACTTTTAAAATCTGAATATATTATAAATAAAGTATCTTATGTCAATAACTTATAGTGAAAATCACATTTATTACCTTTTAACAACTTTGGGTCGCTTCCAAACACAAACTTTACTAGCACCCGCCCACACCCCCCAGTTAATATTATATCTAGACAACTATTCTCCCTCATTTGGATGTATATTTCAGAGTTATAACTTCACATTTTGCAGATGAGTGACAATAGAGTAAGTGCCACATGAAAGTTTCTTGTTCTCTTCTTCATCAATTCATCAAATCTCAAACTCCTTTCTGTTACGATATTACAATTTAGGACTGTTCATTCCTCAAGTAATAACAATGATTCCCTCCATGTGGTAAAGTACAGAATTGACATTACCTTACACAATAATGTATTTTTCACGGACTACAAAGTTGAGAGACTAAAATTGATCTGAGAATCTTCAAACTAAAAGCCACTAAATAAGATAACTGGCTTCTATTTAGATGGAGTACAAGAATAAAATGAGAGAGCAAACAAAAGACTGAAAGAGTTAATACAGCTTCCGAAGGCTCCCAGGGAATCATTTATACACTAGGAGAGTCTGGCTCAGTAGTTAGAACGTAACAATGATACTACATTAGACATGCTGACTAGTCCATTCCGTTTGATAAACTATTTTAACAAAATGCAAGTTTTTCTGTTTGCTTTTGAAACCAAAGAGCATGTGTCATAACACGGAACCAAATTACTTAAGCCGGAATGGTTTATATGCTGAAATGTTAATACGTAAAACTGAATGAGGTTATTTAAACATTTTAGTACACTTTGTCTCACTGAAATCAAGAACTTAAAAAAAAAAAAACTGGCAATATAATTAAATATGCAACTAATTATGTGAAATAAAAATTAAGATTACTTGAAATTCAAATTAAGAAAAATTCATTTAAATATATTTATGGATGATAATCTCCATCTGTTTCTGTTTATAAAAACCTTTAAAAAACCCAATATTAATCTCTTTTTCGAGAATTATTACAAGCATTCTCATGCTAGATGTTTCCATTGTTAGAATGCACCCCTGAAAATGGGAAGAATGACTGCAGGAGATTGAACACCCAGTTTCATAGAAAGCATCTTTGCTCATTTCTAAAGTGTATCATACCTATTTGGTAGCATAAAAATGGAAAATAAATGCTTTTCTTGTATAAAATGCTTGGTTTTAAAAAGGCAATTTATCCTGCATCCTAAAATTTAAGCCCTTTAAATATCACAAAGTTACCCTCTTGGGCCTTATGAAAGACAGCTATACTTAAGTATTCTAAACTGGAATTTTTGTTTAGTTATACTGGTAATTTCTAATGGATGGGATAATGGAACTGGCTTTCATCTCTTTGCAATGTTTTCCATATATTCTGGTAAAATTATCCATTCAATTATCCCTCTCTCAGATGAATTTTAAATAAACCTAAATAACACTATATACAATTACCCCTTGCAGCTTAGTTTAAGCTAAAAATCCTTAAATTGTGTATCAAGCAAAATGGAGAGCCTCAATGAAAGAGAAAAAAGGCCTTTGTTTATATCATTTTATGTTAAATACTAATTAATTAGGTACCTGTATTGTTAAGATTTGGGGTACAGACAATAAACCAAGTATACATTTTGATAGTATATTCAAGTTTTTCATAAAACTTGGAAATCTGTGCAATTTGTAATTACCAATGAAAATCTAGTTTCCATTTGGGAAAGAATAGCCAGTGGTGGTAATCCTACATTCTGAGAACACAGAATACTTCAGAGCTGCCAAAATTGTGGGCTTTCTTAACACAGAGTTCTCAGGACAGGTAGGGGATATGCTAAAACACTTTCAATCATACAAATCCCCAAACAATTCTTACATGTTTATTTTCTTTAACCCTTCTTTCTTTTTTTTTTCTTTTCCTTTACTTAGTTATAAAAAATAACTCTTAGAACTGAAGGCAACAATGATTCCTGGTCATTAATTTTACCTATTCTTTGTTTTGCCCATATAAAGATTCTAAAATTAACTCCGAGGTTTATCCATTGGCCGGCATAACATTTTTCAAGGGTATGTATGACGTTAAAAATAAAAATTCCTAATTTTTCCAGCTGAGACACAGCAGTACTGCTACTAGTAAGTATTACAGTCTGTTGCAAAAAGTAAATTCAATCCTGTTAGTAAAGAAGCATAAATGATGGAAGCCCAGTATAACCTGTGTATGTTGATCTTCCTGTAGGTAATATACCTATGTTTGGGAGCAAAGGGCGGGGAAACAGGTTCAAGACTGAGATAAGCAGTTGGAAACAAGTTAAAACTTGACAGCAGAATTTGGAAAAAGAATGTTACCTGAAAAAAATCTTCAATGAGTTTACTTTCCCTTCCTTTACATTTGTGGGAGGAAAATCAATCACAGAATTAGCCAATTAAAAAAAAAAAAGAAACAATAAAATCACTATAACTTAAAAAAATTAATTTTATTATTAAGGTCTAGCACCCAAACAAAACTCAGATCTTGTGTTTTGAATAAGAAACTATTTAGTTTCTTTTTCTAATTTAATCAGGTGTTTTCATAATTATTAACCTGTGGGTATATACATAGAAAAAAGGTTATTCAAAAGTTCATTGTTCATGGACTCATGAATATTTAGGATCAAGGTCAGTGATGCTTTAATGGCACCAGATGCAAAGTATACTCCAGTCCAGAGTATGATATAAATTTCGACTATAAATCAGGAAGTTTCATTTTTTTTAGCAGCAAAAGAGGTGATATTAATTTAAGGTTTTTAAGTTTTCCTTTAGACTTAGTTTTTTCCCCTAGATTTATGAGTCCTAGTTGATCAATTTAAAGCCTTTTCTCATCTGTTACATTATTGCTTACATTGTGTAAAAACTACACTAATCCTTTTAATAAACTTGTCAAAGTCTAAAAATATTTTCAAACAAAAACAATGTATCAGTGACACAGGGAACTTTGTAAACAATCTTAGTTGGGTTAAGAACATAGCCTTAACAGAATTCTTTTATTTTGTCCAAATCAGCACAATAAAAACATCCTCAACAATACATAAACCTATATATAAAATATAGAATATCTCCAATATTTTTCCTTTATATAATATCATGCCAGTATATGCAAGAGGGAGTACTGTTCATGGGGCAAGAGGGGAAAATGATTTAGGCAATGACCTAATTAGCCAGGCATTAACATTCAAAGACCAGGTAAACAACAATTTTAGTCAGAAAAGCAGTATTAAGAGTTCCTATGAAGTTGGGATTTATGTACTTCATTTTCCACTCCTGGTCATTTCATGCACAGCCCGGCTATTCTCAATCATAGTTCTCTGCCTTCTTTCACAGAAGAAAGATTATTTGGAGTGGTACTAAAGAAGTTCAGGGAATGCCTATCCCTACACCAAATTTCACCATGAAAAATAATAGAAATGACAAAGCTTAAAAAAAAAAAAAAAAAGAATACATTGGATTTCAGAAGTATTTACCCTAATAATTTTTAAGAAAGCTTACCGTAAATATTTCCTAAACCAACAGGCTTTACAAAATATTGTACAATGTCCTGTGTATAGGAGTAAACATCTATTCAGGCTGTCAAATTCTGTTCAGTAATTTGTTTCCGGTGTACCCTTTCATCTCAGAAGGTCAACAATCATCTGAATTCTTCTTTACCTAATGATCTCATTAGCCTGCTTTTAACAATGGAAGAAACTGATACAGGCTTGAAGTCAACTGGTTCTCCTTAAGTCTCATAGTTTCAATTATGTTTCAACATCATGTTGTTGTGCACTTACAGAAGCAATCTCTCAGTCATGAAAAATAAAACATCAGTTGTGGGGCTTACAAAGTAAAAAGGAAAATTCTTTCCCAAACCCTTTTTTGTTTAAAAAATTAAATTAAATTTAAATGTACAAGACCAAGCACAGGCACTTTCCAAAAACCAAAAATGAAGCCAAACCATGAAATTACTCAATGGTTATAGAAGACAGCTCTGATTTGGGGGGGTCATCTCTGGTTGCCTCGGCACAAGCACTGGTCTTTGGCTGCTCTGGCATTTCTTCCTCTTTTTCTGCCAGCCCACCAAGAGACCCCAAGGGGAAAGTGCTTTCACAATTCTGGGTCGAGGAGACCTGTGAAATTACAGGCATTTGAACAGAGGAGTTGCTTTCAAAACTGTGTTCTCCAAGATCATACTGAACAAGGGTCTCTTCTTGCTCCTGGTTTAAGTAGTCCGGTACTAGGAAATCACTAGATAAGAGGCAAAGGATGAAAGAGGGAGTTAATTTTCAAACCAGTAATAAATTAGCCACAATAAAAAGACCTGATTTGTAAAACAAGATTGGGATTTTTCATTTCTCTAGTTCTTGACTAATTATAACTCAGGATATTCAAATTTCTAAGCTTTCCTAAATATGAACCCAAGCCATCCATCAGAACCAAAGTATATGAACTCTACTATCAATAGGATTAATTATCACTTTCATTGTCACTTTAGACCCCTAAGCAGCCTTTCTTGTTCTACGTAGAAGAGTTTCTGTATACAATTAGCATGCTCACTTAAGCAAATATCATTTGAATAACTTATGCTTAACTTTTCTTGGATTATATGCTAATTAAGAGGTATATAGGGGCGCCTGGGTGGCGCAGTCGGTTAAGCGTCCGACTTCAGCCAGGTCACGATCTCGCGGTCCGTGAGTTCGAGCCCCGCGTCGGGCTCTGGGCTGATGGCTCAGAGCCTGGAGCCTGTTTCCGATTCTGTGTCTCCCTCTCTCTCTGCCCCTCCCCCGTTCATGCTCTGTCTCTCTCTGTCCCAAAAATAAATAAACGTTGAAAAAAAAAAATTTAAAAAAGAGGTATATAAACCTAACTTTTTATTACTTCCTGGATATAAGTTAGTTAAGAAACTAAGTCCTTATGCATAAATGACAGTATACATAATGTACTATATAGAGAAATATAAAGAATAATTTATGTGTATTCTGCTATTAGATTTAGTATATGAAAACAATAAATTCCATTTGAAGTAGGATTTGAAAATGAATGCCATGAGATCAGTTATATATTAGTCCTAAGAAAGTATTTATTAATACTGAAAATATTTAATATTATATTGATAGGATTAAATATTTAATTATTAAATATGGGGAGTAAAATATACCAAAATTTTAACAACAGTGGATATTAATCCTGAGTGGTGAGATCAGAAAGTATTTTAATTTCTTATATTTTATACTTTCCTACATTTACTAAGTTTTCTACTATAACATTTTTTGTAGTTAAAACAAACATAAAATATCTCTTAGATGCTTTAATTAAATCTTTATTGCTGGACTTAAAAAGTTCGTTCTACTAGGAATGTTAATAACTGATACATTTAAGAAGGTGGTTTTATAATCTGTCCAGTATTAATAAAAAAATTAAAATATGTTCATTTGCAAAACAATTTAAAATGTCCTATGTTTTATTTTTTAAGAAGTCTTCAGGTGTTAGGAAGAACAGAGGACAGAAGGTTCTGTACAAGGAAGATACAGGCAATAGAAGTGGTTAACTATGACACTATCTTAGTTCTGGACAAACAATGTTTGATATGATATGTATAATTTAGGTTTTGTGAGATGACAACCAGACACTCAGACATGAGTAAACAACATGAATGTCAGGTCTGAAGAGGAAAAAAAATCTGCAGGAATAGTTTGGAATTTATTGAAAAGTAAGATTTAAGAACTAAAGATGGTTTAAAATTTAAGTTTAGGAAGATTTCATTTTATAAAAAATTAAGGATTTCTACAGATGTACATTTTTGATAAAGTATTAAAAAAGACAACAGAGTTTTATATTTAGAGACCTCTGAAATGACCTTTAAAGCTTACATTTTATCAGTCTTTATGCTTCAGGCTTCTTCATTTGTAAAGAGACATGTTCAGTCATAATACTAGTTAGTGGTAGAGTCAGAACTAAAACCTGACTTCCTTAGATACTCTATAAATCAGAAAGGAATTCTATCATAAATTATTAATGAAAAGCATGAGCTTTAAATTGAAAGAAAAAGGAAATTTAATTGAAAATAATCATATCCATTATAGTTGCTGTTGAAGTTCTTTTCTTTATTGGTAAATATATATCCCTTTATATAGAATTAAAAAAAAAGAGAAGTGGTCAAAAGTTTTGACATCCAAAGAGTCTGAATTAATCCAGTACCACTAAGAATCATCTAACACGGTAAATTTTCCAATAAGGTCTATATTACTTTAAGCTTAATTATTGAAAATACAAAAAACTAAAACCCAAGAAACAAAAAAGACAAAGCAAGAGGTAAGTAGTCTACTTCTGTAGGGAAAAATTTCTAATACCAACTAGAAAAATATTTATAATTGTATATACCTAGAAGATCCAGCAAAATTGTATCAGATCAGGAGATGAGAGTATGGACAGAGGAAATTTAAAAGGAACGTGACTGAGTAGCCAGCAACCTGATAAGCATAGCAGGCCGCCCTGACAGCAGGGAAAGAGAGTTTAGTAAGCGGTTTTCCTGGCTCGTTTTTGTTGTGCGCCTCACCTGCTCTGGAAGTAGTTTGCTAGCTCTGACGCTTCATGGTTCAGACTCCTCAGGTGCACGATTAAATTTCCAGAGTTGGTGAACATGGCGCCACATGTTTTGCACTCGTAAATCCGAGGCTTGCGGATAATGTGCCGGGAAACCCTCATGTGGTGTTTATATTCCCCGAAGGAAGTGAAAGTGGCACTACATATCTGGCACCGGAAACAGCGTTTACCTTCATGCTTTAGGCGATGCATCTTTAGCGAGTAAGCCCTGGTGAACTTTTTCCCACAGCGGTCACACTGAAATGGTTTAATTCCTACAAAATAAGGCAGAACAAAGTATTATCTAAAAACAAAATAAAGTGAAAGGTCACAAACCTCACAAATTTCTGAGCTACAATTTTGTAGCAACAGGCAATTTAAAAAGGCAAAAATCACCAGCAAAAATGGATTCCAATTCAACATCTCAGAAAAGGTACAGAACATTTGAAAAGTCACTAGGGCTTTAAAAAATAAAAAAAGGGCATTAGAAGGAGAGGTGAACTAGTTAATATATACTCAAGTTGATTTCTGAATATTCTTCTAAATCATCTATTTTACAGACTTCAAAACATAACCACAGTATTTAAACAGAATCAAATCCCCATAAAACATCATTTCATTAAAGTAGTAAAGTTTATATTGAAAAGATGTGAAAATGTACCCACTCTTCATTACCTGAGAAATGAGAAGAAACATCTCTGAACATAATAATCATGTTAGAACTATCATTTGGTGAATTGGATTTATGGGCATATTATGTAAAGTGATAGAAAAAATATGTAGAAACTAATATGTGAATTATGAAGTATATTAATTATCTCTTCAATTATCATAGTTTTAGCAAAAAAAAAATTAAAAACCTTCAAAATACAATCTGTTGATTTAAGTCATAGGGAACTGATATTATTAGCTCAGGGACTATTAGACCTATCTACAGAAGAGGAAAGCAAGATGACAAACACAGCTGAAAACAGGAGCAAAGATTTCCTATACTCATCAGAGGTGTACCCACAAGAATTTTGGTGCCTTTTTGTGATCACTGAACTTAAATTTCAAATGTTTTACATGTAATTTATTTAAAATCTTTTATCCTAAAAAATGCTGCAAAGCTGATTAATCAGGGCACAGAGAAATTTAGGATGGCAGAATTAAAATTAAATTTTAAACAATTAAATGTAAATTTCTAAAAACACTTCTTATTTGGAAATAATTCCATTCATAAAGAGTAGTTACAAGAATAGTACAAAGAACAGCAATAAATACCCTTTTAGTTCCATTTGCTCTACCATCTGTACCTGTGCTTCTCTATCACACATATATACACACACCTAATATACCCAGTGCCTTTCATTTATGTCTACACATATACCCCACCAAGTTTTAATCTGAATACTTATGCCTGTGGCAAATGTATTAAACAAATAGCTTTCTGACACTGTACCATTTTACCAACAGACTTAAGCTTATCTGATTTCTCAGAGACATATTTTTTAAACTCAGAAACATCTGTTTTCTATTTTTAACTGAGATTCCAAATGTAATGTTTCAAGTACTCATTTATGCAACAGTAGGGAAGACAACATTACCTGAGTGGATGAGCATGTGCTGTTTTAGGTTCTGAATACGGGTGAATCGTACCCCGCAAGTTGGACACTGAAAAGGTCTATCTGGACCGTTTGGACTTGGTCGTTCTGTACTGCTGGTAGAAGGAGCTATGTAGAGTTGGTAGGGATACTGAACATTTTCCAATCTAAAAAAAGACCAAAGGAGGGAGGAAGATTCTGATTTTTAAGCTGAATAAACATTTCTGCACAACTTCAATGAACAAAAGAAAAAAATGACTTTTTGAGAGTTTAACTGTTAAAAGTTCCATTTATAGCAATATGAAAAACAATGTTGAATTGTCCAGAATGTCCAACATCCTAAGGACATACTATCACAGAATGTATCATAAATGGTTTTACCTTAGAAATTCTTAATCTCTTTAATCCTTTCCTTCCTACTACTGCTTTAATTTAGGCCCTCATCAACACAAGGTTGAATTAATAACTCCCTCTCTTTAGCCCCCAACCCCTCCAATACATCCCTCTGTTTCACAGTGATCTGATTAAATCAACACCCATTTTAAAATCCTGCAATGGCTGTTACCTTCAGAATAAAGTCTGAACACCTTTGCAAGGCATACAAACCTCCTCATGTTCTGGGTTGTGTACTTTTCCAGCCTCATTTCTTCTCATATTCCCCAAACATACCATATACCAAGCAGTTCCTAATAGTTCTCTCTCAATGTTGTCCTTTTATTCATTTAACTGATGATGATGCTCTTTAGAGATGGGTATGACTGGATAAGCGAGGTTTAGAAGGGGAGTTAGAGGTCTTGGCCATGTTAAGTCTGAAATGCCCTTATATATCTATGTGGAGATAGATACGAAGCAGGGAGGGACAACTCTAAGATAATGACCTGGGATTTATGGGCAAAGAGATGAGGATTTGGCAAACTTTTTCTGTAGTAGGGCAAACAGTAAATATTTTTCACTTTGCACACCACATGATCTCTGTTTCAACTACTCAACTCTGCTATCCAGACAATACGTAAACAAATGAGCACAGCTATATTGGAACACCTGATTTACAAATAAAGGTGGTAAATTGGAATTGGCCCACAGTTCACAGTTCACCAACCTTTAGATACTATTTAAAATACTACCTGGGGTGCCTGGGTGACTCAGTCGGTTGGGTGTCCAACTTCGGCTCAGGTCATGATCTCATGGTTTGTGGGTTTGAGCCCCGTGTCAGGCTCTGTACTGACAACTCAAGAGCCTGGAGCCTGCTTTGGATTCTGTGTCTGATGCTCTGTCTGCCCCTCCCCCACTTGTGCTCTGTCTCTCAAAAAAAATAAATGTAAAAAAAAATTTAAAAAACTACTTAAAAGTGATTAGATAGATACTAGATATAGATACTATATAAAAATGATGGGCCTGAGCAGTTTTAAAATGCCGAATAAACCTTGTATAGGTGGTCTACTTTATGATGTAATAATGCTACCTCTTTACTCTGAAAGAGAAAATGAGGTACCCAATAAACTACTTATGTAATTCCAAGTTAAAATGTTTGAATTTACAGTTGCAAGTACATCCTCCCCCTTTTAAAGTTTATTTTTGAGAGACAGAGAGAGAAAGAGAGAGACCAAGAAAGAGCATGTGCAAGGGGGTGGGGGAGGTGGAGAGGGAGGGAGAGAATCCCAAGCAGGTTCCATGCTCAACATGGAGGCAGACTTGGAGCTTGATCCCATGACTGTGAGGTCATGACCTCAGCTTATATATGACACTTAACCAACTGAGCCAACCAGGTGCCTCACAAGTACACCCCTTTATAGAAAATGACAGACTATGTTGGTACTAACCGATCATCATCATCTGCATGAGCATTAGTGCTAGAAGTGTTTTGAAGCGTAGGTAACCCTTCAGTGACACCTTCATCTACCGAACCTGTGAATAAAAGGAAAAAAAAGAGGATAGCAGTCAATACTTTGGTATATATAAGCCAAGCTATTAACTGCAATCTGTATCTCCGAGCCCATAAAACAAAGAATATACAGAAATCTTTAAAAAGAAACTGTAAGACAACAGTCTTATATTACTATTTAAATTCTTTTAGGAGTGTTTCTTTGATAGAAATTTCAGAAACAAGCAGACAAATTCAAATGTAAACAAAAATTCACATAAAATTAAATAATGTTATAACAATCATTTAAGGAAGTACTATCTTTATTTTTGAAAACTTTATTGTGACATAGGACTTACTATACATAGAATTTTTATGTAGAATTAAAAAGACAGCTATAAAGTGAATGCCTCCTTGCGCAACCTCCACACAAGTTCCACTAATACAATGCCAGCATCCTAGAAGTCCCCATTTACCCCTCCCTAATCACAAACCCTTCCTTCCAAGAGGTAACCACTCTCCTGTCTTTTTTTTTTTTTTTATCATTATTTCATTCCCTTTTTTCTTGTCCCTCTTCCTTTTAAAAGTAATTTTATCTCCAACACATGTACCTATAAACTAGAGGTTGGTTCTTGCTGGAACACAGCCACAAACCATCTAGGGCTGCTTTTACACCACAGTGGCAGAGTGGAATAACTGCAGTTATGACAGGCCATGTGGCAGCTAAGTCTAAAATATTTACTATCATGCCCTTTAAGGGTAATTGGCAACCCTCACCATCAACATACAGTTTAGTGTTACTGCCTGCAAGCTTTATATAAATTGAGTTACACTATATGTATTCTTATCTCCTCTTTCCTTCAGTATTATGAAGCTTAAACAGTTTGTAATATTCATAATCTATCCATTTCACTCTTAATGATGGGCAGTGCCAGGCTATTATGAACAATGCTGCTGTGGGTATTCTTGTACAAGTAACTTAATACACAATACATACATGCATGCCTTTTCTAGGATACCTATACTTAGGAATGAAATTGCTAGATCATAGGCTACGTTTATCTGACT
The DNA here is from genome assembly GCF_007474595.2 of Lynx canadensis. Classification (NCBI taxonomy): domain Eukaryota; kingdom Metazoa; phylum Chordata; class Mammalia; order Carnivora; family Felidae; genus Lynx; species Lynx canadensis. The sequence goes on from NC_044312.2 coordinate 26,946,895, forward strand.
TCATTAGAAAGTGCTAAACTCTTTTCCAAAGTGATAGTACTAAATTTACATCACTATTTCCAGTGCATGAGAGTTAGGTCATTCTATACCTCATCAACACATGGTACTGTCAGATTTTTAAAATTTTGCTAATTTGGTGGGTGTGTAGTAATATTTCATTTGTGGTTTGTGTTTTATTTCCCTTACTACCAATGAGACTGAGCACTTTTTCATATATATACTGAACCCCGTGGTGGGTGAAATGCCTGTTTGAGGCTTGTTACTCAGTTGTTTGCTTTTTACTATGAGTTTTTTTTTTCCTTTGTATTTCAGTAATACAGGTTACAAATATTTTTGCTTCTTCCATGGCTTATCTTTTTACTCTTCTGATGACCAAACATTTAAATTTTATTTTTATTATTTTTTAAAAGTAGGATTACTATGTATGTCAAGAGTTTTAACATTAAAAATTTTTTTTAATGTTATTTATTTTTGAGAGAGAGAGAGCAAGCATGAGCAGGGGAGGGGCAGAGAGAAAGGGAGACACAGAATCCAAAGCAGGCTCCAGGCTCTGAGCTGTCAGCACAGAGCCTGATGTGTGGCTTGAACTCGTGAACCATGAGCTCATGACCTGAGCCAAAGTTGGACGCTTAACTGACTGAGCCACCCAGGTGCCCCTAAAAATAGTATTTTCCTTTATGGCTGTGGCTTTTTGGTCTTATTTTTAAAAGTCCTGGGGCCCCTGGCTGGCTCAGTTGGTGGAGTGAGAAACTCTTCATCTCAGGGTTGTGAATTTGAGTCCCATGTTGGGTATAGAGATTACTTAAAAATAAAACCTTAAAAGAATAAAAATAAAAATTCTTCCTTATTTCAAATTATCTTATGGAAAATTTTTGTTTTGCCTTTGACATTTAGGTCTTTTTATTTATTTTTTTTAAGTTTATTTATTTTGAGAGAAAGCAAGTGTGAGTGTGTTTGTGGGGGGGTGGGGGGTGGGGGCAGAGAGCAAGAGAATCCAAAGCAGTTTCGGCACTGTCCATGTAGATCTCACAGACTCGCTCTCACAAACTGTAAGATCATAACCTGAGCCGAAATCCAGAATTGGACACAACGGACTGAGTCACCCAGGTGCCCCTAGATCTTTTCTTTAATCCACTTGGAGCTGATTTCATAATCAACATTTATTGAAGTCTGTCTTTTCTTCTCAGCTCTGCAGTGCTCTAAGTGCTCTCATGCATGGGTCTGTTTCCAGCTTCTCTATTAGTCTCAACTTATAGTAATGCCAATCTTTAGTTACTAGAGCTTTTTAAATCTTGGTATCAGGTAGACCAGCAAGTCTTCTCATCTTGTTCATTTGCTTCCTGAATAACTTGGCTATTCTTGGCCCTTTGCATTTCTCTATACATTTTAAAATGAGCTTGCTAAACATCATTCTATTCCCCCCTCTCTATTAGTTTGGAAATTACATAATCCTTCCCCCTTTTTTACTGGTTACTTTAGAAATTAGACACATAATTATCAAAGTCTCAGTTAAACAAAACTTTTTTTTTTATTATAAATTTTTTTTTCAACGTTTATTTATTTTTGGGACAGAGAGAGACAGAACATGAACGGGGGAGGGGCAGAGAGAGAGGGAGACACAGAATCGGAAACAGGCTCCAGGCTCCGAGCCATCAGCCCAGAGCCCAACGCGGGGCTCGAACTCACGGACCGCAAGATCGTGACCTGGCTGAAGTTGGACGCTTAACTGACTGCGCCACCCAGGCGCCCCTAAACAAAACTTTTGAACATTAAGGATCTTAGGACAGTTTAAATCCAATTTCCACACGATCTTATTCTGCAACTTATGAATTATTGAGATTCAATAATAAGATTCAATAAATTATTGTTACTCTTTTATGCAAGCAGCATTTACCTACATTTGTCCATTCACTTCACTTCTTCCTTCACTCTTCATTCCTTCTTATATTAGACCTTCCATCTGTGTTCACTTTGTGTCTGCCTGAAGTCTGTCCTTAAGAATTTTCTTTTGTTAGGTTTTGCTGATGAATCCTGTTTCTGTTTCTTTGAAAATATCTATTATTTCAGTTTCATTGTCAAGAGCTATTTTTATTGTGTGTAGACATCTAGACTGGCCGTTACTTTCTTTTAGCACACTGAGGATATTATCTCACTGGTTTCTGATGCTATTAAAACGTCATACTTCTGAAGATAATGTCTTGTTTTGTCTTATTATTTTCTAAATTTTGTCTGTAATATGTCTAGGTTTGTATTTTTATTGTTCCTATTTGAGATTTGCTGGCCTCGAATCTATGGATTGATGTCTTTCATCAATTTTAGAAAATTCTCATTCTCTCTTCTCTTCTTAGGATGTCATCAAACCTCTGTTTGCATTTCCATAACCCTTATCCTCTTCTCCATTGTAGTTTCTACCATTGTCACTGTGAAGGTTAATTTTGTGTATCAACTTTACTGGGCTAAGGGATGCCTAGATAGCTGGTAAACCATTATTCCTGGGTGTGTCTGTTAAGAACATTTCTGGAAAGACTAGCATTTGAATTGGTAGACTAAGTAAAGAAGATACTCCACCACAGTGGGGTATCATCCAATCTGTTGAGGCCAGAATAGAACAAAAAGTTAGAAGAGTAAATTTGCTCTCTCTCCTTGAGCTGGGGTATCCATTTTCTCCTGTTCTTGGACACCAGCACTTCCAGTTCATGGACCTTTGGACTTGGGACTTATACCATCAACCCTCCAGTTCTCAGACTTTCAAGATTTGTATTGGAATGACACCACCGGCTTTCCAGGTCTAGCTGGCAGATGGTGGACTGTGGGACTTAGCCACCATAAATACGTGACTGAGTCCCTCCTAAGATATCTCCTTCTATATACCTATATATACCTATTGGTTCTGTTTCTCTGGAGGACCCTAAAATACAATACAGTCTCTCTCTAGGTAGCATTCAGGTGATTTGTTTAAATTTATCTTCTGATTCATCAATTCTCTCTTCTGCAAAATCCAATATGCTGCTAAAAGGTTGACAGAATTATTTTGGTTACTTTTTTCTTTTCTAGAAGTTCTATTTTATCCCCTCAAATGTGCTACAAGTTTTTTATAGTATACTGTTGTCTGTAATTATTGTTCAAGCTTGTTTATTTCATTAAACCTAGTAAGCATATTTATTTTATATCTGTGCGTGAAAACTACGCCAATATATTTCTGCTGCCTGTTTCTGTTTTCCTGTTGGTTATCTTTCTGCCGTGTTTCCTTGTGTGCCCTGGTTGTTTTTCACAGTGGTTACAGCCCTTGAAAAGGACTTGTAGAGGAATGATTTGCTTAGACCCTGTTCCAGGGAAGCTTTGTTTGCTTCTTCTGCTAGGTTCCTGGAGGGCACTACTTAAACAAATTCAATGAAATTCCCTGGCCTCCTGGTGCAAGGAATAATCGGGATCTAAATCTTCAAGAAGGCTGGTCACTGGCCACAACTTCTCAGGGATATGTTTTTTACCCCTTTTCCTTTCCATCTTCTAGTTTGCTCACTGCCAAGGCAGCTGTTTCTACAGTCAGTCCCCTGGAGACTGGAGGAAGGGGAACAGGTTTAGTTGTAGTGGGAAAGTCCTTTGGGGTCCCTACTTAGTGTAGAGAAACTTCTCTAAGACTTCACAACTTTAACATGCTCTGGGCCTTAACTTCTATTTGCCTTGCTCTTTTAGTTGATGAACCAAAGCCAATTTGTGTTCTGACAAATGTCTTAGGAAACAACCAGTTTTAGTGCTCTGACATCCACTTACCTCTCTGGGTTGTGCTCCCTCCATCCCAAATTTAACCTGGTAGGTCCCTAATTATCCTTTCAAATACTTTCAAGGTAACTTAAGAAAAAAAAACAAAACCCACATTGCTGTTTTTAGTGGGAGGGGAGATCAAACAACCTAGCCTGTTCAAATCAGAGACTGAATTTGTCAATGTATTTATTGTATGCTGTTTCACCAAATGAAAAACCTGAGCTTGCTGAAGTTTTAAGAGCAAGCATGCTTTTGCTTGCAATATTTTAGTGAAAGCTGAACTGAACTAATTGTAACAGTTTGCATAATACAATATACATGTGGATATTTAATAAATATCATCTGTTAATAGACAGAATGAAATTTCCTTCTGATGAAAACTTAGAATCCAGTACTTCAATTTTCCCCTTTGGAACACTTGAATTAGTTGACATTACTAGGAAATGAATACATTTTCCACTTAAATAAAATTTTCCAAAAAAAAAAATATAACCTAATCCCTTTTGAGGCATCCAAACTTACTTTAGTAAGGGATCTGTGCTAGAAAATTTGTGACAATTTGCCTTGACTTCTTAAAAAAAGAATACTAATATAATTTGTTTCTTGATGACTCATAGCAATCATCAAGAACACCAATTATTATACTATGTTCTAATACACTGATAAAATTTTTGAAAGGAGACAGGACTATGTGCATTTACATTCATCCCTAACTGTATCCATATTCTTCCTGCACACCTCCTCCTCACCCCTCAACCTTACCCTTACTGGTGTGTTTAGCATTTCTGCGCATGCCTTTTTCTTTCTTTCTTTTTTTTTCTGAGAGAGAGAGAGAGCGAGTGCACACACACACAGGTGTGTGAGTGGTAAAGGGGCAGATAAGAGAGTCTCAAGCAGGTTTCATGCTCAGCCCTGACATGGGGCTCAATTCCACAACCCTGAGATAATGGCCTGAGCTGAAATCAAGAGTCAGAGGCTCAAATGACTGAACCACCCAGGCGCCCCAGTGCCTGCCTTGTCTTTTTCTCTTTCCCTTACTATCAAAGACGTTTATGCTTTTCCTTATGCCTACTTATCCAACTTATTCCAAATCCTTCTGATTTTTTTTTAAGATTTATTTTTGAGAGAGCGTGCGTGTATAAGTGGGGGAGGGGCAGAGAGAGAGGGAGACAGGGGACACAGAGCAACAGCGCTGACAGCAGCAAGCCTGATGTGGGGCTCAAAACTCATGAACCCAGAGATCATGACCTGAGTGGAAGTCGACCACCCAGGTATCCCTTTTTGATTTGTTTTTAATACAGCTTAGGAGACCTGATATTGTTGATTCTGTTTAAGAAACGTTCACTTGTCAATATTTCCCCATTCTCACTTTTTCCTTAAAGAAAAGGGAACTAAACATTAACATTTCAATCTGTCCTAGGATAAAAACTGGAAAATTCCCAGTATTTGGACCTGATCACCATGGACACACACAGAAAAATCTACTTTATAGTAGTATTCTGCAGTTATTCAGAGTGCTGGCAATATTAAAGGTTACAGGCGAAGACCTGCAAAAAAAGACTGGAGGTTGTGACTAGGGCAAGTCAGGAAGACTGATCTGACATTTGCTCCTCACAATCAGATTACACTACTTCTAGGAGGTAGTGCAGTCTTGGTGAGGTGGAAATAAAACCCACTCTGCTCTGGACTGATTCTAGCATTGTCAAGAGTTTGCTTAAAATGCTGGTCAAAAAGAACTAAAATGCAGTATAAGATACATCTAGTAAATGTTTCCTCTTAAAACAGGTATCAGTAAGATACCTCTAAGAGGTATGACATAGATGAACCCTGAAAATATAGGGGCACCTGCCTGGATGGCTCAGTCTGACTTTGGCTCAGGTCATGCATGATCTAATGGTTCATGAGTTTGAGGCCGACATCGGGCTCTCTGCTGTCAGCAAGGAGCCTGCTTAGGATACTCTGTCCCCTCTCTCACTCATGCACTCACTTTCAAAAATAAACATAAAAAAAGACAAAAAAAAACCCCAAAAAACCCCAAAAATATTACAGAAAGTGACAGAAGCCAGTCAGAAAAGACCACATATTGCATGATCCCATTTATATGAAATACCTAGAATAGGCAAATCTACAAAGTGTATTTGCATTTGCCTAGGGCTAGGGTGAGACTAGGAGGGAGTCACGGCTAAGAGTTATACGGCTTAACAGCGTTTCTTTTTAGGGTGATGAAAATGTTATAAACTTGGTGGGGGGGCGCCTGGGTGACTCAGTCATTAAGCATCTGACTTCAGCTCAGGTCATGATCTCATGGTTCATGGGTTTGAGCCCTGCTTCTGGTTCTGAGCTGACAGCTTGGAGCCTGGAGCCTGCTTCAGATTCTCTCATGCTCTCTCTCTCTCTGTCCCCCTTCTGCTTGTGCTCTCTCTCTCTCAAAAATAAAATAAAATGAGGTGGCTTCGTGGTGCACAGGCGCACTGCGGAGACCGTCATTAAAAAAAACAAAAACAAAAACAAAGTAAATAAAATAAAATGATAAAATAAAGTAAAATAAAATAAAACGTTATAAACTTAGACTGTGGGGGGTGGTTGCACAACTTTGTGAATATACTAACAGCCACTGAAGTATACACTTTCATGGGTGAATTTTATATGTAAGTTGTCTTTCTTTTTCTCTTGTTTTAAGTAGGCTTCACACCTAGCATGGAGCCTAATGCAGGGCTTGAACTCACGACCCTGAGATAGAGACCTGAGCTGAGATCAAGAGTTGGACACTTAGCTACTGTGTCACCCAGGCGCCCCTTTGTAAGTTTGTATTTCAGTGAAAAGAAAACTTTTTTCAATGAAGAGGTTTTAAAAAGGGAAAACCATATAAATATTTTTTCAATTTTGTCTTTGTTTCCCTGAACACTGCTCTGCTTACTTTCATATGCCCAGAATCAGGTTTTGTCTGGTTCCTGATCAATGACAACTGTCCTTTAGCCAAGCCCTGAAATAAAAAGTTACACAAGCATTATTCTTATGGACCATCATAATTCTCAACGGGTTGTCTCAATCCAAAACTGCCATCTCTTCTAGGTCAAACATCTGCTTCCTTTATGTTTCTTCTCTGTAACACCAACTAGTACACTTATCTCTCAGCTGACACAATTCTACCAATGACAATTTGGAGCTGCAAGTGGCCATTTTGGGGGGAGCTTCTGACATAAACAAGACTGTTCACATGAGATGCATCAACACTATGCAACACTGGAGTGGGGATTTTAAAAGGTACTGCCGTGGATATTTCCAATGTGTGCCTTTGCTGTCACTGACACAACCCTGGTAAAACCTGGATATAGACCAGGGCACCTGGGTGGCTCAGTTGGTTAAGTGTCCGACTCTTGGTTTCAGCTCAGGTTATGATTGCACGGTCTGTGAGTTCGAGCCCTGAATCAGGCTGTGCTGACAGCACGGAGACTGCTGGGGATCCTCTGTCTTTCTCTCTCTCTGCACCTCCTCTGCTTGCTCACTCACTCTCTCAAAACAAACATTAAAAAAAAAAAAAAAATACAGATGTCCTGTTCCTTTAAAAAAAAAAAAAAAAAAGCATGGCTACAGACCAAACAATGAAGTACACTTTTAAATACCTCCAAATGAGCAATCAATTTGTTCTGGTTATTGTTTATTTTTAGGGCAGACTGAGGCTTACAATGCTAAAGAGCTATGCTGTAACGGTGGGGAAAAATTACTAGATTTTGTATTCCTGAGTGGGGAAATCCCAATTTATTCTCTAGTAACGGGACCACACATTCACTGGTATTATTATTGAAGAATTCCATAAATTTTATATCTTACTCATACTCTCCACTGTCCTTATCATCCACAAACTTCAAGAAAAATGAGGAGAACAAATATTAAGCAGTCAAAAAAAAAAAGAAATCTTGTCATTTGTGACAACATGGACACAGCATTATGCTATGTGAAATCAGAGGAAGACAAATACTGTATGATCTCACTTATATTTTTTTAAATGTTTTTATTGAGAGAGAAAGATAGAAGGAGTAGGTAAAGAGTAGACAGGGAGAGAGAGAATCCCAAGCAGGCTCTGCGCTGTCAGATCATGACCTGAGCTGTAATCAAGAGTTGGACAGTTAACCAACTGAGCCACCAGGCTCACTTATATGTGGAATTTAAACAAACTGAGCTCATAATTAACAGAGAAGAGAAAAGATGATGCTTGCCAGAAGCAGAGGGTTGGCAGGGTGGGAGAAATAGGTAAAGGTGGTCAAAAGGTATACATTTCCAGTATAAAATAATTAAGTCATGGGGAGGTAACGTACAGCATGGTGAGTATAGTTAATACTACACTGTGCATCTGAAAATTGCTTAAGAGAGGTCTTAAAAGTTCTCATCACAAGAGAAAAAATTATGTAACTATGTGTGGTGACAGATGTTAACTAAACATACTGCAGTGATCACTTTGCAATACATGCAAATATCACATGATTATATAATGCTGTACATCAATTATACCTGAATATTAATAATAAAAGAAAATATCCCTGGTCTAAATTAAAAGTTTTAACAGACCAAAAAAACGGGGCAAAGAACCCCACAAGTGGAATGCTAAAAAAACTGAATACCATGTTTACTGTTTTCTTACTTCAAAACAAAACAAAACAAGGGAGTAAATGGATTCTAAAACTATAATCATCAAAGCACTTAAAAAACCTCAAACTTCCACAGCCCTAAGTATGGTAATACTTGATAGCAGAAGAGCCTTGATAGCAGTAAGATAAATCCTCTTTTGGACCCACAAGTTATCTCCTTAGGAGTTAATAACAGACTACCTTTTACAAGTGGGAATTTCAGTTTAAATCTTAGGTTCTAACCTTTGCCCAGCTGATATGAATGAATACTTTAAGAGATTTGCAACTTATCACAAACAAGTATGAGCTGCATTTTGAAAACATTCACCAAAGAAGCTTCTGAATGATTTAAAATCTGTGGAGTTTTGTTCTTCTGGAAAAGATGCCACCAGAGAAAATTTGTCACTGAGTATCACGTAGAAAGGAATTGATAAGGTATTAACAACTGATTTAGCAGTAAAATTTCAAGGTGTTGTTCAGTAGATTCACATTTCCTAACTTAGAAGGACATACATCACATCCTTCAAACTACTATACATCTGTTCCTTCTGAGGGATTCTCCAGAAGATACAGACTTCAAAAATGAACAGCTTTTTCCAAGATTAATTTTCTGATTCTTCAGTAGTCTTTTCTATCTATCCCTTTATTCCTAATCACCACCAGTCCTGTCTATTACAACTAATGTGATTTCTCATCTTTATCCTATTGTTTTTGACTCCCTAAGATCTCATTTTGTCACTTAAGGAAAAACAAAACTCATAGGTTTTTCCGGACCAGAGCTACTCTTTTTTTTAAGTTTATTTATTTATTTTTTGGGGAGAGAAAAAGATCACGGGTGAGGGAGGTCCAGAGTTGGGGGGGGGGGCGGGGCAGAGGATCTGAAGCAGGCTCTGCACTGACAGCAAGCACAGAGCCCAGTGCGGGGCTTGAATTCACAAACCATGAGATCATGACCTCAGCCAAAGTCGGACGCTTAACCAACTGAGCCACCTAGGTGCCCCTTTAGCTACTATTTTAAATTTAACAGATCACTGAATCCATTATCCTCTGTCTCATCTGAAAAAATTTAATATTCCTTTAAATATGTCAGAAGGTAGCTTCTCTTTTAATGGCCCATTGTATCATATTATATCTCAGCTCTGAGCCTTGTGAAAAAAATGTTCCTTGATCTGACATCATCAAAATGCTTCTGCTGATGTCATTACAATCCCATCATCAAGGCCTATTCAATCAGAAAGACACTAATACAGGATACTGGGGCTATCCTGTTTCTGATAGTCAGAGGTTGTTCTCTTCGGAGACACTTCAGCCTAGTTTGCAGAAACTGTTTTAACTTTAGCCAAGGAATTTGTCCATTTTAAGGAACATAAAACTGACTCACTTCTGTCATAATGAATGATACTTATATTAGCCCAAACTCCTCACCAGGGAGGGGCAGAGAGAGTGAGACACAGAATCCAAAGCAGGCTCCATCCACGCTCTGAGCTGTCAGCACAGAGCCCGATGTGGGGCTCGAACTCATGAGCTGTGAGATCATGACCTGAGCTGACGCTGGACGCTTAACCGACTGAGCCACCCAGGAGCCCCAAGGAATTTGTCCATTTTAAGGGACATAAAACTGACTCACTTCTGTTGTAATGAATGATATTTATGTTCCCCAAACTCCCACCACTAGGATACTACTTCTTATGTGAACATAGGGTTTACAGGTGCCTGCTGCACACTAATTTACCTTGTGTATCTGGGGTAACTGTTAGGGATTTTCAGATTTTAAAACTACCACATCAAACTGTTCAACTACGGTATGTTCCTGGTGGTCTTTTGTTGGAAGGCACTGACATACTTAATAGACAGGTATTACTATCCTTACCTTATAGTTATGGAAACTCAGTGAGGTTAAATGACTTGCTCAAAGTCACACATCTACTAAGTGGCAGAAACCAGTAACAGAATCTAGATCTGTCTGACTCCAAATTCTAATTTTTAATCATTAGTTATACGACTTCTCTATATGTTCAGTGTTCTAATTCTACCTGTAATTCTAGCTGCCCACTTCAAACTAATTATTTATTCACTACTGCTGAGAAAAATGTCACATTACCTCTCAATATTCTGACCCCTGTAACAATCACTTTACTTTTAATGGCAGATTTTAAAATTTAGGAAAAACTGAATTCCTTTAACATAGCAAACTGTGGACTTTCTAGTACTATTTATTTTGTCTTTGATACATAAAGATGATACTTCAAGACAAATAATTAAAAAGCCATATTATGAATTCTTTCTCACTTATATTTTTCTTAAACTGTACCAGATATTGATGACCACCTTTTTGAGTACCAGGACTCAACCTAAATTTAGTAGTCTTTTTTCTCTTTTATTGCTGTATTTATTGATTCTCTAAACTGGGGATGTCCGATTTTACAACCCTATGCTGTGCAACTGGCAATAAAAGGAACTTAAAAGAACAAGTAAAATCCTATATGGATTAATTTCATGGATAATCAAATTATTACTTCAGAATTTTGTAATAATGGATGTATTAAATATTATATTCCCAGTCCCTAGGAAAGACAAACTACTTTCAGATAGCTTCTTTAAATAAATTAGTAAGTAAAAGTAAATACTCTTATGAAGTATTCTTACGGAATATGGAAAAAAAAGTACTATAAACATTTTTCCTTACTCCTGCCTACATACTTTATTTTTTTTTAATTTTTTAACTTATTTATTATTTGATTTATATCCGAGTTAGTTAGCATACAGTGTAACAATGATTTCAGGAGTAGATTCCTTAATGCCCCTTAGCCATTTAGCGCACCCCACCTCCCACAACCCCTCCAACAACCCTCTGTTTGTTCTCCATATTTAAGAGTCTCTTCTGTTTTGTCCCCCTCCCTGTTTTTATATTCTTTTTGCTTCCCTTATGTTCATCTGTTTAGTATCTTAAATTCCTCATATGAGTGAAGTCATATGATATTTGTCTTTCTCTAATTTCACTTACCATAATACCCTCCAGTTCCATCCACGTGGATGCAAGATTTCATTCTTTTTGACTGCCGAGTGTATGTATGTGTGTATATATATATATATATATATATATATACACACACACACACACACACACATCTTCTTTATCCATTCATCCATCGATGGACATTTCTGCCCACATATTTTGACTGCCTACTATAGCAATTTAACTTTACTGTAAGGCTTTGTTTTATTGTATAGATTTGAAGTTAAGATAGGTTAATTGAGAGTGATTACTACATTTACTGTGAAGGCAAGGAAAACAGCTTTTAGATTATTTGACTACATGATATTCAGATCATAGTTACTCACATGTCAGCTTTAAAATAGAGTCTATATCTTTGAGAGTATATATTGGAAGTAAATTATATAACTGATAAGTATATTCTACTGAAGTTCCTAACTTCTCTTAATCATGTTAGTAAGATAGAAAGGCAAAATCTGAACTGATTAGATATACTTGAGAGTGATAAAATCAGACTATTTCACATGCCTAGTTAGCAAGATATTAATATTTGGTTTCTAAGTTCTCAGATAAATGATTAAAACAGTAATATTCAGGTACACCTGGGTGGTTCAGTTGGTTGAATGTCTAACTCTTGATTTTGGCCCAGGCCATGATCTCCTGATTCATGGGATCAATCCCCGTGTCAGGCTCTGCACTGACAGCATGGAACCTGCTTGGGATTCTCTCTACTATCCCCCTCTGCCCCTCCCCTGCTAAGTAAATACATATACTTAAAAACGGTAATATTCATTAAATAGTTAATTATTCAGAAAATGTTGAGGATTAAAGACTAGTAATTTAACAAAAACTCATATGAACATATAGCTAACATCTCCTGCCATCAAATACATTACTGAATGTGTGTTCACTTGAACCCTTCAAAACTATCTTGACTCATGTCCATCAACAGATGAATGGATAAAGATGTAGTGTGTGTATATGTGTGTACACATATACACACACAAAGCAATCAATACTGCTCAGCCATTAAAAAAAGAATGAAATCCCACCATCTGGAATAACATGGATGGACCTAGAGGGTAAAATGCTAAGTGAAATAAGTCAGAGAAAGAGAAATACCATATGATTTCACTCATATGTGGAATTTAAGAAACAAAACAAAGGAAAAAAAAAGAAAACCGAAAACACTCTTAAATATAGAGAACTGATGTTACCACGGGGAAGGTGGAGGGGTAGTTTGAGTGAAATAGGTAAAGGGAATTAAGAGTACACATATCACCCGAGGCGCCTGGGTGGCTCAGTCGGTTGGGTGTCTGACTTCAGCTCAGGTCATGACCTCATCATTCTCGAGTTTGAGCCCCCTGTCGGGCTCTGTGCTGACAGCTCAGAGCCTGGAGTCTGTCTCAGATTCTGCATCTTCCTCTCTCCCTCTGCCCTTTCCCTGCTTCTGCTCTCTCTCTCAAAAATAGGGTACACGTATCATGATGAGCATCATGTAATGTACAGATTGGTGAATCACTATATTGTACCCCTGAAACAATATAACACTATATGATAATTATACTGGATTTAAAATTTAAAAAAAAAAAAAAAGAAAGAAAAGAAAAATATGACTTGATCCAAATTCAGGAATATGATCTTTAATTGGTGCTGTGGGTAGAACTGTGTCTCCCTAAAAAAGATATATTCAAGTCCTAACCCCCGATACCTAGGAATGTGACCCTATTTGGAAATAGGGTCTTTGCAGATGTAATCAAGTTAGACAAGGTCATCCTGAGTAGGGGGGCCCTGATACAAGAAATGGTGTCTTTGTAAGGTAAGGGAGATTTGGTGCCAAAAACACAAGGAAGGCACATGAAGACAGGTATAAATCAGGGGGATGCAACTACAAGTTGAAGAAAAGCAAGTACTAGTAACTGCCAGAAGTTGGAAAGAGGCAAGAAAAGAATCCTCTACAGCCTTCAAAGGAGCACGGCCTTGCTGACACCTTGATTTCAGACTTCTGGCCTTCTGAACTACGAAAGAATAAACTTCTATTGTTTAAAATAATCCAGTTGTGGTACACTTTGTTGTGGCAACACTGGGAAATTCATAGAGTGGGTCAAAATTCAAGAAATCAACAAAGTTAATACAGCAACCTTTTGGAGAAATCCTCTTTATTATTTTTTATTGGCTTTTCTTTTCTCCCTGAAGACAGCTATTTCTTAAGGATCAGTCCTTTGGTTTTAGCTCTTATATATATTTTTTCCTTGAGATTCATTCGGTCACTGCTAAAAGAAAAAGACTCAGGGGCGCTTGGGTGGCTCAGTTAGTTAAGTGTGACTTCAGCTAGGGTCATGATCTCGTGATTCATGGGTTTGAGCCCCACATCCAGCTCTGTGCTGACAGTTCGGAGCCTGGAGCCTGGAGCCTGCTTCGGATTCTGTGTCTCCCTCTCTCCCTGCCCCTCCCCTGTTCATACTCTGTATGTCTCTCTCTCTCAAAAATAAACATTAAAAACAAAAAGTTAAAAAAGAAAACAAAAACAAAAAACCGAAACTGGAAGTCTTCAGTCTTGATTTCACCAATCTTCCTTTTTCAACTGCTTTGTAGCATAACATTACTTGGACCATCACCCAAGCATAATTAACCAAATTGACCTTGTTGACTTATTCTTAAAACTAGGTTCCCACCTTCTTCCAATGATTTTCAAGTCATAGTAACTGAATTTCATAGACTCCTACCCATTATATAATTACCAATATTTTTTGTACCATTCACTAAGAAAAAGTAACTGTAAAAGATTAATTATAATAAGACATTTCTATTTAGAGAATATGAAAAATTATGACAAAAATCAATGAACACAAAATGTTATCACTATTTTTCTAGTCACCTAGAGGTCTCTAACCTTTCCCATTCCCTCAATCCCTATATTCAACATCATCAGGTAGTAATGATTCTCCCTTTATGAAGTCTCTCAATCTCTTAATATCCATTATCTTTATAGTTTTACTCTAAGCATCTTCATTCATACAAAAACAACTAGTGTAACTGGTTTCTGAGACTGTCTCTGTCTAGTCAACCTCCACTGCATACCAATACTAAATTAATTTTCCCAACTATCTGTAAATGTGTTATTTTTATTCCCTTTAAGGTAGACTCCTTATTACCACTAGGATAAAATTCAAACTTAAATGGCCTAGCTGTGACAGACACTGCTAGTTGCACACAATATGCATTCTCCAATTTTGCTTGAGGCAGTTATATACCCACTGAAATATACATCTTCTCAAATTCCCTTATAGCTAGGGAAGACCACATGACATAATCTGGCAGAAGCTTTTTAGGGATTTCTGGGAACATCTGTGCTTTTCTGACACAAGCACTGCCCCTTACTAGAATATGAGGCTAAAGATGAAGCAAACATCATGTAACCATGAAGCAATAAATTTATCGATGAAACTGGCCAACTAAGGATGGTGGATTATAAATATACAAGGGATACAAATATACAAGGAACCTAGGCTAATGATTACACTGTAAAGCCACCATACCAGTCCTGGACTTCCTACTTCTGAACACTTTATGGGATAAAAATAAAATCCTGTTTGGTCTAAGCCACTTTGAAGGGATCTGTTATCTGCAGTTGAATGCAATCCTAACTGAAACTTGTGTTTAGACTCTTCACAACATGCTCAACTGCTCATTTTGTCTTCTCTCATTATTTCTAATACTTGAAGGCTTCCATACTTTATTCACATTATTTTGCACTGAATTTGCCACTCACCAAACATGCAAAGGTCTTCCACACCTCTGTGCTTTTATTCATTTTCAAAGAAATGTCATTCCCTTTCCTGGGCAAACTTGTACTTACTAACTAAAATACACCTCGAATAATTAGTGTTAACTTGCTCTTTTTGTGGTGAAGCCTTAACACTTTGTTCATATCTCCAGCCTAGTGCTAGATTTACACATCTGCTTTCTCAATTAGACTATTAAATCCTCAGTTGCAGAGACTATGTCTTTTTTATCATGTATCCCCAACGTTTGGCACATGGTAAGTTTTCAATAAATATTTTGAGAAAGAATAAAACACTAACTGGATTTTTAAAAACTGGTATATTTTGCATTGAAAATAATTCACAATTCATATGTAACATAATCTGCCTTTATCTCATCAGAAATCGTTTAACTATTCTCTCTCGTTCCCAATCCATAACTTGTAAAAAAAAAAAAAAAAAAAAAAAGTACTAATAGCATCTAAAAAAATCCAGTTATCATGTTTTATTCTTTTTAATGTTTCCTATAGGATCCAGCGCAAAACTTTGATCTAAAAGATACTTAAAAATGCTCATATTGACTTGAAAAACATAGAAAAACATCATGAAACACACAGAAGACATTATACCTATAGAGGAAGACTGTGGACTAATCAGAAGGTCTTCTTGGACTTGTTCGCTTCCCGGCACTGTCTGCTGATCACTCAGTGAGCTCTGAGATGCACTGACAGGCTGAGACACTTCCTCATGGACTTCCTCATCACTTAACCTTTCTACTTTGACCCGGACATCTTCTTCGGTACCCAGTGGCAAGGCAGTTTTTGTGCTCTCACAAGTCACATAATCAGCCATTCTTCTACCTGTCTCAGATGGGCCGGGTAATTCTAAAGTCCGGGTATTTTCTACCTGTTTAGACTTATCAGGCTGAATCCTTCGATCAATTCCAAAAGGAAAAGTCCAGGGAAAAGCTAAAGAAGAGTCAACTGGTTGATTTCTATTTTCTGAGTAGGAAGCTGAAGAATTCAATACCTGGGGAGAACTTGTTTGCGTGCTACACTTCACAGGACTTTCAGGAGACATAACAATGTAGCTTTTGCGCTTTCTCCGGGATTCTCGGCAGACAGGAATGGTTCTTTCTACCACACTGCACTCTGAAGACACAGGAGAAATACTTCCATCTCGGGAAGTAAAATTGCAGTTTGAGTTATTTTCTTGTCCAGCATCTAGACCCTTTTCTGATTGGCTGTTGGGTGTATTCCATAAAATGCTTGATTTCATGAACTCTGAGCAGGTGCTAGCAACACTGAACATTTGCATATAGCTGGCTGCAGCTAGAACATCAATGATATTTTCTGTGTTAATTGACAGAGTGGCTGTGTACGCATATTCTAAAAGGGGTATAAAGCCAGTTACTGTAACATGATGCAAATCCAACACATTCTTGTTCTCATCCTCTGCTTGGCCTACAAGTTTGGTGCGAAAGAAATCACTGCAAGCTGCTAGTACCACCTTATGTGCCCGGAAGATTTTGTCCTGGACACGAATAGTGATATCACAAAAATGTCCATCATTTCGCAGCATATTTAGCTTTCCAAGCATTTCCTGGCTGTGGGAAGAGGAGCTATGAGTAAATGTTTTCACACCCATCTTTTCCTTCCTCTTCTACAGATGCTCTTCAAGGATGCAAATGAATCAGAAATGTCCTAAAAAAATACATAAAATAAGCATTAATTGATAGTTTAGTGGTTGAAATAGAAGGTGGCTTACTTTATTTTCATGTAGCCACTGTGTTAAATAAAAAAAGCTGAAGGATGGTAGTGAGAAAGTTCAAGGTAGAGAATATATTATTTTCTCTAACATTCCCCCAAACTCTCCTATCAGTGGAGTCTGTGAGCTAATGTTTAAAGGAGCTGGATAGGGGCGCCTGGGTGGCTCAGTCGGTTAAGCGTCCGACTTCAGCCCGGGTCACGATCTCGCGGTCCGTGAGTTCGAGCCCCGCGTCGGGCTCTGGGCTGATGGCTCAGAGCCTGGAGCCTGCTTCTGATTCTGTGTCTCCCTCTCTCTCTGCCCCTCCCCCGTTCATGCTCTGTCTCTCTCTGTCTCAAAAATAAATAAAAAACGTTAAAAAAAAAAATTAAAAAAAAAAAAAAAGAAAAAAAAATAAAGGAGCTGGATAGTTTTAAATAATAATAGTTTGTATATAAGACAATTAAAGAGTGTTTTCTATATGTCAGACACTGTTCTAAATGCTTCACATTTGATAATTTAGTTGATTGTCATCTCTCTGTCAAGAAGTACATCATTACCCCTGTTTAACAGAAAAAGGTTAACTATCTTGCTAAAGTCAGAAAGTTATTAAGTGGCAGAGCCAGGATTCAAATCCAGACAGGCTGGTTCCACAGCTTACCCTCTTAACATCGATGCTATATATATACTGCCTCTCTTAGGCTATAAAGTGAATAAATATAGGTGGTTAAGACTTCAAATTTTAGAATGTGATAGGTCTGGATTCTTTCCTCAACAATTCCTCCACGGTTATTTCAGGATTAAATGAAACAATATATACTGTGGTTAGCACAGCATTTGGCACTTTGTGAATGCTCAACAAATGAAACCAGTTATTATTGTTGTATTATTTATATTACTAATACATTAATAATTTATTTATATTACCAATACAATGAAACAAACTTTCTGGAAGTAAATTTATTTTAAAAAATGGTTAGAAATCAATCAGTTGATTGGATTTTCCCTTAAAAAAAGAAGTTAGTTTTGCCTTGACAAGATTTCACATTTATTTACTAAAAATACAAAAAACTGATATTCTCAAATAGTTTTAAATTAGCACATCTAATAATGCTTCAGTTTTTACAGCACTTTCTCCCTAACCTCTTTTTACACCCTCTATGTGAAGTCAGGAAGGCTTATATTATCCCCTTAGTAAAGATAAGAAAGCTAATGCTCAGAAAAGCTTTGTGACCAATGAATGACAACCAAAGCGACGATCTGGATCCTTTGACTCTTAGATCACTGTACTTTCCCAGGGTAAAAAAATATCAACAATGTACATCAGTCATTTTATCTGTGATAAATAACTTTTTTTTTTTTTTTTTTTTTTACTGTTAGTACTGAAATAAATGCAAAATAAAGCCAATTTGGAGAAATACTTATTGTAAGTTGTCTCTAGGTAAAAGAAGATTTCAAATGCTTCAAAAATACAACCATCAATTTTAAAAGATGCTACAGATGATGAATCTTTAATGGACCTGGAAAAATGTTTGCTTCTGAGTATTAAATGAATGCACAATTACTGACATAGAGTGAACACTCAATAGTAGTTATTATTATATATTTAGTGAAAAACGTGATGAAAGAGTATTTGTATCTATGCCACACACACAACGCAAGAGAACATGAGGTCTTAACCTGAGATTCATGAGTTCCCTAAAGGAACTGTATACAGATCCTTCTGAAACTGTATACAGAATAATGTATCATATTCAAATGGAATGTTCATCATCTTCAAAGGAATCATTGGTAGTATTTATTGGTATTTATTGGAGTATAGGAGTATAGGAGTATGGAGTATAGGAGTATTTATTGGTAGGAGATATTTATTCCCTCTGGTTTTATTTATTTTTTTTTTGCACATTAAAAAAATTTTTCTTAAAAAAAAAAAAAACCAAAAAACACACAAAAAAAACTCCAGCATACTGCTACAAAACCAGGGTTTCAGGTACTCTTGGTTAAAACTACGAAGTCATACAGGGTAGGTCTACTTTTTCCTTCCCCTTGAAAAAGCCTTCAAAAATGAAGATGGCAATCACATTCCATTCTTTCCTATGATTTCTCTTCTTCAAAGATCCCTTTAAATGCTCCTTAAAATTTGCTTGCTCTCTTTGCTGTCAACAATCTTCACTTTTTAATGTTCCTTTAAGACTGGTTCCCAGGGGGGTGTCTGGGTGGCTCAGTCGGTTGAGCGTCCAACTCTTGATTTCAGCTCAAGTCATAACCCCAGGGTCATGGGATCAAGCCCTGCGTTGGGCTCTGTGCTGGGCATGAAGCCCGCTTAAGATTTTCTCTCCCTCTGTCCCTCCCCAGCTCTCTCTCTGTCAGGAGAAAAAAAAAAAAAGTGGTTTTCAGAACTGTACACAATATGGCAGGTATGGTAGGATTATAACTGAGCATAACTTTACTATTTTTACCTCCCTTGTTTTGGGCACAAGTATTAGTAAGACTGAATCAGGATTCTAATAGTCAAAATATAACCAATTTTATTCACATTATTCAAACCTTAATAGTGGATTCAAGAGATGTGAGACACTTTATTATGTGAAGGGTGGTACACAAGTACAAATAAAACACTGTCTTTGACCTCAAGCTTACAGGCCTCATGAAAAAGACATGTTCCTAACCAAGGTACAAAAGGTGTGCAGCATACACGAGTGAAAGCAACAAATGAAATAATTCTGAATGTACAAGGTAGAAGAGGCATCACTGAGGATAGAGCCTAATGAAAGTAGAATTCTTCCAGGTGATAAAGCATTTGAAAGGAGTTCCAGGCTATCATGGGATCACGAAGTGATCTCAATGACTGCTCACCATCATGATGTGCCTCCCTGTGCAATCTATGCATTGTATTGGCAAACTGTTAATGGGCACCGTATGACATTCTAAATGTGAGCATGCACATGACACTAATATAACACTGTATGTCAACTATACTGGAGTTAAAATAAAAATTTTTTAAAAAATGTGAGCGTGCAGAAGGCAATGTCAGTTCAAACATCAAACAATCCCATAAACATCCCTTTGAATGTTCTATGCAGATAAAATGTGTATGTGAAGGAGAAAAAAGAAAAGAAAAAACCTAAAGCTTTCCAGTTGAATAAATATAAGGCCACTGAATATTCTAACATGGGAAGACAAAAGGTTCAATCTGAGACTCTTTCTTGTCTGATAACAGAAAGGATAAAAGTCATAAAGCCCTTTGTCAAGATAGCCAGGCAAGGCCACTGAAGTAATTATCTGACCATTATCAAAGATGAGTTCAAATACAAATCTACTTTATACACCATTCCCAAAGTCAAATAACCACGACACAACTAAGCAGCTAAAACTGGTCTAAGCAAACCACCGTTTAACATACTTGCTGATTTCTCTCATAGGAATGAAATGGAGAGAAAGAAAATGGGAGGACTATATATAAAGGTTTTCTTTGATTTGCTGAACTATAGTAAACTGGTTTCTTTAAAAGCCTGGCTTATAAAGAGTGCTTGGTTTGATTGGGATCATGTGGTTCAGGGAGGAAAGCACATGCCTTCAGAGCAAGTGACATAGTCTTAATCCAGGGACTATCTGCATGAACAAAGATGTCGAAGGCAGGGAATTAAATGGCATTTGGAGAGCATGTGCACAGGGGTCTTAAAATGAAACCATTTCAATCTTGGTTTGGGTAGAGGCCTCAGATACTGCTGGCCAAAGTGAGATGCAAGTCCACCTATGCAATAAGGTAGTAGAAAACAGTCTTTCAACTTTGAGTTATATTCACCTACAATGTTCAAAGAGTTAAATGTTACAAAAGGATTTTTGCAGACAGTCATCAGTGTGCTTTGAGTTCCAAACCCCATCCTACTCCCTCCTACTCTTCTGCAAGGCAAATGGGTTGAGACATGTTTGCTCTTTGTCTTCGGTCTATGGAAAATGTATGTCACACTTGAAAAAAATCTAAAGGGTAGAAGTCTGATTTAAAGTCTGGCCAAGACTAGGAAGTATGCTTATCATCTCCCAACAGTATATAAAAACAACACAGTAGAGTGGTTGAGAAGGGACTATGGAGCCAGAGTGCTGGGTTTGCATCCTGGCACTGCCTTTATGTTCAGTGGGCTGGTGACCTTAGGCAAGTCACTAACCTGTGCTTTTAACTTCTTCAACAGTAAAAAAAAAAAGGGCTAACAGAATACACCTCAGAGATTTCTGAGGATTAACTGGTCTAATATACGTACAGTACCTAGCAGAAAATAAATGTTGTATTAAATATTAGTTGCTGCTGCTGCTTTTATTACTATTAAAGATCTTTTATTCTTACTCAACCCTTGCCTCTCTCAACCTGAAGAGGCCAGAAACCACAGTTAGCAAATGAAGAGGAATAAAAGGACAAAGAGGAGAAAAACCGAAAGAAAAAGGAAGCCAAACAAACCTCACTTTTCACTATAGGCCTATGGTACAACTGAGGTGGGAAAGGAGGGAATCCTTTAACTCTGAGTTAAGTTTATTAGTTCTTGAAAATAGTCAATTCCTGAAAGTAACCAGAAAAGACTTGCCCTTCAAGGAGCCGAAGGAAGAACTTAACACCACAGAATACACTTAAATGGACAATGGAAGACAAAAATAAAATGGATTATGAGTAGCTTCCACAAGTTATGCTTGTTCAATGTAATGGTTACACATATAAACTACAAAGCCTGATATAGCTAGCTGTATGGGAAGAGAGGAAGATGAAGATTAGACTGGGAAATGCCTTGTATACCATGCATTTATGATATGCATCTCCCAATACATGTCTGTGGAAACTGAGTCGCATGATAAATTCTATAATAAAAAAATGACATGGACTAACATATTTTGGAGATACTGCAATATCATATATTGTGACAAAACTTATGATGAAACTACACTATTTGAAAAAGTCATCCATAATATGGATACTTTGGAAGCCAGAGAGTATAACCTGAAATTTTTATCAATTACGTAATTCTTTTAAAGAAACTTCTCATTTTCCCGTGTGTATATGAATATGTATGTAGTTATAGATTAAGAGCTCATTCAAAATTCTTGAATAAAATATTACTTAATTCCAATTTATACTAATGTAGAATTCATGCAGCACTTAAAAGTAATAAAATCTATTTGTGTAATAGTTTGCAATTTGAACTAGTAATTCAGAAATAGTTTCCTTCCTGCCCACCCCTCCCTTTTATTCCAAATCCCTGATGAATAGCATACATGCTTATGAAAGCAGTAAGCAGTAGCTGCTAAATCCTATGTGGTCATTTTGCAGTTGGGTTGAAATGTTTTTGACAAATAAGGTATATAGCCTAGTTGTAGAAAAAAAAAAAGGTTTAAGTTAGACAAATCTTAGGTTTTGAATGCTGACTCTTCCAATTATAAGTAAGGAATTAAATCTCAGTCAAGTTACTTCATCTGTCTATTCTTGTTTGCTCCTATGTAAAAGGAATAATGGAAATCACACTTCCAAGACAGTCAAGAGGATTAAATTAGCACAATTTCTGGTATTAAGTAAGCATCCAATACATGTTAGTTACTATTATTACCTCCAGAAAAAGTCAGAAGTGAAATGGAGATCAAATTTCATGTCTACTCTATTTATGATACAGATCATATTTTGAATTATGTTTATTTTGATTTAGAGATTGGCTAATAAAAATTATCAGAGGATTTGAGATTAAAATGGAATAGCTCTTAGCATATAAAGTGAGATGGCTGCCTAAAATGATAAAAGAAAAAGTGATGAAGACTGCTAATCTTGAAACTAATTTGGGAAGATGGGAAAACTTAATATTTAATAAGAATTTGCATGTTTAAATATTGACACATTTAAAACTGGACACTACCTCTCCCAATGATACTAACAAGGTTTTCATTATGTGAAAACTGAACTGAGATAATTTCATTTCAATCCTATATCCTAATTAAAACCAATCAAAGAAAGAAGGTTATGGAAAGGGACACTGATTTTAAGATGCCTCTAAGAAAAGGAATATCCAGCTGGAAATATATGAAGTTGTCTATACCAGGCGACTATCTGCTCTGTAGCAGATGTTAACAGTAGGAGCTTTAAAAACATGTTATCACATATGACGTAAAATGATAATCCGATTTTACAGAGGAAATTGAGACTTGGGATACTGCTTTGCTCAAGGCACTTATGTTTGTTTATGCCACTGCTAAGGACTTAATGAGATCTTATTCAATAGGTATGAGTAGCCATTGGGGAGTAGTATAGTTATATCTACATTTTTTTTGGTTATTCTGATGGCAATTCAGAGGGTAGATTTGAGGGTAGCTATCGTTAACAGTATGAGTATATGATAAAATAAAGCACCGAGGATAGAGAAAATACATCTAAGGAATATTTGGGAGGCAAAACGACCTAGGCATGATTTCCTATCAGGGATCAGGTAGGGGAGTAGCTAGGAGAGAAGAATCTGACTCTAGGTCTCCGACATGGGGGTGACTAAGCGGATGGTGTTTTCACCAAACAAGATAGAGAATGAAAAAAGAATGGTTTTGGTAGCGATTAATGATGAACAGAAAGAATATTTTGGTTTTAGACATACTAAATTTGAAAAACTTTTGAGAGGAATATTTGTATAAATTTATATATGAAATTGCCCATTCTGATCTGGAGTTCAGGGAAGAGGTTAGGGCTGGACCTATGTAAGTCACTGATGAATCTCATTCTATTGATTTTGTTAGAACTAAAGACATCTAAAGAACATGTAAGAAAGAATGTGAAGGCAAGCTGTGAGAAGCTTGGGGCAGGCAGAACAAAAGGATTTAGTGAAAACACTTTATGGTATCTAATTTATTTTTTGATCCTGTCTAGTATCTAGCATAATATACACAGAAGAGTCTTTGAAATATGTGAATGGATAGATTTTATTTCTATCTGGTCTGGCTATATATATATAGTACTGTATCTATATGTATGTATAGTACTGTATCTATATGTATGTATTTCTATCTGGTCTGGCTATGTATATAGTACTGTATCTATATGTATGTACTGTATAGATATATAGTACTGTATCTATATGTATTTATTATCAAGGGTTGAAGGTAAATAAAAAGTTGCAATTAGAATTTATAAAATCTTAAATTTGAATTAAAAGTATCAGTATGAACACATAATGAATACCTCTAGCACCTAGACTGGCTTCCAAATTCCATTTCCCACTAAAAAGAATCATGGCTCTTTACAGAAATGGCTGATTGCATTTCTGGGCCAGTAAATGTCTACCTGGAACATCTTAACAGACAGCAAAGAGGCTTTTAAAGATAGCTTCTTTAATAAACACATGAAACAGGTTTAGATTCATGAGCTCATCTAACACTAGAAACAAAAGCAAAGCTAATTTGTCACCTTTAAAAGATGCTATTGAAACAAATAATTATTTTGAAAACTGGTTTTAAAAGACAGGAAAGAATAAGGCATTTATCCTGGCTTTTCAATACAAATGGTATTTTTGGATAATCAAACAATATGAAAGGAGGCTTCTCTTTAGAAATGTTCCAGCTAATAAATGAAGGAATATCAGAAGTATAAGATAACCATTTTGCAACCCCCACCCCCAAATGAAGAGGTATTGATCAATGGTTTACAACTTGACAAAGGCAGTAAAAAAGACTGAACAAAACTTTAAACCCAACTATCAATTCACAAGAAATACAGCGGTGACAGGAACATGTTAAACTATACCACTGCAATGCAAACAGCAAAATCTAGATTATGAGAAACTCCATAGGACAAAAAACTTGTTTTTTAAAACTAATAAATAGCAAGGCAAAAAAAAGACATAAAGAGGGAACTAAAATAGGGAACTTGGTAGATTAAGAGACTTAAAAGATTTTATGAATCAATCACACTGTGCAGAAGTATCTTATTTGAAACAAATGAATAATAAATTTATGAGATAATTGGAAATTTGTTTTCACTATCTGATATCAAGAAATTATTAATATGTAACATGACTATATATTTTATAAAACAGCTTCAGACATAATTCACATCCCATACAATTCACCCTTTTAAAAGTGTTTAAATTCAAAGATTTTTTTAGTATGCTGACATTTTGAGTCTAGCCATCCTAGTGGGTGTGAAGTGGTATTTCATTGTGGTTTTGATTTGCATTTCCCGGATAACTAATGATGTCAGGCGTCTTTTCATGTGCTTATTGGCTATTTGTATAACCTCTGGAGGAATGTCTATTCAGATGCTTTGTCCATTTTTAACCTGGGTTATTCGTTGTCATCTTACTGAACTATAATGTAAAAGTTCTTATATACTTTACATACAAGTTGCTTATCAGACATAGGGTTTACATACATTTTCTCTCATTCCGTGGGTTGTCATTTCACTTTCTTGACAGTGTCCTTTGAAGCACAAAAGTTTTAAATTTTGATGAAGCAGAACATCTATTTTTTCCTTTTGTTGCTTGCGCTTTTGGTGTCATATTTGAGAATCCTTTGTCAAATCCAACATCATGAGTATTTACCCTTATGTCTTCTTAATAGTTTTACTTCTTACAGTTAGGTCTTTGATTTTTGAGTTATTTTTTTTTTTAATATGTGGTATGAAGTTCAACCTCATTCTTTGTATGTGGCTCTCCAGCTGTCACATCACAATTTCTTAAAAAGACTATTTTCCCCCACTGAATGGTCTTGGCACCCTTGTTGAAAATCAGTTAAGCACAGATGTATGGGTTTATACCTGGATTCTCGATTCTATTCCATTGTTTTGTTTTGAATTTTTTTAAATGTTTATTTATTTTTGAGAGAGACAGAGACAGAATGAGAGTAGGTTAGGGGCAGGGCGAGAGGCAGACACAGAATCTGAAAAGCATGCTCCAGGCTCTCAGCTATCAGCACAGAGCCTGGCGCGGGGCTCGAACTCATGAGCTGTAAGATCATGACCTGAGCTGAAGTCCGACGCTCAACCGACTGAGCCACCCAGGTGCCCCTATTTTCCAATGTTCTATATGTCTATCTTTATACCAGTAAAATGCTTTGGTCACTGTTGCTTTGTAGTCCCTCTGAAATCAGGAAGGGTGAGTCCTCTGAATTTGTCCTTTTGCAGTATTGCTTTGCCTATTCTGGATTCCTTGCAACTACAAAATATGAATTTTAGAATCAGGTTGTCAATCTCTACAAAGAGTCAGGTGGGACTGTGTTCAATTTGTAGATCAGTTTGGGGAGTAATGTCATCTTTACAACATTGAGTCTTTCAATCCATGAACATGGGGTATTTTTCTATATATTTAGACTATCTTTAATTTCTTTCAAAAATATTTTGGGGTGCCTGGGTGGCTCAGCTGGTTAAGCGTCTGACTTCGGCTCAGATCATGATCTCATGGTTTGTGAGTTTGAGCCCTGTGTCAAGCTCTGCGCTGAGAGCTCAGAATCTGGAGCCTGCTTCAGTTTCTGTGTCTCCCTCTCTGCCCCTCCCCAGGTCATGCGGTCTCTTTCAAAAATGAATAAACATTAAAAAAAAAAGTTTTACATTTCCTTTGTTAAATTTATTCCAAGTATTCTTTTTGATGCTACTGTGAATGGAACGGTATTCTTAATTTCATTTTTGAGGGTTCATTGTTCATAGCATTACTTTGTAATTTTTATTATTTTCTAGGTTTAGTTTGCTCTTTTTCCAGTGTCTTCAGGTGGAAGGTTGGTTTTTAACTTGAGATCTTCCTTCTCTCTTAATATAGGCATTTACAGTTATACGTGTGCATCTAAGCTCTGCTACTACTGCATATAAATTTCCGCATGTTGTATCTTTATTTTCATTTACCTCAGAATGTTTTCTGATTTCCTGTTTGATTTCTTCTGCGACCCACTGGTTATTTAGGAGTGTGTTGTGTTATTTTCACATATTTTTGAGTTTCCGAAACATTTTCCTGCTATTATTGATTTCTAATTTCACACCATTCGATTCTCAGAACATACTTTGCATTATCTCAACCTTTTAAAATTTATTGGTTTATGACCTAGCCTATGGTCTACAATTGGAGAATGTTCCATATGCTATATGAGAATGTGTGTTCTACTCTTGTTGCTGGGTAACTGTTCTATAGATGTCTTCTAGGTCTAGCTGGTTTATAGTGCTTATTTCCTGGTGATTCTGTCTAGCTATACACTACTGAAAGCAGTATATTGAAGTCTTCAACTACTAATGTTGAATTATCTGTTCCTCTCTTCATTTCTATCCATTTTTGTTATACTTATTTGGGTACTGTAATTATTATTTTCCTGATAAAATGACCCTTTTATCATAAAATGTCTCTAGCAACTTTTTGTAGAAGTCTATTTGGTCTGTTGTTGGTACCACCAGGTCAGCTTTCTTGTAGTTGCTGTTTGCATGATATATCTTTTGCTATCCCTTTTTACTTTCAATTTATATCTATCTTTGAATCTAAAATGTATGTCCTGTAGACAGCATATAGCTAGCTCATGTTTTTTATTCCAGTTTGATATCTGCTTTTTGACTGTTTAATTCATTCATATTTAATATTATTGACATACTGGGTTTATGTGTGCCATTCTACTTTGTTTCTGTATGTTTTGTCTTTTTTGTTCCATTATTCTTCCTGTAGTGCTTTCTTCTGCATTAAGTGAACATTTTCTAATGTAGAACTTTAATCTCTTCCACAATTTTCCACTATTTTTTTTGTTATATTTTCAGTAGTTGCTCAAAAATTTACCATAGAAACCTTAAACTTATCAGAATCAGCTTCAGATTTTTACTAGAATAATGCTAGTGACATATAAAACATTACTCATATATAATTCTATTCACTTCCCTCTTTTATAGTATTCTTTATATATATCTATAAATGTTACAAACACATGGTTATGATTATTACTTTACCATCTGTAGTCATTTGTATATCCCAGTAAAGCTTTGTTCCCACCTACCATTTTTGTGCTGTTACTGGCAAATATATTCCATGTTATAGACCCAACATTATACTATATACATATAACTTGCTTTTTAAATCAGTTATGAGGAGAAAAATATTCATTTCTACTGTTTTTTATAATTACATATCTACCTATATCAGTGCGTTTTTTTTTTTTTTTTTTTTTTTTTGCATGCATGCATGCGTTCAAATTACCATCTGGGGTCATTTGCTTTCAGCCTTAGGTTTTCTTTTAGTATTCCTTGTAAGGCAAGACTGCCAGTAAGAAATTCAGTTTTTATCTATTTGGTAAAATATTTTGCTTTTCATTTTAGAAAGACAATAAAGAATTCTTGGTTGACAGTTTCCTTCTTTGAAGGACACATTGAGTGTATTTTCCAATTGTTTCCTGGCCTCCACTTTTTCCTAGGAAGTCATCTGTTAACCTGAGGGAGGGTTCCATTATAGAGCTGTTTTCTCTTGCTGCTTTCAAGATTTTCTCCTTTTCTTTGACTTTCAGCATTTTTACTACAATGTGTCAGTTTATAGGTCTTTTTGCATTTTTCTTACTTGGGAGTTCACAGAGTTTCCTGGATGTGTAGATTACATTCTTCAAGAAATTTGGGATGTTTTCTGCCATTATTTCTTTGAATTTTTTTTTTTTTTCTGTTCCTCACCCCTCTCTCTAGTTCTTCTAGTATTCCCATTTATACATATGTTGGTGTGCTGGATGGTGTCCCAGATTTTTCTGAGACTATTCACTTTTATCTTTTTTTCTCTCTGTTCTTTGGTTTGTATAATCTCTACTGAGCTATGTTCAAGTTTCCTAAGTCTTTTTCCTGCCAGATAATAGCAAAAAAATAATAATAAATTTTTTTTAAACTTCAGTTACCGTACTTTATAATTCTAAAATTTCCATTTCGCTCTTTTTCACAGTTTCTATTTAATATTGGTATTCTCTATTTAATGCAAAATTGTCACTATACATTCCTTTACGTCTTCAACCATTATCCTTTAGTTCTGTGAACACACTTATAAATGGCTACGTTGGAGTCTTTTTCTGTTATATCTGACATCTGGTCTGTTATAGGCACAGGCAGTTTTTGTGTGGCCTGCTTTCCCCCCAGTGTTTGGGTCATAATTTATTTCTCTGCATGTTTTACAATTTTTTTGTTGGAAACAGGACAAATCCAACAATATATTGTAAGCAACTCCAGTTACTGTTCCCTCACCCCACTTCCTGATATTATTGATATCTGCTTTATTTTTTAGTGACTAGCTAGATTTTTTAAAGTGACCTCTATTCTGCCACCCCAATACCCACAGTGTTAATCCTCTGAGGTCACTCCTCAGGGAGGTGCATCTTTGGATATGTCCACAGTTACCAGACTTACGGTGATATCAGTAGGGCTCTCTTTTCCCTTACCGCACTCAGATGTTAAATTCCACTAATTGCTCTGTTGTTTTTCAACAGTGACCTGGGGCATAAATTGCTCTATAAATTAATCCAAAGCAATTATGGCTCCTTTGAGGGAACAGCTTCTGAGATCCTTGATTTGATATTTGTTGTGACCATAGGTCGTCTTATTCTTTTGGTTCTCTCCTGCAGACCATCCAGCAGTCTAGGCTGTAGGTTGACTAAATACAGTCTTTTCCTAATTGCCTTTCAACACAACTACTGTTCTTGAGAGCACCTGTAATTTTGAAGTTCTACACACTGTGTTTCAAATGAAGTCAGTTGTTTTGAGAAGAGATGAGGAACTGTTTCATGGTCTGCTTCTCCTCCCAGGCAAAATCTCTGAGACGAGCTCTGGAGCAGAGGATGGAGATAACGGCAAGCTCCTCTCTCAGCAATACCCCTGCTCTAGGTGTTGAGTGCTTGGTGAAGGGGGAATAATAACTGGTGGTCTTCTAGTTTTACTTGTCTGTTAAGGAACCATCACTTCATGAGCTGAGACAAGGATGACTGGGGTCCCAGTATTCTCAGTTGTGCCAAAGGTTCCATAAGTGGGGCATGGGTGAAAAAAAAGGAGGCCCAACTCATCAAACTTCACTCATTGTTACATTCATTGTAAACAGCCTAAACATACCAATTAAAAGACAGAGGACTATCAGATTGGATTGAAAAAAGACAGAAAGATGGAAAATTATCCAAATACACTATTTCTATAAGTTTCTACAAGAAACGCATTTCAAGTATATTTTAGGTGGTATGAGAAGTGAGATAATTCGTTTTCTGAAATCCCAAATAAAAGCTGTGCTGTCTAGAAGTATGTATGAGCCCCCCCGCCCCGCCCTCTCTGCACAATGGAGTCCCAAACCCTAAGACACTTCACTTCCTGACACTTCACTTTTCCCTGTCTTCCATTTCACGGGCTTATTTTTTGCGGGCTTTGCAATGAGCCTGTGCCAAAGAACTGAAGTTTCTGCATCACCTTAAGGAATGTACATTTGTTCCAATCAGACTACTTTTTGGCCTTAAATGAGCATAGGTGACTTCTGGATAAGGCTGTAACCTTTGTGGTACTCAGCCAATGAGGAATCAGGGGAGGGACTTGATGCTAGGAGATAAACTGCCTGCTGTAACTGACCTGAGTGTGCCTGTCCATCAGACACCTGCTCTTGCAAGAACATTGATTAAAGCCTCACTTCACGCTGCTCCAAGTCTCCATGTCCCTCCTTGATTGGAGCAGTGGACTTATGTCTCACAGTGGGTAAAAGGAAACATAAACCGATCAATAGAATATACTAATCAATACTGAAATACTACCATATACTAATAAAAAAAAAATACTACCATATACAAATCAATTGTCCAGACCATGCTAAGCCCCACATTAGCAAACTAGAACTTAGCTAAGTTTCTGTGCTTGGCTCTTCCAGAAAAGTAAAGCCTAGGCTAACCAATAGCACTTGCCTGCTCAGCACAACCTGCCTCCAAGACTTTCCTTTGCTCCATATAAGGAAAGTAACCCGGCTTTAACCAATCAACAAATGCCTACCATAAATTCCTCGTTCCTACTCATGTAGTCTATAAAACCTTCCCACTTAGTACAATACTCTGGAGCTCCACTCTGTCTCTATAATAGATGCTGCCCAATTCATGAAACACTGAATAAAGCCAACCAGATCTTTTCACAAGTTATGATTGTTGGATTTTTTCTTTAGCACACTACAGATATAAAAAAGAGAATACTATGAACAACTGTACACACATAAATTCAAAAATAAAGACAGACCAATTCCTGAGATAACTACACATAAAATTCAACCAAGATGAAAGAGATAACCTAAACAGTCTTATAAATGTTAGAAACTGAACTGAGAATTAAAACCCTCCTAAAGAAGAAATCTTCAGGCCCAAATGGTTTTACTATAGAATTCCATAAAACATTTAAAGAAGTTAACACCAATCATACACTCTCTTCCAGAAAATGAAAGAGAACACCACTAATTTTTTAAGTCCAGCCTTACTCAGATACCAAAGCCAAAGTCTGTACAAAAAAGAAAACTACAGAACAAAACCCTTTGTGAACCTAGATGTGAATCCTCAAACATATATTAGCAAATCAAATCTACCAATACAAAAATAAAAATAAAATACCACAATCAAGTGGGGTTTATCTTAGGATTACAAAGCTGGTTCAGTATTAAAAAAAAAAAAAATCAGTCAATTTAATCAGTCATATTCACAGTCTAAAGAAGAAATACTACATGATAATTTTAACTGATACAGAAAATGCATTTGAAAAAATTCAGAATCCCTTTATGATAAACTCTTAACAAACTAGGAATGTAAGGGAACTTCTTTAACTTGATAAAAAGCATTACAAAAAAACCTACAGGTAACAGCATACTTACCAGATAAAGATTGGATACTTTCCCCCAAAGATAAAAAAAAAAGGCAAGAAAAAGAACCAGAAGGAGGAGTGTGTATGTGCGCGTGTGTGTATGGAAGGAAAAAAATAAAACTGTTTCTATGCTGATGTGATTATCTACACCTAAGGAATCTTAAAAGAAAAAAAAAAGCCTCCTAGAATTAGTAAATGACAGGATACAAGGTCAACAGGAAAAAGTCAATTGTATTTTGATACAGTACCAAGAAAATAGATTATGGTTGCTGAGGTCTGGAGGGTGGGGGAAATTTGAGGGTGATGGCTAAAGGGTTCAAGTTTTTTGGGGGTAATGAAAATATTCTAAAATTGATCGTCGTGACGGATGTACAAATAAGTGAATATGCTAAAAAGTCACTAAATTCTGACACTTTAAATGGTGAATAGCATGTGTGGTATGCTAATTTTAAAACCATTATAAAATATAACTGAAAATAAAAAATTTGTCAAGAGAGAAGTTGAACAGGAGAATGAAGAAAACAGGGGAAAGAATCAGTAAACTTGAGGAAAGAATAAAAATTACTCAATTTGAACAGAAAGAAAAATAGACTTAAAAAATGAAGGGAAACCAGGGCCTAGGAACTATATAAAAAAAGATCATTCGTATCCTTAGAGTCCTGAAAGAAGAGAAGAGAGAAGATGGGGCTGAAAAACTATTCCTCTCCCCACACAAAAGAGGTTGAAAACTTCCCAAATTTGGCAAAAACCCTAAACCTAGAGATTTGAAAATCCAAAGAAGATATATCCAAAGAAATCCATGCTTAGATTTATCACGATCAAACTGTTGGAAACTAAAAACAAAGGAAAGATCTTGAAAGCAGCAAGACAGGAATGAATGACTCTTATTAGGGGAAAACAATTCAAATAACCAGAAAATTTTTCATAAAAACTCATGAGCCCAGATGGAAGTGGCACAACACTTTGCAAGTATTCAAAGAATCTGTCACTCAAGAATTCTATATCCAGTGAAAATATCCCTCAGTAATGAAGGGGAAATCTAGACATTTTCAGATGAATGAAAAGTAGAGAATTTGCTGCCAGCAGATCTACCCAAAAAGAATGGGTACAGATCTTGAAATGGGAAGAATGATAGAAAAAAATACAGGCGATAATCCTTCTTCTCCTCTAACTTTTCTACATTATGTTTGACATAACTGAAGCAAAATTTATAACACTGTTTGATGTGGTTCTCCTAGTATGTAGAGAAAATACTTAAGACAATTATAAACTAGAGAGGGTAAAGGGACTTTAAAAGGAGGTAAGCCTTCTATACTTCATTCCAACTAGTCAAATGTTGACGTCAGTACACTGTGAGATGTTATTCATATAGAATGCAATACCCACGGCTAATTCAAAATAATCTATACAAAGACATACACTAAAAATACTATGGATAAATCAAAATGGAATTCTCAAAAAGGTAAAAGCAATACACAGGAAGGGAGGAAAAAGAAGACAGGGAAACAAAGAACAGAGAGAACAAAAATAAAGAGGACAGACTTAAGCCTGAATGTATCAGTAATTTCACTGACTAGTCCAAACAAAACCAATTAAAAATGAGCTGGGGCACCTGGGTGGCTTTGTCAGTTAAGCGTCTGACTCTTGATTTTGGCTCATGTTGTGAGATTGAGCCCTGCACTGGGCTCTTTGCTAGGCATGGAGTCTGCTTGAGATTCTCTCTCTTTCCCTCTGCCACTCCCCTACTGGTGCATGCATGCGCACATTCTCTCTCTCTCTCTCTCTCTCTGTTTCTCAAAAACAAGAAAATAAATAAATAAATGAGCCAACTACGTGTTATCCATAAGAAATTCACTTCAAATATAATGATATAGGTGAGCTGAAAGTAAGAGGATGAGAAAATATAAAACTCTACTTCTATGAAGTAGCTACTAGCCACATGTGGTTATCTTAATTAAGATTAAATAAAATTAATTTAAGTAAAATTAAATACAAACTCATGTGCCTGCCACAATTCAACTAGTATATGTATATAAAAAAGCAGTTTTATTATATTGGTAATGTGCCCACATTACTGTATTTAGAAAGTTTTCTAGAACTATTATAAACTAAAATGCCTACATCATCTACGTTATTTTAACAGCAGTTAATTAAGGTTTCTTTTTCACTGTGGCAAAATATACATAAAATTTACTATTTTAACCATTTTAAGTATATAGCTCAGTGGCATTAGGTACATTCCTGTTGTTGTACAACTATCATCACTACCCACTTCTAGAACTTTTTCATCATCCTGTACTGTAAGTCGCACTCATTAAACAGTCACTCCTTATTCTCCATCCCCTACTCCCAGCCCCTGGTAACCATACTTCTACTTTCTGTCTCCATGAATTTGACTACTTTAGGTACCTCATATAAATGGAATCATCCAATATCTGTCCTTATGTGACTGGCTTATTTTGCTTAGCATAATGTCTTCAAGGTTCATCCATGCTGTAGCGGGTATCAATTTTCTTCTTTTTAAAAGGCTGTACAGGCACGTGAGTGACTCAGTTAAGTGTCCGACTTCAGCTCAGGTCACGATCTCGCGGTCCGTGGGTTGAGCCCCGCATCGGGCTCTGGGCTGACAGCTCGGAGCCTGGAGCCTGCTTCGGATTCTGTGTCTCCCTCTCTCTCTGCCCCTCACCTGTTTGCTCACTCGCTCTTTCTCTCTCCCTCTCTCAAAAATAAAAACATTAAAAAAAATTTTAAATGCTGCATAATATTCCATTGTATGTATATACCATATTTTTTTTATTCATTTGTTGATGGACAGTTCATTTGTTTCCAGGGGTTTTAAATCCCTACTTAACTAATGAAAGCAATGTTTACTCCAAATTCAAAGAATATTCAAGTAGAGAGGAATCCTGGAGGTCATCTAATTTCACAGCCTTCTAATGTTATCACAATCATGAAGTTCTGTTATTTCACTGTATCATCTTGAGTAAGGGTGGCTACTGCTTTAAACTGTTCACACTTCTCTTTTCCAAGTTAGCAATTATCATCAGTATTTTAATTAATTTATGTAATTGTGACACACATGACAGATGTTCATATGTGTGATACACCTCCATGGGCAAGCCCAGATTTTTAAAAAATATTGTGTATAATGTATATATAACAAAATTTGCCCTTCTAACCATATTTTTCCCATGTTTATTTGAGAGAGAAAGAGACAGCACAAGCAGGAAGGGGCAGAGAGCAAGGGAGAGAGAATCCCAAGC
Organism: Lynx canadensis; assembly: GCF_007474595.2. NCBI lineage: Eukaryota > Metazoa > Chordata > Mammalia > Carnivora > Felidae > Lynx > Lynx canadensis. Next base: position 26,981,853 of record NC_044312.2, read on the forward strand.
AGGTTGTGTGCTATCAGTGCAGAGTCTCACAAAGGGCTTGATCTCACAAACCACGAGATCATAACCTGTGCCAAAATTAAAAGCCGGACACTTAACTGACTGAGCCACCAAGGTGCCCAGCCCTTCCAACCATTTTTAAATGTACAGTGTCATTAAGTACATTCACACTGCTGCACAACGAGCACAATTACCTGTTTCCAAAACTTTTTCCACTGGCAAGGCCAGATTTTGATGACATACAAAAGGGCTGCAGGGAACAAAGGCCAGTAGCATCACAGACTTTATTTGGGGATGATATTCCCAAACAGATTTTACAAATTATGTAAGAAATAAGTTCATCTATTTAAATATATCAAAAACTTCATTTTTATATAAAGAAAATTGATGAGTATGTTCGATCTCACTTATAAAAATTAAGCTCTTAGAATAAGAAATCTTGATTTTTTTTTTTTTTTCCCTGACTCTCTTCACAGATAATATTTAAAAAGGCAAGCACAGAGGCGCCTGGGAGGCTCAGTCAGTAAAACTTCTGACTCTTGATTTCAGTTCAGGTCATGATCTCACAGTCCATGGGATCAAGACCCATGTTGGGTTCCATGCTAACAGCGTGGAGCCTGCTTGGGATTCTCTCTTTGCCCCTCCAGCCCCACCCCACCCCTGGCTCATGTGCACTCTCCTCTCTCAAAATAAGTAAACATTAAAAAAAGGGGGGGGGGGAGGTGTTCCTGGGTGGTTCAGTCGGTTAAGCTTCGGACTTCGGCTCAGGTCAGATCTCACAGTTTGTGAGTTTGAGCCCTGTGTCAGGCTCTGCTGATAGCTCAGAGCCTGCAGCCTGCTTTGGATTCTGTGTCTCCCTCTCTCTTTGCCCCTCCCCCACGCGCTCTCTCTCCCTCTCTCTCAAAAATAAACGTTAAAAAACAAAGGCAATGGGGCGCCTGGGTGGCGCAGTCGGTTAAGCGGCCGACTTCAGCCAGGTCACGATCTCGCGGTCCGTGAGTTCGAGCCCCGCGTCAGGCTCTGGGCTGATGGCTCGGAGCCTGGAGCCTGTTTCCGATTCTGTGTCTCCCTCTCTCTCTGCCCCTCCCCCGTTCATGCTCTGTCTCTCTCTGTCCCAAAAATAAATAAAAATGTTGAAAAAAAAAAAAAAATTAAAAAAAAAAAAAACAAAGGCAAGCACTTATGTAGGTAAAATTTATAGAATTACACTGTATATTTATGTTACTGCAAATTTTTTCATTGCATCACCTCTTGCTTATAGGCAATATGGATGTATATACTTTTCTTACTCATCATTCTCATTAAAAATTTATTCATGGATTGGGGCACCTGGGTGGATCAGTCAGTAAGCATCCCACTTTGGCTCAGGTCATGATCTTGAGGTTTGTGGGCTCAAGCCCGGCTCAGAGCCTAAAGCTTGCTTCAGATCTGTGTCTCCCTCTGTCTCTGCCTCTCCCCAACTTGTGCTCTCTCTCAAAAATAAATAAAACATTTAAAAGAATTTACTCATGGATAAAATGAAACTGAAGTAACTATAATAATCACACACAAATAATTCGTAATTGTCATACCACCTTAGTAAAAGTTCTTTACACAGGATGGGGCAATAAAGCCACGGAAGCTCCATTTCTTAAGCTCTAGCTTTAACTCACAATGGATAAAAGATCTATCACAAAACCTCTGGTAAGATCTGCTACTTTGAGGACCCTGACTAAAGTTGGTCAAGAACAGAACCTGTATCAACTCTGGAGATTATCAGTCTTTGTAGACAGACTATGGAGAAACAATGTGTTTTGATACAGTCACTCCTATATTGTCTTCAGAGGAACCATATGCCAGACAGGTCTGACTCTGGGACTGAGAGTTTTCACTCTTCTATACCATAGATATTATTCGTGGCCTAAACATTATCTTAGAAGTTAAAGAGGTAGCTCAGTTGGGTAAGTGTCTGACTCTTGATTCTGGCTCTGGTCATGATCTCACAGTTGGTGGGACTAAGCCCTGTGTCGGGCTCTGAGCTGAGCATGGAGGCTGCTTGGGATTCTCCCTCTCCCTCTACTCGCATGCCGAGGCCCTCTCTCAAAATAAAAAAAACATTTAAAAAATTGTTTAAGAAAGCCCAGAAGGGTTAACCAAATCAGTAACTTAATGGAAAATGGAAGTAGAACCTAGATGACTTGGTTCTTGGGAATCTACTGTTTTGTACAAAATCAGTTAAAAACAGAACTTGGAGCCAGTATTACTAAATTGTGACAAGAACTCTTTCCATTGCTTTGGTAATAGTGTAAGAATAATTGTTTCCACACAGGAACAATTGTTCTTATTAGAATAAAATTTTTATCTTACTACTTCTAGAACTCCTATTCAATCTGTTCAAATTAGTAATGAACTATCCTGAAAGTGACAAACTGCTTTTATACAACTAAAAAAGCCAGACTCAGGTGGGAAAAAGTTAAGAGTCATTGCAGTAAATATCTTTCTAAATCGTCAAACTGATACAATGTCAAATTCTATAACAAAACAATGTCTGAAAAAAAAAAAAACCAAAAACTGCTATTGAGCCAGAATTGTGAAAGCTGAATCTTAGTCGTAATATTTGTTGTACAACACTATGGAGAGGAAAAAAGTGTGAAAATACCAAACATTAGCCTATTCTGATGATCTGAATGTCCAGGGAAAATACATCTATCTACAGTTACAACTTTTCAATGTATAGGGGCACCTGGGTGGCTTAGTCGGTTGAGCATCCGACTTAGGCTCAGGTCATGATCTTGAGGTTCATGAATTCAAGCCCTGCATCGGGTTTGCTGCTGTCAGCCTGTCGGCACAGAGACTGCTTCGGATCCTCCTCCTCCTCCCCCGCTTGGGCTCTCCCCAAAATAAATATTTAAAAAACAACTTTTTAATCCATAAATATAAAAATCGACAATAAAGTCTTTTAAAAACACTATTACCTTTAATTTTTTAACGAACTTACCAGCTCAAATCTTCCTAATAACCATATATATATACATACCTCACATCATAACTCAATTTCTACTGAGGCTTTGAATTCTAGATATGCCCTGTCTCTTTTAACTACAAACATTGTTATAAGGATGTATGTTCAATCTTTTGACACAGCACTATGTATTAATTAAAAGAATTATAGTTTTTCACATTGCCCAAACCCGGTAACAAATTTCTCCACCTCAGATATAGTTAAGCTTTATTAATTTCACTATACTTGTTACCAATTAATATTCTAATGTTGCCTGGAGACAGCATGTATACTAAGAAGCTTTGTAGTTCAGACAGATCTAGATCTTAATCAGGATTAAATGAGCATATGGAAAGCACACAATGCCTAGCACACAGTATGTACACAATATGGAACAGAACTGAGTAATAGATGAACTATCCTTACTGATAGATCTTTGACTCTTGTCAACTCTGGCTGAATTCCTGAACTTCAATTCTGGGTCTCTAATGACCAGCTAAAGCACTAGACAATTACTTCTGAATGTGTTTGCCATGTTTCAAATTCACCATCCAAAACTGAACTTAAATTCTCAACTGATATTTCATGGAGAATTTCTAATTTTTTTTTTTTAAATTTTTTTTTTCAACGTTTATTTATTTTTGCGACAGAGAGAGACAGAGCATGAACGGGGGAGGGGCAGAGGGAGAGGGAGACACAGAATCGGAAACGGGCTCCAGGCTCTGAGCCATCAGCCCAGAGCCCGACGCGGGGCTCGAACTCACGGACCGCGAGATCGTGACCTGGCTGAAGTCGGACGCTTAACCGACTGCGCCACCCAGGCGCCCCGAGAATTTCTAATTTTGTTAACGATGGTTACTTTGAATTTCCCAGTCACCCAGAGCTTAAAATCTAGTATTCATTTTTGAGTCACCCCCTCGCCTCCTGTTAAAACCTGGAAATCTTCTCTCAGCTACCATCCCTTCACAGGCAAATTCAGAAAAATTATAGATACTTCCCTACTAATCAACTTTTATTGATAAATCAAAGTCATACTCAGGAGCAAGACTGTTAAATATGCCTACTTCCAAGAGATGATATAAAATGGTCCTGCATGGTCATTTAAGTCTTTGCTCTCTTGTTTGCTCTCTCCATGCTTCATTTTGAAGTGTTTATGGATATTGTTAAATCCAGCAAAGTCAATAAACACCAAAAACCAGAAGAACATTGAAAGTGTTGACAAACAGGTAATGGGGGAGGTGTGTGGGGGTGGGGTGGGAGGGGGGCACCTAGTTGGCTCAGTTGGTAGACCATGAGACACTTGATCCTGAAACTGTTAAGTCTGAGCTCCACATTGTGTGTAGAGATTACTTGGGGGGAAAAAAAAACTAAAAAAATTATATCTTAATATAATTAATTTAATTATACCTTAATATCTTAATACTGCTATAAAACCGTTTTGATGTTGTAAACCCTCTGAAAGGTTCTGAGGATTCCCAGGAGAGTCCCCACACCACACTATCCACTACTTTAATGTTTAATGTTAAATCAAGAAATGGTTAGAAATCTGCAGACAAGAACTTAAAGGCTAAACAAGGTGAATGGGCTGCTTAAATTCTGACCAAGCCCAGAAAAAGTTGGTTCCTTATCTTCAAATCTGCACATCAAAACTTACTAAAATCTTGGGGCCCCAGGGTGGCTCATTTGGTTAAGCGTCTGATGTCGGCTCAGGTCAGGATTTTGAGTTCAAGCCCCGCATCAGGCTATCTGCTGTCAGTATGGAGCCCTCCTCGGATCCTCCCAACTACTCAAAATAAATAAAAACTTAAAAAAAAAAAAAGTACTAAAATCCACTGTCACTTAAGACCATCATAAAGGAGTAGTGTGTGTGTGTGTGTGTGTGTGTGTGTGTGTGTGTGCGCGCGCGCACATGTGTATACACATGCTATCTGCTTCAACAAATTTGCAATGTAGATGTAATAGCTCTATTTAGGTCAAAGATAGTCAAGGAAAATGTTTACCTGGCTAAGAGGAATAGAACCTGCTGGAGTCCCAGGAGTTAGAGCTGCTTATTTGAACAGCAACAACAATAAACAAGCACACAAAACTAGCCAGCTAGGTGTTTTCATCCCTGAATTTAAAGCCTAGAATTATGGGGGCCATCTTGGAATCATAAGGAGAGATACAACCTAAGGATAGCAAAGCAAAAAGTTGAGAACTTGGGTTCTTAATGAGGTCATTGAATTGCTGAATAACCAACTCTGAAGCTATCTTACTCCAGGATTTCTTGTTTTGTTTTTGTGTGAAATAATAAATGTCCTCAATGTTTAAGTCACTTGATTCAGGTTTTCTGACCCCAAAATGAATATTCATATACAGATGTACTTCAACAGGCCCAACTGACTTCATCACCGTTCCTCACGTATGTGAAGACTTCCTCTTGAAGTTCTCTGGCCAATGAGACCACCAATACAAAAGCAAAAGACCTGGGAGTCATCTATGACTTAAAAAGGTCACTCTCCCCAATAGGTCTGTGTCCTAATCCCTGGAGTTTGCAAAAGTTACTATTATGGCAAAGACTTTACAGGTATGGTTAAGTATCTTAAGGAGATTGCCTGGAATATCCAGGTAGGCCCTAAATACAAACATCAGCATTCTTATAAAAGAGAGATAAAAGGAAATCTGACACCCATCGGAGAAGGTGATGTGAAGATGGAGCAGAAATTAGAGTATTGTGGCCACAAGCCATAGAGTGCCTGCAGCCACCAGAAGCTGGAAGAGGCAAGGAATAGATTTGCCCCTAGAGCCATATGGAAGCCACTCAGTAGGAGTGGGTACCTGCCAATACCTTGATTTCATGGCAGTGATAGTGATTTTGAACTTATGGGCTCCAAAACTGTGAGAGAGTACGTTTGTTACTTTGTTATTATTATTAAAAAAATTTTTTTAATTTTTTTTATTTGAGTGACAGACAGAATCCCAAGCAGGCTCCACGCCACCAGCACAGAGCCCAATGCAGGGCTCGATCCCACAAACTGCAAGATCATGACCTGAGCTGAAACCAAGAGTCTGATGCTTAACTGACTGAGCCACCCAGGGGCCCCTTATTATTTTTTAAAAATGTTTGTTTTGACAGAGAAGGGGGGGGGGGGCAGAAAAAGAGGGAGAGAGAATCCCAAGCAGGCTTCACATTGTCAGTACAGAACCCAATGAGGGGCCTGAACCCAGGAACCGTGAGATCATGACCTGAGCTGAAATCAGGAGTCAGATACTCAACCAACTGAGCCATGTAGGTACCCTCCTTTGTTACTTTAAGCCTTCCACTTTGTGATATTTATTACAACAGACACAGGAAACAAATACAACTTTTATCTTTCCCTTTTCTTCCTAACATAGACTTGGTCTCTGAAACCGATCTCAAATCCATCCTTTCCTTTCTTCATTAGTCATTGCTTTGGACCACTCAAACATTCTGACTGGTCTCCTTGCCTTTAGCCTCACCAACCTCGAATTAGTCCTTCACCATTATTCAAATATTCTCTAATATAATCATCATGGGGCACCTGGGTGGCTCAGTAGGTTAAGCACTGGACTTCGGCTCAGGTCATGACCGCACGGTTCATGGGTTCGAGCCCCGCATCGGGCTCTGTGCTGACAGCTCAGAGCCTGCTTTGGTTTCTGTGTCTCTCTCTCTGCCCCTCTTCCACTTACACACTCTCTCTCTCAAAAATAAACATTAAAAAATTTTTTTCTAAATATAATCATCTGAGTCCAGCACTTACTACCTCATGCCTTATCACACAAAACAACTCTTTTTTCTTAAATTCTCATTTCAGAACATTTCTTTTTTTTTTTAAGTTTATTTATTTTAAGAGAGAGAATGCAAGAGAATGTGAGTGGAAGAGGAACAGAGAGAGAGAGGGGGAGAAAGGATCCCAAGCAAGCTCCGTACTGTCGGCACAGAGCTTGATACGGGGCTCAATCCCACCAACTGTAAGATAATGACCTGAGCTGAAATTGAGAGTTGAATGTTTGACTGAGCAACCTCGGGGCCCCACCACACAAAACTAAACAGTACACTTTGTTCTTTTCAGCACTTTCATATACATTTGATATTGATTTCAATATACAAAACCCTTGAGATAAGGCAGATTATCCTCTTCCCATTAAATTGGTGAGGAAACTGAAGCTGAGAAGAACTGACTTATTCAAAATCATAGGGCTAATAAACAGAAAACCATATCCTGATGCTAATCTTTCTTACTGTTTCATATTCTCTTCACTCTACATTTTTAGATGCTTTAGGCTGTTATCTTTCCCTTTCTACTCTCCAATATTAACTATTTGCTCCAAACTGATTTTGACTCATTCTCCAATTATATATAATTTCCACTTCTGTAGGTTTCATCCCTTTTTGGAATTCCCTCCTCATTGCTCTCAACAGGTCAAATACTACTTTATTTCCTCTTCCTTCTACCCTAGATTATCAGCAATACCTCTCATTAGTATGTCACTTTTTATTTTCTATTTTAAAGTTTTTATTGATTGATTTAGAGAGACCAACCGTGAGCAGGGGAGGGGCAGAGAGAAAGGAGGCAGAGAGAGAATTCCAAGCAGGCTCCACACTGTCGGCCCGACTTGGGGCTTGAACTCACTAAAACTGTGAGATCATAACCTGAGGCAAAACCAAGAGCCAGACACTCAACTGACTGAGCCACCAAGGTGCCTCTGTATGTCACTTTTTAGATTACAATATGCTTTCAAATATATTTTCTTTGGATCTTAAAGACCTTCTGAAGTAGATAAGGAAAACTCTTTAAAGAAAAATAATATCAGAGAAAATAAGTGGCCTAACAGGGGCTTAAAATCAGAAACTCTGACTTTAATTACATCCTGTCCTTACTTTATTATTAAGCTATGCTGCCTTTCCCTCCATCTAACTCCTGCAGTATTTTCTGTCTTGACCACTAATTTGGCAGTTGATATAATATCAATTTAGGTTTACCAGGGATTATACTCTGTCTCCTCTCCAAGGACAATTCCAATATATTTATGAAATCAATCATACCCGTGTTCTTTAAAAATCATTTCATAAGTGCTTGAGCTAGAACTGCTGTACAATAAACTGTATAATACAGTGTATAATTTGATCAGTTTTAACATATATCATCACTACGATCAAGATACGGAAAATTTCCATGACCCCTAGACATTTGTGCCTCTTTGCAATTTCTCCCTCCTACTCCTCTCAGGAACTAATGATTTGCTTTTCATTTTAGATTAGCTACATTTTCTAGAATTTTACATTAATAGAATTATATAATATAGACTTTCTTATTTATCTGGCTTCTTTCACTGGGTATAATTATTGAGATTCATCCATGTTGTTGGGCTCAAGAATCTGGCTTTTTATTACTGAGTGCTGTTCTATTTGTATAGATATACCAGAATCTGTTTATCATTTAACTGTTGACAGACGTTTGAGTTATTTCCAGTTTGAGACTATTACAAATAAAGCTGTTATGAACATTTGTGTAAAATCTTCATGTGGACATTACATGGAGGTTCTTAATAATTTCTTTTTCTATACAATTTACATATTATCTTCTTTCTAGTAACACTAATTATAGTGCAGTGATTCTCACTGGGCATCCCTTTATGGCCACAAAAGGATCATTGCTCTACCTCAGTAGCTTACGTATAATAG